>NC_040096.1:11490717-11832384 GCF_003369695.1 Bos indicus x Bos taurus
GAAATTCATGATGTGGGGAGGACAGAAACATGGAGGGGTTTTAAGGCAGTACTGTACATCCTCAAGACTGGAAGGGTCTTTAAATTTTTTTCCTCAGACAAGCATCTTGTATGATCACAGACACTGAAGATGCATAGCACTTAAAAACATTTTTCATGGCTACACATACCAGAAATGACACACAATTTTGTCAGGACTCATTTAGATAGAATGCAATGATCTCACGAAAGTGAAAAGCATTAGCTGCTCAGTCACGTCTGACTCTGTGATTCCAGGGACTTGATCCCACCAGGCTCCTCTGTTCATGAATTTTTCCAGGCAAGAATACTGGAGTGGGTTGCCGTTCCCTTCTCCAAGGAATGTCCCTGACCCAGGGATTGAACCCCATTCATTCCTTTTCTTGAATACACCATCCAGGGACCTTTAATGATCTTATGTTTGGAGACATGACTATTTAAGCATATGGCTCCAACTACTGTGAGAAACTTTGTCCTTGTTTTATAGTATGCTAAACCAAAATTCTAGAACTCAAGGTTCTAGAACCAGGCTCCCCCATCCTTGGGATTCTCCAGGCAAGAACACTGGAGTGGGTTGCCATTTCCTTCTCCAATGCATGAAAGTGAAAAGTGAAAGTGAAATCGCTTAGTCGTATCCGACTCATAGCAAACCCATGGACTGCAGCCTACCGGGCTCCTCCATCCATGGGATTTTCCAGGCAGGAGTACTGGAGTGGGGTGCCATTGCCTTCTCCATGAAGGGCTTCTAATTTGTACTAAAGCTGTGGAATGCTAATCTGAATTATGAATGCATTGTTGCCTTATTGATTAAAGCTGTACTTTTTCAAAGGAATATTTTACCTATGATATCCACCATAGTCATACTTTTAGAGTAAATTTGTAAAGTAATGTTTAAATAGATTCATTAAAACCATATATAACACCAAATACTCATTGTGGATTGTTCATCCACAGTGAAAAGCTAGGTTCCAAACACTAAAAAGTTAAAAATCAAACCAAACAAAATATAGAACAAAACAGGCACGCAGACACACGAATGTTGTTAGTCCTTAGCTAGAAAACTTAAAATTTTTTTTTCCAAATTTCTAACTAACCAAAGTGAAGCAAGCAAGTTTACAATGGTAATAAATTCAACCAAGTGGGGGAATTTGAGAAGTAATAGAAGTCGAGTATAAATTACATGCAAGCACACAGACATTGCCACACAGATGTAAATAATCTTGCTTCAAATGGACCATAAAGTTTAAATTACTTTCCATACCAGCAATACGAGGCCAGGAAGAAACAACAACAACAACAACAAAAGCCCCCAGCTAACCTTGGTTAAAATAATACTGTGACCCTCTAAAGAAAAACACAAAAGAAGGATAGCTGATAATTTAATGGTTGCCCTGGGTTTTCATAAAAATGTCACTTCCACCATTAAGAGTATCATTTGCTTCTATTTTCCCAGAGCTTGGAAACAAGTAAGAGTTGACTCTTGGCCATTAGCATGCATGTGTCTCAAATTGTTATACGTAGGGTATAAAATTGTTATAAGACTTTTACAGCAAGGACATTAAAATATCAGTGTGCAGCACCCATTTTTTTGAATTTTGATCAAAAGATGTGGTCAAAAATTTTCACACCTATTGGATGTTCACGGTATGTATGTACTTCCATAAAAGAGTAAACAAATATTAAAAAATGATTAAAATCTTTTTTTTTTTAGTTACAAAGGCAATATACAACCATATGAGGATAATAGGAAATACAAAAGTAAAAGGAAGAAAAGGAGAGAAAACCATTCAACATAGAACTTTGTTTCTCATATCAATTTGTGTGGGGGAGATTATCTCCTTATATACACACATACTCAAAAATATGTAACCATGTTGTTCATATTATTTTGCAACTAGGTCTATAAATTCACATTATAACATGAGTAACTTTTATACTATTTAAGATACTTTTTCCATAGCATTTTTTGTGTTTGGAAATATTCATTATATATTCTATATTGTCTTCAAATAATCTAATGTTTCTATAAATCAAATTGTTTTCAAACTTCAGTTATTATATATATTATTGCAATTACTTGAACTTATGTTTTAAAGCGCATCCCTAATTTTTCCCTATAGTGTAGAAATTCCCCAAGTGGAATTTCTAGATTCAAGAATGTTGTTCTCCAGAGGGTTTGTATTTCTTTCTACTATAACACATAAGCTATCACTCACTACAATAATTCATGACGATCTCAAAAGTGGGGAAATTGTAACAAATTATTTTAATTCACAATTTTTAATCTGCAAAGTTGTTATGTACACTAGAAAATGTACTGAGCAATTTTTTATCAAGGTGTACTCATCTTATTGATTGCAATAGCATTTCATTTATAAAGGATGTTATCTTTTGTTGAGTCAAATATTTTGAAGGTTATACTCAAATTTTTATTCGTTTTGTGTTTGCTTATGGTGCTTTTTAATGCAACACTCTTTTTCTGATGTAATGATATCTGTCAACCATCATTCCTTTGGTGTCCTGCTCAGAAAGCCCTTCCCATTGGAATAATCATAACTGAACAATTTATTGAAGTCTTACATATTGATCAAATGAATATAATTATTCATTTGTTTCTTCTTTACTTTTCCTTTACTTTATTTAAATTTTAATATATCTGGGATTTATTCTGGCAAATAATATTAAAGAGGAGTTTATCTTTAGCCCAAGGATAGCTATTCAGTCCAACATGATTTACTGAATAATTTAATCTTTCTCATTTGATTTGAAATGCCATCTTTTTAAAGTGTATTTTAACAATCACATGCAAAGTAATCGAGTGTCATACATCAAATTCTTCCGTGACTATAGAAGATATTATTGTTAATTTCACCTTTTAAAAATGTAAGTACATGCTTATTATTTCTGTGAATTGTATGGTCCTTAGAGGAATTCCATGACGTTAATTTGAAAATTCAGCTTTCTTTTATAAACTTAAAGTGACATCCACAGCTTTCATATAAAATAATGCTGACTAGTATTTTTAGTATAAAAATTATAACTAGACTCAGTGGCGTAAACTTTCTCCTAGTCATTCCAGGGGGACTCTACCAGTGAAAATATTGTACATTTATGTTGCATATCAAGGTACTAAAAAAGCCATAGTACGAATAATACCAGCTTGAATGCAATTTAGAGACCTTATTTTATGTGTGTGAAAATACCGAAATACTTTATCTCAGATGAAGAATTAGCGTTCTTGTCAGGAAAAATTTAAATTAAGACTACTTGGTTTACAACTTGGCAAAATCGCATCTGAAATTCATTTTTTTTTGAAGCTCTATAAATCAAAGGAGCTTAGCAGAGCACAATTTTGTTGTTGCAGTTGCATGTAAAAATATTTAGATCTGGACTGGCAGTGTTTCCCAATAGTGCCAAGTAAAAGCAATCACCTAGATATTAAACTCTGAAAAAAAAATTGATGAGTATAAATGTAAGGGGAAAAAAAGAACTTGACTTACTATTTTTCCACAAGCATATGAGTGCTAAAAAAATAAGGATGGGCAGAATCTCTAGACATTGATCAATTATTCTTTATTTAAACATATGAATATTAAGACAGTGAAAAACTCTTTTAAATTAAATATCTACCCAGGAGAACCAGCTTTCATAAAAATTATTTACAATTTGGTTGAAGAAGAAAATATTTAGAATTTTCCTATTACCACCTTTCTTTTCTAGACAGTAAACCACCTAGGTTTATTTTAAGGGGGAGAATGGGGGTTGGTTTTTTGTTTGTTTGTTTTCTTAGATAAGCACTGTCTCTAGACAGAAGGCTGGTTATATCTGATCTTTTGCCCAAGTGTCCTTTTGAAGAGGAGAACAAGAATAGGCACATGCTCTGGGTGGTTGATTCCAAGATAACTTTCACATCTGTTTTATCACCAATGCAAAGGCAAAGCTTTCATTTTCTCACTCCCTATTGAATGCAAAGTGGATTCTGTCATGTCAAATTAGAACCACATTAATTTGTTCTGTAGTCTAATAAAATCTCTTGATAAAAGAACGTATGGAATCTACTTTCTTAGAAGCAGCCTAAGAGATATAACACAACTGAGCGACTGAACTGAACGGAAGAGACATAAAGCAAAAACTGGACCCACCCACCTGCATTCCCACCCCAACTTTGCCCCTTAGAATCTGTGTGATGCAGAGAAGTTATTTAATGTCCTTGGGCCTCAGTTTCCACGTCTGTAAAAGGAGAATCAAAAAAGTAATAAATAGATAAATTATGCCTATTGATAAGGTTGCTGTGAGATGTGAAAGGAAGATATAAAAGCCTGGCACCCCCTAGGTGCTAGGAGAGGGAGAATCCTCATATTTTAAAAACTGGAGTTGAGCTGTAGGAGTTGCTTGTATATTTTGAGATTAGTTGTTTGTCAGTTGCTTCATTTGCTATTATTTTCTCCCATTCTGAAGGCTGCCTTTTCACCTTACTAATAGTTTCCTTTGATGTGCAGAAGCTTTTAATAAATGACCCAATCAAAAAATGGGCCAAAGAACCAAATAGACATTTCTCCAAAGAAGACATACAGATGGCTAACAAACATGAAAAGATGCTCAACATCACTCATTATCAGAGAAATGCAAATCAAAACCACTATGAGGTACCATTTCACGCCAGTCAGAATGGCTGCAATCCAAAAGTCTACAAGCAATAAATGCTGGAGAGGGTGTGGAGAAAAGGGAACCCTCTTACACTGTTGGTGGGAATGCAAACTAGTACAGCCACTATGGAGAACAGTGTGGAGATTCCTTAAAAAACTGGAAATAGAACTGCCTTATGATCCAGCAATCCCACTGCTGGGCATACACACTGAGGAAACCAGAAGGGAAAGAGACACGTGTACCCCAATGTTCATCGCAGCACTGTTTATAATAGCCAGGACATGGAAGCAACCTAGATGTCCATCAGCAGATGAATGGATAAGAAAGCTGTGGTACATATACACAATGGAGTATTACTCAGCCATTAAAAAGAATACATTTGAATCAGTTCTAATGAGGTGGATGAAACTGGAGCCTATTATACAGAGTGAAGTAAGCCAGAAAGAAAAACACCAATACAGTATACTAATGCATATATATGGAATTTAGAAAGATGGTAACAATAACCCTGTGTACGAGACAGCAAAAGAGACACTGATGTATAGAACAGTCTTATGGACTCTGTGGGAGAGGGAGAGGGTGGGAAGATTTGGGAGAATGGCATTGAAACACGTATAATATCATGTATGAAACAAGTTGCCAGTCCAGGTTCGATGCACGATACTGGATGCTTGGGGCTGGTGCACTGGGATGACCCAGAGGGATGGTATGGGGAGGGAGGAGGGAGGAGGGTTCAGGATGGGGAACACATGTATACCTCTGGCTGATCCATTTCAATATTTGGCAAAACTAATACAATATTGTAAAGTTTAAAAATAAAATAAAATTTTAAAAATTAAATAAGTAAAAATAAAAAGCAGAGACATTACTCTGCCAACAAATAAATAAATAAATAAATAAAACTGTACACTCCATGGCTATAAGGTTGGTTTTTTAAATCCTTTGTAGTTTTGAATTTGACAGCAACGATGTAACTGGACTTTGCTGTTTGAGTGGAACAGAAAATGAAAAAGCTTAAAGAAAACAGCAGAAGATAAGGAGCCAACCCAAGCTAGCAAGTCATCATGCCCTTGGATAACTGAAATCAAGACTTGAATGTGGCTTTATGGGTAACATAAAAATGGAAAATTTTTATTATTTTTTCCTTTTCTTAAAATAATACTAAGGAAAAATAAAGCAACCAGGCCATACTTTATTCTTATTTAACCAAAAGATTAGCACAGTGGGTTGCTGGTTTTCTTCTACTTTTTTTTTTTTTTAAATTTTCCATTAAGCAAGTTCTTTTAAAACAAATTTGAACTTTTCCCATCCCAGTGATTCCCACGGACAGTTGGCAAAGAATCTTGGATAACTTGCAAAACTGGGATTTTTTCCAGGCATGAGTAACTTGTTAAAAAGGCACTATTTCCTTAATACTAACAGTAAATAGAGTTCACATTCACATAAATCCTTGGTGGCCCATGGGGAAAGTTTTATGTGTGTGCGTCTGTGTGTGTGTGTGTATGGAATCTTTTTTTAATTCATAAAACACTTGGCTCTCAGCATGTCTGTTTATACTCCACTTCTTAAAAATAAATACGCACGTTTATGCCAGTTGAGGTTAAAAGGTATCCTTTTTCCAGTTGCCTGCTGTGTGCCAATGATTTTATGATGGATGGGTTCAGGATACCTGGCTAGAATTCAGGAAGAGTGTTTCTCTTCTATTTATTCTAATTTACAAAAAAAAAATGGATAAAACTTAATCACCATGTAATTAAGATACATGTTTTCATGAAATTTAATTTTGTTGGGAGAGCTCAAATAAATATTTTCAGGACTTACAGGAAAAATTAAACATTTAATTTTAAAATCAAACGGCAAAGTTGGTTTTCTTTTATGCGTTGGGACAGTGTAAGTTACTGCAGTAATCTGTAGCAGTTACTACTATGGGTATAAATTATCTCTTATTTATCAGTGGCAAATAATTGCAGGGGACTTTCTAGGTGGCACTAGTGGTAAGAACCTGCCTGCCAATGCAGGAGACTCAGGGGATGCTGGTTGATCCCTGGGTCGAGAAGACCCCTTGGGGGAGGGCATGGCAACCCACTCCAGTATTCTTACCTGGACCCATGGACAGAGGAGCCTAACAGCCTTCATACAGTCCATGGGGTCCCAAGAGTCAAATACGACTTAGCGACTAAACCACCACCAATGATAATTATGGGACTTTTCCCTCTTACAGAATCATCTGAAGAATATGTACTTTAAAGTTACCCTGTATTAAAATCTGTTTTGTAGATTTTTTTTTTTTTCATGAGACTGGTAGCAGTAAGTGAGATTTTACAAGGCCACACAGTGACACAGTAGCGGACCAGCATCTAAAACATATGAGCAACATTTCTACCCACTCTTCTTTCGCAGTGACTTGTATATGCCAGAATTCTCTCTAATTCTCTTTATCTGGGTGACAAACACCTCCTGTCTTCGCAGTGCTGGACTGGGTATATTCTGATAATAGGCAGTCCCATGAGATATCTTGCATTTCCTGCTTCCGGTCAGATGTTCCACAAGAATAACTTCTCTACATATGTTTTTGCATTTTTGATCACAATCCCAGCTGGAATCAGGAAGTTTGGAGGCAGCATGGAAATGGAAAATAATTGAAAGTCACAGCGGCACTTTTTTTGACTTTCAAAAATATTTGATTTTCTGGCATTCCTGAAGGCCAGGGGTGGGGGTGGGGGAAGCCTATATCATCCATTACCTACTTAAAAAATATGCTACCACCTCAGTTCTTGACTCAAGGTACATTTTTATTGAAAAGAATAAGAGCACAGTTATAAGGGAATAGGAGATTTCCCAAGGTCAGACAGTCAGTCACAGGGAGTTACAGGGTTGGAACTTTTAAAATTGCTAACTGAGGGCTTAATTGAAGCCATATTAGTTATTATCATTAGCCTCAGTTACTTTTCATGCCGGTGAAAAACATACCGTCATGTAAGTTCTTCTAATGAATGTATTCAAGTAAGTTAAATACAGAAATAGAGCAGAAATTATCTTCTCAAAAAGCTTAAAGGTGGTATCTAAACATCAGCAAACATGGTTTTGCTGAGTCCTCTGAGTTTCATTTTACTTCTCTGCCAAATGATATAACTTCTCTTAGGATGTCTATTAGAATTAATTTAAACTGTGGCTCAAGTGCTTAGATGATGTATGGCCCCTAAAATGGACCAAAAAACCACAAACCCCTTTGCTGCTCGTCCTCCTTTTTTCTCCCCTCCTTTCAGAATGTGGGCCTAACAATTCTTAACAAGATGAGATTTTCAGAGACACAACTGCATCCCTGGACCCTGCTCCTCACCTGGGCTAGAATGGATTCTGTTGGCCAGTAAGATCCAGACTGAAACAGAAATAGGCAAAATTCTGGTTTTCCTGTTAATTTGTACAATCACTATTTCTGTTACTAATGCTTTAGTAAATCTAAACAAACCGCTTAAGTAAAACTAAAAGTAATCCACACATTTACTCCTAAAATTCTGAACCATTCTCTAGCTAGAGACCCTGCCCCATGATTTTAATGGAGACTCAGGCAGCTGAGCAAACATGAAGCTGTCCAGAGTCTTCTCTCTTTCTGACTCTCCTGGGTTCCACTTGAAACCCCAGGAAGAGTCTGTTTTTACTGTTGGTTTGTTGTGTCCTGTTTTGCCTTTGGTTTGGGGAAGTTTTTCAAAAGATTTTTTTTTCCTATGAAAATTCCAAGTTTTTTTTCTTCTTCTTTCTTTTGTATAGAATATATAGAATGAAAACCAACATTTAGTGGGGATCAATTATAGTTCAGGCTTTTTCCATACCGTACTTCATTTAATCTCATAAGATCTCAATGATGCAGGTATTTTTATCATTTATAATGTGGAAAGGGGGCTTAGTGGCAGTGTAGTTGGGTCACTTTCATGAATGGAAAGATAGCAGAGCTTAGGTTCAGAGCCAGGCTTGCATACCTCCAAAGTCTGTTCTTTGTTCTTAACTCTCTGTCCTTCTCTGTCAATTCAGGGATGAGATTATGAGCACCTATTATCAGAGTTTATATAGTAGAGTCCTCCAAGAGTAAAATCTTTCAAGTCAAGCACACTTAGGAATCTGATTTTAAAACGTAGAGCAAACACTGTTTTAATCATTACTAACTTTCTTGATCACTTTTGTGATGATGTAGAAAAATATCTTTCTGCTTGGAGATGCCGGTCAAGTGTTAGGTACTCAGGATCTTGTATGCAGCTTACGCTCCAAGGATTCAGCACAATAACTGATCCATCCAACTGTAGGCCTCTGTAGGTATTGATATTATTAGTCACCATTTCCTTGACTTGAACATTTTTTAAAACAAAAACTTGGAAATTGTTTCTTTTGTGTATTTGGGATACTAGAAAACTCTTAATCTATCATATCCAGGGAATAAGTTTTCTTATCTCCTGATTTTTCCATATCTTAATTTATAGTCAGTGTGACAATTTTTTAAAAAATTCTAATTTATAGAAGACAGACAAGGCAAGCAGATATTACTATGGTTTTTGTTGTTAGTAAGCATTAGTATTTCTGTATATTAGCAAAATATATCTGTAACAAAATGGTGTTCCAGGTTTGGGGAGATTCTCTTGAGCAGTAGTGAGTTCAATAAATGGCGTCCATAGGAACCATTTAAAATGTGGTAACCTGAGCTTGGGGTTCTTGATTCACTATCATGTTGCTACCAAGGTCTGTCTCTGAGCTTAATATATGCTAAATGTTCGCTAACTGAGGGACTTCACAGACCTCTGGGGATTTGCGGGGGTAGTCACTCATACTTAGGAATGAAAGAGCTGAAAGGAAGAAGGGTGATGCTTAACACAGAAAAGAGACATTGAAGAAAGTGAAAACATGAGCCGCAATTAGTTGAGCACCTACTATGGGAGACTTTCTTAATTATTCCTTCCAATGAGCCCATGAGAGAAGAATTTTAATACTATCCTTTTATAGGATGAGTGGTTGAGATTTAGAGTTTTAGTAAAGACTAGTGAGTGGTATCGGAGAAGGTGATGGCACCCCACTCCAGTACTCTTGCCTAGAAAATCCCATGGACGGAGGAGCCTGGTAGGCTGCAGTCCATGGGGTCGCGAAGAGTCGGACACGACTGAGCGACTTCACTTTCACTTTTCACTTTCATGCATTGGAGAAGGAAATGGCAACCCACTCCAGTGTTCTGGCCTGGAGAATCCCAGGGACGGGGGAGCCTGGTGGGTTGCTGTCTGTGGGGTCGCACAGAGTCGGACACGACTGAAGCAACTTAACAACAACAACAACAGGTGAGTGGTATATAAAACTCAAATTATTGGAGTTCATAACCATGAAGTATCTGCTATGTACTAGCTACCTGATCCTTGCCAAAAAGAAGCATGCTTATTGAGTGAGGGAAACTTTAGCTTCAGAACCCATGCTTTGGGAAGAAGGGAGAAAGGAAGGAGGCAAATATTTATTTGGCACCAATATTTATTCTTTCATTATACTTAGGTCAAGCTCCTCAATATATTATTCCAGTAGAAGACCTGGCCTCATGGAGTTCATCATCTGGTTGGGAAAAGAAACCTAAAATTTTTTTTAGCAATTCAGAGCAATGGCACTGGACTGGGAGTCTGGATATCCTAAATGTAGTGTTGAGTTCATAAACAATTTACTGCACCTATGTCTTTGAAATGAAATGAAAGGAAAAGAAATGAAATGTTAGTAGCTTAGTCATGTTCGACTCTTTGCCATCCTATGGACTGTAGCCCACTGGGCTCATCTGTCCATGGAATTCTCCAGGCAAGAATACTGGAGCGCGTTGCCATTCCCTTCTCTGGGGGATCTTCTGAATCCAGGGATCAAATCTGGGTCTCCCACATTTCAGGAATATTCTTTACCATCTTAGCCACCAGGGAAGCCTGATTTAATAATTTTACAGGTTTAAAGAGCTCAGCAATCAGATAGTCATGCCAGGAACATTTTATGTATAGAGCATGCCCAATTAAATTCTGTGAAAAATATACTTTTGTGCAGGGCGAATGTGAATCTTAAGTCAGTAGGCAGGTCAAAGAGTTCTTATCTTAAAAATGAGGTTAGTGAAATATAGTGTCAAGGTAAAATTGGACAAGGAAGTAGCAGATCATCTGTTCTTGGGAAGCTAGAATGCACATAGTATGCCCCTGGATTAAGTGGACAAAAACGGACACTAAATAGGAGAGTTCTAGAATCATGCCCACGGTCTCACTGAAACAGAAGCCACAGTAGACAACTGCTATTGGATGCACCCAGCCATCAGTTCAGGTCAGTTCAGTTCAGTAGCTCAGTGGTGTCTGACTCTTTGCAACCCCATGGACTGCAGCACTCCAGGCCTCCCTGTCCATTACCAACTCCAGGAGTTTACTCAAACTCATGCCCATTGAGTCGGTGATGCCATCCAACCATCTCATCCTCTGTCGTCCCCATTTCCCTCCTTCCTTCAATCTTTCCCAGCATCAGGTCTTTTCAAATGAGTCAGCTCTTTGCATCAGGTGGCCAAAGTATTGGAGTTTCAGCTTCAACATCAGTCCTTCCGATGAATGTTCAGGACTGATTTCCTTTAGGATGGACTGGTTGGATCTCCTTACAGTCCAAGGGACTCTGAAGAGTCTTCTCCAACACCACAGTTTGAAAGCATCAATTCTTTTGTGCTTAGCTTTCTTTATAGTCCAACTCTCACATCCACACATGACTACTGGAAAAACCACAGCCTTGACTAGACGGACCTTTGTTGGCAAAGTAATGCCTCTGCTTTTTAATATGCTGCCTACGTTGGTCATAACTTTCCTTCTAAGGAGTAAGTGTCTTTTTACTTCATGGTCAGGTGGTCTGGTATTCCCATTTCTTGAAGAATTTGCCACAGTTTGTTGTGATCCACACAGTCAAAGGCTTTGGCATAGTCAGTAAAGCAGAAATAGATGTTTTCTGGAACTCTCTTGCTTTTTGGATGATCTGTTGGCAATTTGATCTCTGGTTCCTCTGCCTTTTCTAAAACCAGCTTGTGCATCTGGAAGTTCATGGGTCACATATTGCTGAAGCCTGGCTTGGAGAATTTTGAGCACTACTTTACTAGCATGTGAGATGAGTGCAATTGTGCAGTAGTTTGAGCATTCTTTGGCATTGCCTTTCTTTGGGATGGTTTAAATCGTCCATGCTGCTGCTGTTAAGTCACTTCAGTCATGTCCGACTCTGTGTGACCCCATAGATGGTTTTAAATTCTACATGAGATCCTGAGATTTCCTGGCTGGATCACTGAGCAAACTGGCCAGGGTCTCTTCAGTACCCTCAGCAATATATAACCCCATATTTTTGTTATTGAATTTCTTGGCTCCTACTTTTACATGGTGGGACTTTGCCTTAACTTTGTTAAGACTCTGTAGCTGAGGTCTAGTCTCTTTTTTTGTAGAAAAAAAGGCTAGAACAGTTTAAAGTTTAAAATATTTTAGAAGTACTGGCTTCATTCCCAAACCTCCTCTTCTATATAAGTACGGACTGAAAGAGAACTGAGTGGAATATTAGGTGGCTAAATAAAAGAATAAGAAAGCTCTTTATTACTTACGTGAAGTTTTTTAAAATAGACAATGCTAAAAGTGAAACAATGAGTATAGCATATTTGTATCCTTGTAATTATAGATATGCATTTTATATACTCACATATATATTTATTTATGTATATATACATATATTTATCTGAATAAAATGTCTCCAGAAAGATATACAGGAAACTTATGAGAAATGATTGGCTGGAACACAAGTTTGAAAGATAGATTTCTCACAATATAAGCAGCTAAGTTCTGAAGCAAATGAATGTGATAGATAAAATATAAGTTTTGAAGTGAAATAATGAAAAAATTAATGACTCTATAAGTACATGTCTTAAAATATTAATTGTTCTGTCTTTGTGCTACTTAAAATTATGCTATACTTTGGAAAGCACCAGAAATGATAAATATAAAATAAGTTACACCTATTCTAGTACTTTTAAAATATTCATTAAATAAGTGGTACTTAGTATTAGATGTACGTTTGCTTCTTTTTTAAAATAGATCTTACTTATGAGATACTATGTACCACACACTCACAAATACTGGAAGAAGTTGATCAAGGAGGAGACTGAATATAAACTTAAAAAGATACTTTAGTGAAACTTGGATGTATCTACTACGTTTCCAGTACTGGAACTCAACTGTAATTAATTAAAGATCTATTTTTGTTGAATTAGTGCAGCCACTGTGCATTTTTAGCCTCTTGTGCTATTATGATATCCTTAATGCCATCTCAAAATTATTTTTAAACCGTGTATTATTAAAAAAGGACTCCAACTTGGGCATTCATTAGGTTAAGATGGATAAGAATAAAGCTTTATCCTCAACAGATGCCCCACTTTGGCATAACAATCTAATTCTATTTAATTTATTCACTGGAATCCTCACCCCCTCCTGTCAAAGTGAATCAACCTGAGTGCTAATTTTTGAAGCAAAACCTCTGTGATCATTTCACTCGTGATTTAATCCAGATCTAACCTCAGGCCTTTAGAGGTTCGAGGTCAATGACCCAATTTATTCTGCCATCAGCCTCTATATCAGTAACCATGGTTATTCCTCTCAAGGTTTTCGTTACATATATTAGTCTTTGGGTGTGTATCCCTCCAAAATTATGCAGAGAAGTTAAACGTGATTTCAGTTTGCAACTTGGAGAAACTTGGCAAGTGGTTTTGGAGTCTTTGGTAAGCAGAAGAGAAACACATTGTGTATGATCTTTGCCTCTAAAAGCAGAAACTAACAATAAGAAATTATCTGCCTTGAAACATATACATTACCGTATGTAAAATAGATAACCAGTGCCAGTTTGATGTATGATGCAGGGCACCCAGAACTGGTGCTCTGGGACAAGCTGGAAGGATAGGGGAAGGAGGGAGGTGGGAGGGGGTTCAGTATGGGGGGACACATGTATACCTGTGGCCCATTCATACTGATGTATGGCAGAAACCATCACAATATTGTAAAGGAATTACCCTCCAATTTAAATAATAAATAAATTTAAAAATTAAAAAAAGAAACTATCTGACTTTCTCCAATAAAAAGAAACTCAGTCATTGGCATCCATGCTGGTTGCCCAAGAGTTTTACGAAGCAATCCTAGAGCTTCCACACGCAATATGAAATCTATAAAGAAAATAAAGTTACGGATAGTACGCTAAATGTTCTTAGAGATGAATGAACTACACATGAGCCCAAATCTGGGGGCTGTATTTCACTTTTTTTGAACAATTAGTATCTTTTTAGTCTCCTTCATCCATAGCAGTTAATACATTTCATGAATTTCCCTTTATGTTTTAAATAATTTTCCCATCCCTGGTGCCCCACCAGTGTGTCTGCGGAGAACAACACTCACACCGGAGAAACTCTCCTTAAGTAAAGGAGAAATCCCAGGGACGTGCCGCCCCACGCAGGAATCGCTGCTCAAGGGTTTCACCTGTCCCAGGAGGAGTTAAACTGGGTTTCTGTGTCAAAGATGCTGAATGAAATCGGGGGTGGAATTGTTAAAATTGGAAATGACCTATTTAACGATATGCACATTCCTGTGATTGGTATAAATACGTCCAACTTCCTAATTCTCTCATCAGAATGAACTTGTCATACCCTTTGATGCAAAAAGTCTTCTTAGCAATATATTAAAAGAAAAAGAATCTGTATCATTGATCTTTATATAATCTTTATGATTTCTCATTCTCTTAATCATAGCAACACAAAGATTGTTTATACCCACCTGAATCTTGGGAGAAAAATGGGATGGAAGTTGCCAAGAGAAATCACAGAAAAGAGCTCGCACACTGAAACAACTTATTTAGGCTCAACCACAGATCAGAAATGGAATACACAGGTACCTGATAATTACAATGTAATGTGGGGTTGTCCTTTATTTCCCCAATTTCACTGCTGTGTGTGTATACTTTGATTTTTCATAAAATTAAATATGTGGAAAATCACCTAACAATTTCTATTTCACCCTTCCTAAATCATTTAATCATCAGCTGTAAATCCAAGGAAAATTCCAGGAGTTATTACTCAGGAAGGTTAACTGATATTTCCTACCTATAATTATATTTTACTAACGATACATGAGTATATCTTGGTATCTACTTATTTATTCTGTAAAGAGTGTATTCTGAAATGCCTTAAAAACAAAAACGTATAGTTTAGGCAGAGCTTAACTGAACAGAATCAGACTGGAAGGACTGCATTGTATCCCAAACAGTGACTTATTACCAAAAAAATGTAGATTTTTCAATTAGAGGCCCTTAATGTCTCTTTAAATGGATTTAGCATTTGGAACTTACAAAAGTATATCTTAAATTTTGCATTTGCCTATGGACAAATGAGTGTTTTCGTTAACATTTCATCACACTTGGCATGAACGTCACATAGTTTTGCTTTATTTAAAAACCAAATAATATTTTGTTTTTAGAAAATTGCATTACTTTCTTTTCCTTGTTTTCTTTCTTTTTTGGATATGTGACCTTTAAGCAAAGGTTGTGCTGTATATTTTAGCCATCAAACATTGAGAAAATTGCATTACCAGTAAAATAGTATTCTTACTGCCAAATGTACAAATATTCACTAACAGCAATCTTGGTCTCCAAGTCCCAGAGCAGCACTTCATCACTCCAGCATGGCAGCCTTGACAGAAAACTTCCCTGAAATCCATCCACTTCTCTGTCATGCAGAGCTTTCTGATTCAAAACAGCTTGGTGAACGCATAGGCTGGCTGATCTGTTGCCCCAAAGCCTGACGTCCCCAGTTGGCTAGGGATTTCTCCAAGCACCTTCTGACTAAGGCTAACTGGCAGCTCTGACCACTAGGGCTGGTCTCCATGACATTTTTGGATAAAAATGTCTCTGAGAAATGTAATCCTGTGTCATAGTGTGTAAATAATAGAAATATGCATATGTCTGCATGTTTAGTCACTCAGTCCTGTCTAACTCTTTGCGACTCTATGCACTATAGCCCACCAGGTTCCTCTGTCCATGGGATTCTCCTGGCAAGAATACTAGAGTGGGTTGCCATGCCCTCCTACAGGGAATCTTCCCGACCCAGGGATCAAGCCCTTCTCTCTTTTCTCTCCTGCATTGGCAAGCAGGTTTTTTACCTCTAGTGCCACTTGGGAAGTCCACAAATATGCATATATTTACATGTAAATATATATTTACATAGTTTTACTAAGAGTTTATAGCTAATACATGAAATAAAAATGTATGTCTTTAAAAGATGTATTTTTGGGAAAATGTTATTTTTTTAAGGATTTTTTTTTTTTAATGAAGTTGCTGAGGAACTCATGTAAATATTGATGATCCCAACTAGCCTAAAATTTGACTAATTGTATAAGACTAAATTCAGTATCAGTATCAGTTCAGTCACTTAGTCATGTCTGTCTCTTTGTGGCCCCGTGGAATGCAGCATGCCAGGCTTCCCTGTCCATCACCAACTCCTGGAGCTTGCTCAAACTCATGTCCATCGAGTCAGTGATGCCATCTAACCATCTCATCCTCTGCTGTCCCCTTCTCTTCCTGCCTTCAATTCTTCCAAGCATCAGGGTCTTTTCCAAGGAGTCAGTTCTTCTCATCAGGTGGCCAAAATATTGGAGTTTCAGCTTCAGCATCAGTCTTTCCAATGAATATACAGGACTGCTTTCCTTTAGGATGGACTGCTTGGATCTCCTTGCAGTCCAAGGGACTCTCAAGAGTCTTCTCCAACACCACAGTTCAAAAGCATCGACTCTTCAGAGCTCAGCTTTCTTTACAATCCAACTCTCACATCCATACCTGACTACTGGAAAAACCACAGCACTGACTAGATGGACCTTTGTTGGCAAAGTAATGTCCATGCTTTTTAATATGCTGTCTAAGTTGGTCATAGCTTTTCTTCCCAGAAGCAAGTGTCTTTTAATTTCGTGGCTACAGTCACCATCTGCAGTGATTTTGGAGCCCGAGAAAATAAAGTCTGTCACTGTTTCCATTGTTTCCCCATCTATTTGCCATGAAGTGATGGGACCAGATGCTATGATCTTAGCTTTTTGAATGTTGAGTTTTAAGCCAGCTTTTCAGTGTCTTTTTTCACTTTCATCAGGAGGCTCTTTAGTTCCTCTTCACTTTCTGCATAAGGGTGGTGTCATTTGTATATCTGACGTTATTGACATTTGTACTGGCAATCTTGATTCCAGCTTGAGCTTCATGAAGCCCAGCATTTTGCATGATGTACTCTGCATAGAAGTTAAATAAGCTTCCCGATTTGGAACCAGTCTATTGCTCCATGTCTGGTTGTAACTGTTGCTTCTTGACCTGCATACAGATTTCTCAGGAGACAGGTAAGGTGGTCTGGTATTCCCATCACTTTAAGAATTTTCCACAGTTTTTTGTAATCCACAGAGTCAAAGGCTTTGGTGTAATCAATAAAGCAAAAGTAGATATTTTTCTGGAATTCTCTTGCTTTTTTGATGATCCAACAGATGTTGGCAATTTGGTCTCTGGTTCCTCTGGCTTTTCTAAATCCAGTTTGAGCATCTGGAAGTCCACAGTTCATGTACTATTGAAGCCAGGCTTGGAGAATTTTGAGCATTATTTTGCTAGCATGTGATTTGAGTGTAATCATGAAGTAGTTTGAACATTGTTTGGCATTACGTTTCTTTGGGATTGGAATGAAAACTGACCTTTTCCAGACCTGTGGACACTGCTGAGTTTTCCAAATTTGCTGGCATATTGAGTGCAGCACTTTCACAGCATCATCTTTTAGGATTTGAAATAGCTCAACTGGAATTCCATCACCTCCACTAGCTTTGTTCATAGTGATGCTTCCTAAGGCCCACTTGACTTCGCATTCCAGGATGTCTGGCTCTAGGGCAGTGATCACACTATTGTAGTTATCTAAGTCATGGCGATCTTTTTTGTATAGTTCTGTGTATTCATGCCACCTCTTCTTAATATCTTCAGCTTCTGTTAGGTCCATGTGATTTCTGTCCTTTATTGTGCCCATCTTTCATGAGATGTTCCCTTGATATCTCTATATTTCTTGAAGAGATCTCTACTCTTTCCCATTCTATTGTTTCCCTCTGTTTCTTTGCACTGATCACTGAGGAAAGCTTTCTTATCTCTCCTTGCTATTCTTTGGAACTCTGCATTCAATGGGTATATCTTTCCTTTTCTCCTTGGCCTTTCACTTCTCTTGGATTCACAGCTATTTGTAAGGCCTCCTCAGACAACCATTTTGCCTTTTTGCATTTCTCTTCCTTGGGGATGGTCTTGATCCCTGCCTCCTGTACAATGTCATGAACCTCCATCCATATTTCATCAGGCACTCTGTCTATCAGATCTAAACCCTTGAATCTATTTGTCACTTCCACTGTATAATCCTAAGGGATTTGATTTAGGTAATACCTGAATCGTCTAGTGGTTTCCTTAGTTTCTTCAATTTAAGTCTGAATTTTGCAATAAGGAGTTCATGATCTGAGCTTAAATGAGGATACAAATAAACAGATTATTTCTGAGTCATACATGGAATTATTCTATTGAAATCATGAAGAGATGAATAATGAACAATCATGCTATTTTATATGATTTTCCCTGGTAACCAATGAATTCAAGCAAAAAGATTTAAAGTGGCAATTTTCATATTTTTCGCAAAATTCAGATAGCAACAATGCTTGTGTGTGTGTGTGTGTGTGTGTGTGTGTGTGTGTTTGTCTTCCTATTTCCCCTCCCTGTGTGGCTCCACCTATGATGGGGAGGGTCAAATCCATTGCAAGTTCATTTCTGGGCCAATTCTATTAAATTCTATGGTGTGAATTCATGTCCACTAGGACTTAGAACAGCAGAAACAGATTTAAGTTCTTAGGTTGAACTGGCCTACAACTGTTAGGGTAAAAGGCCAGTTCAAATACATTAATTAGTCTAATGGGCTTCCCTGGTGGCTGAATCGATAAAGAATCCACCTGCAATGCAGGAGACTGCCTGCCAAGGTGGGAGACCTAGGTTCGATCTGTGGGTCAGGAAGAGGAGGGCATAGCAACCCATTCCAGTATTATCGCCTGGGAAAATGCGTGAACAGGGGATCCTGGTGGGCTACAGTCCTTGAGGGTCACAGGACTTACTGACTAAATCTCCACCACTAAAACTGGGGAAATACAATCACCCCCTGGAAAACAATTACTACCTAGCTATGTTTGTATGTTTTAAGATTTAGAATTTCAGACAGTTTTGTAAATGAATTCTTGGTGGTGCTAGAATAACTTTATGTGAAACAGCATTGTGTAGATTAGCCTGTGGGCACTGAACCAAAATATTAAAATCAGTTAGAGGAGTCATGTGATTTTTGTTAAAAACCTATAGCAGCCTGGGATTCTGGAAAATAATTTTTCTTCCATAAAGGCTTTCTTCCCAGTAGTGAAGTTCCATACAAGTATTAAATCTCAAAACAAATTAATTCATGCCTATCACTTGAAATTTTTACAATTTAGACATTTAAATATCAGAGTTCCATTTAATGGTATGAACAGGTTGTAGAGATTTGTTAATTTGAAATTCCATTTGGTAACAGATGCGATAACTTGTCTGGCATTAAAACTGAGTTTAAGGTAATCACTGCACTTGCTCTTTTGTTCTAAGTGCTTTACAATCCTTAATTCACATAAAACATCTGTGAAATTTAGTTAGGAGTGCGGTGAGTAAAATTTAATCCCTGTTTTTATACCAGCGTGTTCTGAAACATGCTTACATATATTTCAATCTTCCTGTGTGAAAAATCCTTGTGGGAATCAACAGGAAACTGTTTTAGTGATATTCTAAACCTTTTGGGCAATAGAAGATTAACACACTAACAGAATTAAAGCTATGCCAAGCTGGAGACTCTTTCCTCCTTTGGTTCTGACACCAATTGGAGGAACAACCACAGAAGCAAATGAAGATTTGAGGATCATTTTGGTGGCTAAATGTCTCTGCTAAAGTGAAAGCTGTTGGTTTCTTTTCTATGCCATTGATTAAACAGAAGCAAAGCAGAGTAAATTATTTTGCTGAGGCCAGCATTGTTAGGTAGAAATGATGCATATGTGTCATGTCCTACATGCAATGCAGACAGCAACAACCAGATTTGTTCTTTCTCAGGAGCCTGGGAGCAACCTCAGACTCCTTCTCAGAGCTATGTTCCCTGCTAATGCTCACCCATTAGCAGATGAGCAGAGTTACAAACCAGCAGGAATTTTTCTAAGTTACTGAGAAGTCAGAGATAACAAAGCATAAGCATTAGAAACACTGTCCTGTGTGGATATAACATAAAGGATGCTGTTTCATCTCTAAGTCATGTCTACTCTTTGTGACTCCATGGACTGTAGCCCACCAGGCTCCTCTGTCCTTGGGATTTCCCAGGCAAGAATACCAGAGTGGGTTATCATTTCCTTCTCCAACATAAAGGATGCCAGTAATAAAGCTACCAAAGAATTTTATATGAAAGATATTTCCTCTGAATCCCGTCTCCCCATGTACCATTCTGGATATATTTATCTAGCACTGTGCTAGATGGACACTGTGTCACACACACTGTGTATTTCTGTCCCATCACATTTCACAAAGGATTTATGATTGTTCATAGACATTTTACACATTTGGTGTTGTTTTAGTTACTAAGTCCTACCCGATTCTTATGCAACCCCATGGACTACAGCCCGCCAGACTCCTCTGTCCATGGGATTTCCCAAGAAAGAATGCTTGAGTGGGTTGTCATTTCCTTCTCAAGGGGATCTTCCCAAGCCAGGGATCAAACCTTTTGTTTCCTGCACTGCTGACGGATTCTTTACCACTGAGTCATCTGGGAAGTCCACAGATCTACATTTATGTATACATATGTGTGTGTGTGTGTGTATGTGTGTGTGTGTGTAAATATAGGATAAACACATGATTCAGGGGCTCCTATTAAAAGAAAAGTGGATAATGGAAAAATGTGGGTAAGATAAGATTAGGAAACAAGGTATACCATCTACAAGGTGTTGTAGAGGTTATGGAACTATATCGTACTCTTTGCCTTCAAGTATACTTCCCAGGGATCAAAGCAAAGAAGAAAGTGCTTTCAGTTAGACCATATGTGATACCCAAAGAAGACAGATTTTCCAGATATTGTGATGAGAGGGAAATCTTGCCTAGGGATTCTCATTTTAGAGAACCCTGTATTGTTTGATGAATGGGAAGCTTGCCAGCATCCATTGGATAATTCAAAATATTTAGTTGGATGTGACAGTACTTCTTATAGTCTGCAAAGTAGACCAGTGACCTAGCACCCATGTAAAATACAGGAAAAGGAAGTCTATGAAGAGGTAAAATGTTGTGGGGGGTGGGGAGGAAATGTAGTTCTATTGTGATCTTTCATTTACATAGAGTAGAATTTAGAAAATTGACATTCAAATCAAACTACAGAGGTGATCAGTCTGGTGGGTGGGGGAGGTGGTGGTGAGTAAAATCCAAAGGGTGGGGCATACATGCTCCCATTTCTGACACAGAGAACTGTGGTCTTTGATCTGTGCTACCCACGTGCCTTCAGAGTACTGCATCTCACATTCAAGTATCTGGTATGGATGAAAGAGTAGAGAGCTTAAAAGGTAAGCATCCTCAGTAAAAATCTGGGGTGCAGATATACATGGAGCTAATGAAGAGCTTTACAATGCCGTGACAACTGATTTGGGGCAGCAAGATATGAAAGTCCTTTTGTCATATGGCAGATATCTTCCCCACCTCAACACAAAGGAACCAGATTCTTCCTTAGGAACTATTCTTAGTCTGTTCTAGATGGGAAATTGTTGTGCAATGACTCCGAGTTCTCTGCATATAGTGTTTTCCAGGAAGCATTCCTTTTACTATTTATTTGTTTATCTAAAATGCATTTTTGGCTGCACCGGGTTGCTGCACGGGCTTTCTCTAGTTGAGGCAGGTGAGGGCTCCTCGCAGGTGGCCATGCTCAAGCTTCTCACTGCAATGGCTTCTCTTGTCACCGAGCACAGTCTCTAAGTGCATGGGCTTCAGTACTTGCAGCACTTGGGCTCCCGGGGGCATGTGGAATCCTCCCAGACCAGGGATCGAACCCATGTCCCCTGCATTGGCAGGCAGATTCTTAACCACTGCACCGCTAGGGAAGTCCCAGGAAGCATCAGTTTTAAAGGATGATACATCAATTTCAAAATCAAATAAGTTTGATAAATTATGGCAAAAACAAAGTTCAACAAGTTACCTTGCACGACTTCTCAAAGCCAAGCACAGTCAGGTTTTCTGATGCTGATTAAATTATTGTCCCCTCTTTTCACAAAGTGCTTCAGTGACATAACTTTCTACAGCAGTCATAGTACAAATTCAATGAGTATTTTAGCCCAGAACATTATTGTAGTAGACATTGTGAACTCTAACATAACATTTCCACATTTCATCCATGTTGTAGCATGTATCAGTACTTCATTTCTTCTTTATGGTCAAGTAATATTCCACTGCTTAGACACAGTGGTATTCATTTGTCTAGTGGTCAACTGAGGGACTCCTCTGTTGTTTCTACCTTTTGGTTATTAGAAATTGTTCTCCTATGACCATTCACATACAAGTGCTCATGTGGATATATGTTTTCATTTTTCTCGAGTATGTACCTAGCTGTAGATTACCGGGTCAAAGGAAACTCATTTTTAATATTTTAAGGCACTGCCAGGCTGTTTTCCAAATTCAGGGCACCATTTTACATTCCCATCAGGAATATGTGTATGTTCTAATTTTTCCACATCCTTTCCACAAGAACAACACTTGTTACTCTCTGACTTTTTGATTATACCATCCCAGTAGGTGTGATCTTTGCGACCCCATGGACTGTAGCCTACCAGGCTCCTCTATCCATGGGATTTTCCAGGCAAGAATACTGGATTGGGTTGCCATTTCCTTCTCCAGGAGATCTTCCCAACCCAGGAATTGAACCCGGGTCTAGGTGTGAAGTAGAATCTCATTGTTGTTTAGATTTGCATTAGCTTAATCACTAATGAAGTTAAGCATCTTTTCATGTATTTATTGGCCACTTGTATAAATGATAAAGGTATAAATTGGAGAGTCTGTTCACATTTTTGACAATGTCAATTTCCATGTTCCTTCAAATTAAAATATAGTTCTATTTTAAAAGCAAAGATCAAACTTATTGCTTCTAAATCAGAATATTTATGTTTATTTGAAAATGGGAATGAATTCCATGGAAATAATCTACTAGAAAAATGACCACATAATAAGGTTTGAACTTGTAACTAACAGAAAGAAAACTAATAGGGTTTTCATTTAAGCCCTGCCTTATATTTTGGCTCTAAGCAAAGCTTGACACTGAGTAAAGATTCACAGAAGGTTTGATTAGCTTTTCTTTTCCTTCTCAAGCCAACATAATTAGTTTTAGGAAAAAATAATATAATAAAGACAAGTACCGTCTGACCAATCTTTCCATTTCATTTTTCTCTGCTTCTCATCTTCTGCCAACTCCAGGAATAGAGGTTGTTTTTTTGGAATCCTGAGCAGGAAGAAATGAAAGAGATGATAAGAGGATAAATGAGCATTAGAGACAGTGTTTCATGCCTCAAAAATGTCTTCCTTTATTTATACCTGTTAAAAAGAAGTGAAAAGACCTCAGGCAGGATACTTGATCCTCTGAAAAACTTTTCAATCCCTAGATCATATGCTTGACTCTAGATTATAAAATTTACAGCACAAACTAGAACAATGCACCAGTTCCATAGGAAACGTTCATTCAAACAATAGCTTTGCTATCCCATTTTGTATAGGAAATGATGTCTTGTATTTCAGCCCATTTACAATATCAAACTTGGCTTACGGTTCTAGAGGTTCAACCTGCTAATTAGAACAAGTTAATCACATACAGTGTGATAGAGGAAGAGAAAAATGGGCTTTGGAAATTCAGGTGATGAGCAGGAAATGTACAAAATTGAATTCCCAAGATCAAGGGAAGGAATCCTAGGGAAATTAAAGACACCCTGTAAAAATTAGGTTAGCTCTCTTTATATTCTCAGTTATATCCTTCATTAACTCATTGTCAGCTCATCAAATAGAGAGGTACATATAACATGTTAATATTATAATTGTTAAGACTTTGCTTCTCAAATCACATATAGTAGAGAAAATCAGAGCCACTAACTAATCAACTAGCCAAGAAGTATATGTACACGTGATCTAAATTTCATTCTCTGTTTCCTCATCTTTAAAGAGGAAGAAAAGCACACACTTTCTGTCTCCACCACAGTTTATGAAAACCACATGAAATGATGAATGTGAGAACCCTTGGAAAACTTTAAAGTTATGTTATTAATATTAATACTATTATTGCACAGTTCGGCCACGTTTTAGACTCCTAGCTGCTCACTGGTAATCATTCTGAAGAGGGAAGCCTGAAACCACGGCTAAATAATGATTCAAGATTAATCTGTGAATTCTTCTCTTCTACCAGATTTCCGTGGTAATTGAAAGTTGATGTATGATTCCATTTGTAAAAATGAAAGGAATGCTCTGGCACTGACTTACTGAGTTTTCAGTAAAATAGATGTACTTTTGACAGGTGTAAAATAATGAGACGAGAATGGAGCTGAATGAGGAAAGATGCTCTTTCCAACTTAGGTGGCTGAAGTTTATCTGTAGGCAAAGTGGTGATGCTGCCATGTGACAAATAGACATAAGGTGCACTAAAACAGTTCCTCCCCAAACTTCTCCATTTCACCCTCCTCAATCTCTTTGTTGTGACTCACAGATTCCTGAGACTTGTCAAATCCCATTGGTGTAAAAAGAGGCTGCTGGAAAGAGTAGAGACTCCAGACTCTGTTTTTTCTCCTGGAGTCAACATCTAAACTGAAAGAGCGAATAAAAATTTCAAGAAAAGCTGAAGAAATGTCACTATTGATAAACAGTCCTAATGAATGCATGGATTTAGGACCTTATTTATACTGAGATTTATTTAGTACGTACATTGCACTTGGAGTCTAAACCCTGGAACAAACTGTTTCTTCATTGGTTGAATAATTCCAAAGCCCTTGGTACTTTTTAAAAGGTAGAGACTGGCTTCACTCACTTATGATTCAGAGTCACGTTTCTCAGGCTTGAATAAAGTGGTAATAATAAAACACCAACACAAACACAGGCAGATCATTGAGTAAGTGGCTTTTAGCTTTGCCTTTATCCAAGTGAGGTTGAAAAAGTGTCCCCAGTGAAGCCTGGCCAAAACAAAATATCTCTCCCAGTGGCCCATTAGCTGCCTTCTTTCTTAAAATAGCATACCCTTCAGATACATACCTTCAGGGAATTTATGCACCTGGCCAACCACGTTAAGATATTTTTACACTGGTATAGTCTCTGCCAACAGATATTATTTGTTTTCCAAGGATGCCCTCAGATGGACTCTTTTACCAAATCCAGGCCATGAATATTTTCTGCATAGCATATTATTGAACAGTCAAATGAATTTCGTAGATTGCCAAATAGGAAAGGAGAAAAAAGAAAAAGAAACTTGTCTTTAGATGACTTTCCTTGTTGTTGCTGTTGTCCAGCCACTCAGTCATGTGCAACTCTTTGTGACCCCATGGACTGCAGCACGCCAGGCTTCCCTGTCCTTCACCATCCCCCGGAGCCTGCTCAAACTCATGTCCATTGAGTCAATGATGCCTTCCAACCATCTCATCTGCTGTAGCTCCCTTCTCCACCTGCCCTCAATCTTTCCCAGCTTCAGGGTCTTTTCCAATAAGCTGATTCTTCCCATTAGGTGGCCAAAGTATTGGAGCTTTGGCTTCAGCATCAGTCCTTTCAATGAATATTCAGGGTTAATTTCCTTTTGGATTGACTGATTTGATCTCCTTGAAGTCCAAAGGACTCAAGAATCTTCTCCAGTACCACAGTTGGAAAGCATTAATTCTTTGGTCTCAGCCTTCTTTATTGTCCAACTCTCAAATCCATATATGAATACTGGAAAAACCATAGTTTTGACTATCTGGACCTTTGTCAGCAAAGTGATATCTCTGCTTTTTAATACATTGTCTAGGTTTGTAATAGCTTTTCTTCCAAGGAGCAAGTGTCCTTTAATTTCATTGCTGCAATCACCACCTGCAGTGATTTTGGGGCCCAAGAAAATAAAGTCTGTCACTGTTTCCACTGTTTCCCTATTTATTTGTCATGAAGGGATGGTACTGAAAGCCAGGATCTTAGTTTTTTGAATGTTGAGTTTTTAGCCAGCTTTTTCATCCTCCTCTTTTACCTTCATCCTGAAGTAAATTAGGTCAGCCTTTAACTCATAACCAGGCTTTCCTGGTAGTTCAGTCAGTAAAGAACCTGCCTGCAGAGCAGGAGATTCAGGTTCAATCCCTGGGTCGAGAAGATTCCCTGGAGAAGGAAACGTCAAACCACTCCAGTATTCCTGCCTGGAAAATCCCATGGACAGATGAGCCTGGTGGGCTACAGTCCATGGGACTGTAAAAGTTGGACACAACTTAGCGACTAAACCACCATTTAACTCATAAAATGGCAAAAGAGGCCCAAACATCTGAAACGTGACTCTTCCCTCTTCTCTTCAGTCTTTTATGTTATTAGCATTATGCTGGAGATGGTGGATTTCAGCAGTGGGTTTATGCTATGTGAGTTGGAGACAAAGATATTCCTGTAGGACATTGAAGACTGTCACAGTCTTCAGTGAAGTGAAGTCCTGTGCTCTCCATCACAGCAGTTCTGGTTTTATGTATAAGTTCCCTCCATACAAACGAGTTCCATTCAAGAGCATGTTTGTAAGTTCAGTTCATTCATAAGTCCAACAAAAATAAAGAACACACTTTAATCTTACAGTAAAGTGCCTTGTATAGTATAGTAGTACACAGTGACTGCTGGCATACAGGGGCTGCAAGAAGAACAAGAAGAGTTACTGACTGGAGGAGAGAGAGGAAGGGAGGAGATGGTAGAGTTGAAGGGCCCTCAGCAATAGCAGATGGAAGGGAAGCTGAACTTTCACTCAGTCCTGACGTTGATGGCGCAGGTTCTGACTCCTTGCTGGATTCAATTCTACCTACCATCTTCATCTTGAAAAATGATCCAATGATGTGTAGCTAGTACTGTGCCAGCTATATCACCACTGCTATTACACTTGCTTCTGGACATCCTGGGCTTGAAATTAGGATACTGTAATACTGTACTGTATATACAGTACTGTACAGTAAAGTACATGAGCACTTGTAGAGGAGTACCCACATGACAACATACCCCAGACATGGGAACTAATTTATGTAATTGGACATGCAAACACACATTTGCATCTTTGAAAGTCTGAAGCATCAAGGTTCATATGTATGGGACTTACTGTGTTGGATGTAGTATACTCTATTAAGATTTCCTTGAGAAAAATAAGTACCCAGTGCTTAAAAAAAAAGATAAATATTTTCATAGTCCAGAATACTACTTTGTTTATTTTGCTGTGCTCTGCTGCTGCTAAGTCACTTCAGTCGTGTCCTACTCTGTGCGACCCGGTAGACGGCAGGCAGCCCATCAGGCTCCACCATCCCTGGGATTTTCCAGGCAATAACACTGGAGTGGGTTGCCATTTCCTTCTCCAATGCATGAAAGTGAAAACTGAAAGTGAAGTCCCTCAGTCGTGTCTGACTCTTAGCAACCCCATGGACTGCAGCCTACCAGGCTCCTCCGTCCATGGGATTTTCCAGGCAAGAGTACTGGAGTGGGGTGCCATTAGCCCCAACCTAATGCTGAACATTTATTGAGCACATATATAGATGACACTCCACCAGTTTGCTTAGAAACATAGGTTATCTCCAAAGTCACTCAGTGAAGCAAATACGGGTTCAGTTTCTCTGTCATGTTCATGGTCCTGAAGGTCCTTGTCTGGTTATGTCATTTCATGGGATAATCAGAAGGACTTGTAACAGATACTTTAAAGTGTGAGTTGGAAGGGTTACCAGATTTAGCAAACATTTGGCATGTAGTTACGCTTAAAATATATTTGTCATTTATCTGAAATTCATATTCAACTGGATGGCCTATATTTTATCTGGAAATCCTATATGGTGGGGGTGTTGTAAAGGATTGAATTTGCTTTAAAATAGTGAATTTGCTTGAATGTTTGGTGAAGAAATGGGGTTGCTATTTATAGACTACATTTGAAGAATATGCAAGGTAAAGATGACTCAAATTGTAGTTGGAAGGCATAATAAATTGTCAGGAAAAATTGTTTCAGGTTTTTCTTATGAAGAATGGAAACAAATACATATTTGTAGGCAAAGTTGGCAAAAGAGTATGCTTAGCCAGCACTAGCAAAACAAGAAGAGAGTAAGGTCAGCCTTACAAAACTTATCAAGAATTTTGTGATCAGAGAAGCTATCAAAGTAGAATTTTGAGGTTTAGGACATTGTATGAATTATAATATACATATAATTTATTTATTCAATATATACTATATATAATCTCCTAAATCTAAGTAATATAATTAAATTAGTTACTATAATAAAAGCAAAAAGATGCGACCCAGAAAGATGAACTACCCAGGTCAGCAGATGCCCAAAATGCTACTAGAGAAGAGTGGACAAATAGCTCCAAAAAGAATGAAAGAGGTTGAGCCAAAGTGGAAGCAACGCCCAGTTGTGGTTGAGCCTGGTGGTGGAGGTAAACTCTGATGCTGCAAAGAACAATATTGCATAGGAACCTGGAATGTCAGGTCCATGAATCAAGGTAAATTGGACATGGTCAAACAGGAGATGGCAAGAGTGAATGTTGACATTTTAGGAATCAGTGAACTAAAATGGACTGGAATGGGTGAATTTAATGCAGATGACTATTATATCTATTACTGCGGGCAAGAATCCCTTAGAACAAATGGAGTAGCCATCGTAGTCAACAAAAGAGTCCGAAATGCAGTACTTGGATGCAATCTCAAAAATTACAGAATGATCTCTGTTCATTTCCAAGACAAACCATTCCATATCACAGTAATCCAAGTCTATTCCCTGACCAGTAATGCTGAAGGAGCCAAACTTGAATGGTTCTATGAAGATCTACAAGACCTTCTAGAATTAGCATCCAAAAAACATGTCCTTTTCATCATAGGGAAATGAAATGCAAAAGTAGAAAATCAAGAAACACCTGGACTAATAAGCAAGTTTGACCTTGGAATACAAAATGAAGCAGGGTATAGGCTAACAGAGTATTGCCAAGAGAATGCAGTGTTCATAGCAAACACCTCCTTTCAGCAACACAAGTGATGACTCTACACATGGACAACACCAGATGGTCAATACTGAAATCAGATTGATTATATTCTTTGCAGCTGAAAATGGGGAAGCTCTATACAGTCAGCAAAAGCAAGACCAGGATCTGACTATGGCTCAGATCATGAAATCCTTATTGCCAAATTCAGACTTAAATTGAAGAAAGTGGGGAAAACCACTAGGCAATTCAGGTATGACCTAAATCCAATCTCTTATGATTATACAGTGGAAGTGACAAATAGATTCCAGGGATTAGATTGGATAGACAGAGTGCCTGAAGGACTATGGACGGAGGTTTGTGACATTGTACAGGAGGCAGTAATCAAACCATCACCAAGAAAAAGAAATGCAAAAAGGCAAAATGGTTGTCTGAGGAGGCCTTATAAATAGCTGAGAAAAGAAGAGAAGCTAAAGGCAAAAGAGAAAAGGAAAGATACACCCATCTGAATACAGAGTTCCAAAGAATAGCAAGGAGAGGTAAGAAAGCCTTACTCCATGCTCAGTGTAAAAAAATAGAGGGAAAAAACAATGACTAGACATCTCTTCAAGAAAATTAGAGATATCTAGGAAACATTTCATGCAAAGATGGGCACAGTAAAGGACAGACATGGTATGGACCAAGCAGAAGATATTAAGAAGAGATGGCAAGAATACACAGAAGAGCTATACAAAAAAGATCTTCACAACCCAGATAATCATGATGGTGTGATCCCTCACCTAGAGCCAGATATTCTGGAATGTGAAGTCAAGTGGGCCTTAGAAAGCATCACTACGGACAAAGCTAGTGGAGGTGATGGAATTCCAGTTGAGCTATTTCAAATCCTAAAAGATGATGCTGTGAAAGTGCTGCACTCAATATGCCAAATTTGGAAAATTGCAAAATATGCAAATTTGGAAAAGTTAGCAGTGGCCACAGGAATGGAAAAGGTCAGTTTTCATTCCAATCTCAAAGAAAGACAATGCCAAAGAATACTCAAACTACCGCACAATTGCACTCATCTCACATCCTAGCAAAATAATGCTCAAAATTCTCCAAGCCAGGCTTCTAACAGTATGTGAATTAAGAACTTCCAAATGTTCAAGCTGGATTTAGAAAAGGCAGAGGAAACAGAGAACAAATTGCCAATCTCCGTCAGATCATTGAAAAAGTAAGAGAATTCCAGAGAAACATCTACTTCTGCTTCATTGACTAAACTAAAGCCTTTGACTGTGTGGATCACAGCAAAATGTGAAAAAAATTTTTTTAAATGGGAATACTAGACCACCTTACCTGCTTCCTGAGAAACCTGCATGCATGTCTAGAAGCAACAGTTAGAACTGGGCATGGAACAAAGGACTGGCTCCATATTGGGAAAGGAGTACATCAATGTTGTATATGGTAACCCTGCTTATTTAACTTATAGGCAGAGTACATCATACGAAATATCGGGCTGATGCACAAGCTGGGATCAATATTGTCAGGGAAAATATCAATAACTTCAGATATGTGGATGACACCACCATAATCGCAGAAAGCAAAGAAGAAATAAAGAGCCTCTTGATGAAGGTGTAAGAGGAAAGTGAAAAAGCTGGCTTAAAACTCAGCATTCAAAAAACTAAATTCATGGCATCCAGTCCCATCCCTTCATGGCAAATAGACAGGGAAACAATGCATTGTTAAGCTATGAGGGGGACTTTCCTTCTTTGATATAATATTGGGGCTCTATTTTAGATGAGTGAGAAGGAAGGCAGCGTGGGAGGAATCATTTTCAAGACAACACAACTGGTCTGTTTAAAAACAAACTGGGAGAATATGTGACTTTAATTCAAAAGTAAATATAGATAGATTAAAAAAAAAACTTACCAAAACTGCTTGGCTTGTTTTTAAGCTGATTTAAGGAATACAAACAAACACACACATAGGCATTTCAGCTTTCAGTGATTTTCTTACTAATATTTGACATATTTTCTAAACTTTGATACAGCTTTATCTTTCTTATTTAGCACTACTAATATTTATTTACTAGTTTTTTTTTAATCTAAACTGTGTCCATTTCTCCATGTTACCATAAACTTACATTTCTCAGCATCTACGGTGACTCATATTGGCTCAAGTTTCTTAATGAATGCTTTTTTTTTATAATCTATAAATCTCTATTTCTCTATATAAGTTATGGATGAATTCTAAAACTGTTGAGTTCAAACTGTTGAATATGTATATATATACATATATGTATATATATATACATATAAGCCAACAGCCATTTATATATATTTAATAGTATGACCAATTATCACAAAGTTCTTGGTAGTCATTTGGCTTCTGGTCTTGAGGAAGAGGGAGAAATCAAAGATGACCTTGCAGCTTTTAATTTTTATGGTTAGAAAGACAGTGAAAATGAAGGTGGAAAAACAGAACTTAAATTTTCATTTACTGAAAGTCAAAGATTTATTGAGCAGTAATACAAGGCACTAATTCATAATACTAATACACTAATACATTAAAATAATAATACTAATACACTAATAATATTGAGCACTATTACAAACAGGAGATGGCAAGAGTGAACATTGACATTTCAGAAATCAGCAAACTAAAATGGACTGGAATGGGTGAATTTAACTCAGATGATCATTATATTTATTACTGTGAGCAAGAATCCCTTAGAAGAAATGGAGTAGCCATCATAGTCAACAAAAGAGTCCAAAATGCAGTACTTGGATGCAATCTCAAAAATGGCAGAATGATCTCTGTTTGTTTCCAAGGCAAACCATTCCATATCACAGTAATCCAAGTCTATGTCCTGACCAGTAATTCTGAAGAAGATGAAGTTGAACAGTTCTGTGAAGATGTACCAGACCTAACTAACACCTCAAAAAGATGTCCTTTTTCATTATAGGGGACTGGAATGGAAAAGTAGGAAGTCAAGAAACACCTGGAGTAACAGGGAAATTAGGCCTTCGAGTACGAAATGAAGCAGGGAAAAGGCTAGTAGAGTTTTGCCAAGAGAATGCACTGGTCATAGCAAACACCCTCTTCCAACAACACAAGACTCCACACATGGACATCACCAGATGGCCAAAACCAAAATCAGATTGATTATATTCTTTGCAGCCAAAGATGGACAAGCTTCATACAGTCAACAAAACAAGACTGGGAGCTGACTGTGGATCAGATCATGAAATTTTTATTGCCAAATTCATACTGAAATTGAAGAAAGTAGGGAATCATATCCTTTATGACTATACAGTAGAAGTGACACATAGATTTAAGGGACTAGATCTGATAGACAGAGTGCCTAATGAAGTATGGAAGGAGGTTTGTAACACTGTATGGGAGACAAGGATCAAGAACATCCCCAAGAAAAAGAAATGCAAAAAAGCAAAATGGCTGTCTGAGGAGGCCTTACAAACAGCTGTGAATAGAAAAGAAGTGAAAGGCAAAGGAGAAAAGGAAAGATATAGCCATTTGAATGTAGAGTTCCAAAGAATAGCAAGGAGAGATAAGAAAGCCTTCCTCAGTGATCAGTGCAAAGAAATAGAGGAACACAATAGAATAGGAAAGACTAGAGATCTCTTCAAGAAAATTAGAGATACCAAGGGAACATTTCATGCAAAGATGAGCTCAAGGACGGAAATGGTGTGTACCTAACAGAAATAGAAGGTATTAAGAAGAGGTGGCAAGAATACACAGAAGAGTTATACAAAAAAGATCTTCATGACACAGATAATCACGATGGTGTGATCACTCACCTAGAGCCAGACATCCTGGAATGTGAAGTCAAGTAGGCCTTAGAAAGCATCACTATGAACAAAACTAGTGGAGGTGATGGAATTCCAGTTGATCTATTTCAAATCCTAAAAGATGATGCTGTGAAAGTGCTGCACTCAATATGCCAGCAAATTTGGAAAACTCGGCAGTGGCCACAGGACTAGATAGGTATTTAGTTCCAATCCCAAAGAAAGGCAATGCCAAAGAATGCTCAAATTACCGCACAATCTCACTTGCACTCATCTCACACGCTAGTAAAGTGATGCTCAAACTTCTCCAATCTGGGCTCCAGCAATACATGAACTGAGAACCTCCAGATGTTCAAGCTCGATTTAGAAAAGTCAGAGGAACCAGAGATCAAATTGCCAACATCTGCTGGATCATTGAAAAAGCAACAGAGTTCCAGAAAAGCATCTATTTCTGCTTTAGTGACTATGTCAAAGCCTTTGACTGCGTGGATCACAATAAACTGTGGAAAATTCTGAAAGAGATGGGAATACCAGACCACCTGACCTGCCTCTTGAGAAATCTGTATGCAGGTCAGGAAGCAACAATTATAACTGGACATGGAACAAGAGACTGGTTCCAAACAGGAAAAGCAGTACATCAAGGGGGTATATTTTCACCCTGCTTATTTACCTTATAGGCAGAGTACATCATGAGAAACACTGGGCTGGATGAAGTACAAGCTGGAATCAAGATTGCTGGAATAAATATCGATAACCTCAGATATGCAGATGGCACCATCCTTATGGCAGAAAGTGAAGAAGAACTAAAAAGCCTCTTGATGAAACTGAAAGAGGAGAGTGAAAAAGTTGACTTAAAGCTCAACATTCAGAAAATGAAGATCATGGCATCTGGTCCCATCACTTCATGGGAAATAGATGAGGAAACAGTGGAAACAGTGACTGACTTTATTTTTCTGGGCTCCAAAATCACTGCAGATGGTGACTGCAGCCATGAAATTAAAAGACGCTTACTCCTTGGAAGGAAATTTATGACCAACTAGACAGTGTATTAAAAAGAATAGACAGTACTTTGACAACAAGGTTCCATCTAGTCAAGGCTATGGTTTTTCCTGTGGTCATGTATGGATGTGAGAGTTGGACTGTGAAGAAAGCTGAGCACCGAAGAATTGATGCTTTTGAACTGTGGTGTTGGAGAAGACTCTTGAGAGTCCCTTGGACTGCAAGGAGATCCAACCAGTGCATTCTAAAGGAGATCAGTCCTGGGTGTTCATTGGAAGGACTGATATTGAAGCTGAAACTCCAATACTTTGGCCACCTGATGTGAAGAACTGTCTCATTTGAAAAGACCCTGATGCTGGGAAAGACTGAAGGCCGGATGAGAAGGGGATGACAAAGGATGTGATGGTTGAATGGCATCACTGACTCAATGGACATTGGTTTGGGTAAACTCCAGGAGTTGGTGATGGATATCGAGGCCTGACGTGCTACAGTCCATGGGGTCTCAAAGAGTCAGACACGAATGAGCAACAGAACTGAACTCAATACAAAGAAACGTACTTTACACTGTAGCTGGTATGATGAGGATTAAGGCAGGGTCTTTAAAAGTAGAGAGTGATGTTGTGATTTTATGGTTGAATTTAAAGGGAAGAGATGCTAATTTTGTTGCCTTTTACTTGAAGTGCAGAGTAAAGTGGTAGAGAGAAAATATTTCCAAGGACTGGAATACCAGCTACTACTGCTGTTGCTGCTAAGTCGCTTCAGTCATGTCTGACTCTGTGCGACCCCATAGATGGCAGCCCACCAGGCTTCCCCGTCCCTGGGATTCTCTAGGCAAGAACACTGGAGTGGGTCCAGCTACTACTACTTCCTCTTAAAATACAGACTATCAGCTATATACAGAGCTTTGGCCTAGGAGATGAATATCCAAATTTTTATTTTTTTTTAATTCTCTGTCCCTAAGAAGTTTTTGTGACCTTAAAAAATTTGATTAACATCTATAAAAAGGTGATAAACCCTGATCATAGTAACCCATCTACCCGGATACTAATCTATGCATTTAAAACATGTCCTTCCAAGTGACCGTGATAGAAGAAGAGGAAGCCAGCCGGTAGTTCAAGCAGCATTAATTAAATGCTGTAGTTTACAAGTGGCACCCATTTCTACTCACATTTCACTGGATTGAACTAACCACATGGCCACCTTGCTTCCAGGGGGCTGGGAGACTTTTGTTCTCATGTCTCTGGCCTTATGGGAACTGAATGCTTGTGAACATAAGTAGCACAGGATGCCAAACTTACTCAAAAGAGTTTTAACATAGTGTAAATCTGTCTCCCCTATTTGAAAGTCTTCTCGATTCTACATGAAGTTTTATTGATATCTATGAAACAATTCACTTCCCTCTCCTTAAAATTTCACTCTTTCTCCATCCAATACATTAGAACATATCTTGGAAAGCGAAGCCTCCATCAGAATATGGTATTACATGACATTGTAACCTTCTTCCCCTCCAGAAAACCACTCTTTATGAATAAAACATGGGTGACCTTTAAAAACTTAGCAGTTGTACTAGGTGATTGCATATTAACAAGCTTTTTGAAGAAATAGGACAGGCACTATATGTTTCAGTTAAGAATAGATAATAGAACTATTCAAATAATGTATTATGTTACTCAATACAAGGAAAGGCAACAACTGTTTTACCAAGTCTGCTTATATTTCCCCGAATGTAATTGTATGTGACTTCCCACTTATCTTAATTGCATTTTTACCCCAAAGACTCCCATGGAAGAAGCAATTCTTCCTATCTACTTGATTTTTTTCAATTTTTGGTTAAGTATCTCCAAAAATGTTGAGGTCTGCTGAGTAGGGAATAAAGAAAGGCAGAATTCCTTTGAATAGAATTGGATCTTCTGACTTCCAAATACAAATCCTCAGAAATTTCTCAGTACCTGGCTGGCATATAAAGGTTACTCAATACATAATTATAATTTTTAATGATATTGCTATTTTTTTAATTTTTAAAAATATTTTTATTTATTTGGCTACACCAGGTCTTAACTGTGGCATGTGGGATCTTTAGTTGTGGCAAGTAGGATCTATTTCCCCAACCAGATACTGAACCTGCATTGGAAGCATGGAGTCTTAACCACTGGACCATGAGGGAAATCCCTCAATACATGCTTATTGAACAGGAAGGGTGTTCTTAGAGGATAAACTAGATGAAGGTAAAAAGAAGTCGCTAGAGAATCTTATCAATGTTATGAGGAAGCATTTAATCAAATCATAAAAGAAAGTTTTAGGTTGAACTCATGGGGAGAAATATCTGGAAGGAAATGAATGAAATAAGGACGATTCAATCAACTCACAGAAACAAACAGGAAGAGGCCTCTGCTTAAGGATGTGTGTTTCTAATTCAGTCACTTAGGAGAATTATATTCAAACTAGGTTCTCTAGGGTTCTTAGGGGATAACTCAAGAGGCACTAAAGCAAGAGGGAGTCTTCATTCAGGGAAGCTCAGCATTTGTTTGTTAATAAAAGAGGTGCTCAATGTAAGATCTCACTATGAAAGGTTCCATTTCTATGAAAAATACTCTGACAATTGTCTTTCAGAATATGATGATTCTTTCAGGCAAAACTGTGTGCCCTGGTCTCAATCGAAAGAACGAGATAGAGATACAAAGATATGTGCCTTTTTTCCCATATCAGTCTTCTTCCCACTTTCATTCAAAAGTCTCCTTAGGTGGGCTTAGTTAATAGCAGTGACATCTTGGGAGCCAGAGGCATACTACCTTATTCTGGCGCTAGGGTGTACACCAAAGAGCTTGGAGGGTCCCACTTCCCGTAGGGAGCAAAACACTGAGCTTGACAAATGTCCTGACATTGTTGGAATTACTTGAAAACAGCTCTATGTAAATAATAGTTCTGTATTACGTAGGGCACAGTTTTAACTTGTTCTGTTGCAAAGGAGAATGTGTCAGGTTGTAGAGCTCTCTTGAAGACACAGGTTACAACACAGCCAAACTTTCCACCTCTCTATCCCTCACATTTTAGTCTAGGTGTATTTGGCCACACTCAGTAATCAGTTACTTTGGGCAAGTTGTTTGAGCTCTTGGGATTTCAGTGTCTTCATATAGAGAATGCACTAGTCTGTTTACTTTGAGAAGGGCAACTGAGACCTTAAATGAGGAACAATTATGAAAAGCAAACTATATAGAACTATCTATGTTTCTGTCGCTTTTGTTAAGTTGATCAAATATCTTTGGTGTATGTGCATGTGTGTGCTAAGTTGCTTCAGTCGTGTCCAACTCTTTGAGACCTTATAGACTAACCCACTCCAGTACTCTTGCCTGGAAAATCCCATGGACAGAGAAGCCTGGTAGGCTGCAGTCCGTGGGGTCACTAAGAGTCAGACACGACTGAGCAACTTCACTTTCACTTTTCACTTTCATGCATTGGAGAAGGAAATGGCAACCCACTCCAGTGTTCTTGCCTGGAGAATCCCAGGGACAGGGAAGCCTGGTGGGCTGCCGTCGATGGGGTCGCACAGAGTCAGACACGACTGAAGCCACTTAGCAGCAGCAGCAGCAGCAGGACTATAGTCCGCCAGGCTCCTCTGTCCATGCAATTCTTCCAGAAAGAGTACTGGAATAGGTTGCCATGCTCTCCTCCATGAGATCTTTCTGACCCAGAGATCAAACCTTTGTCTCTTACATCTACCTGCATTGGAACTTGGGTTCTTTACCACTAATGCCACCTGGGAAGCCCATCTTTTGTATATAATTATAGGTTAAATGAATTCTATTATATCTGGGGAGACTTTTGTCTAAGCAGAGCTTTAAAACATGTAGTCTCTCCTGTATGAGAGGCATTAACAGTGTAGCTTTAAAAAGTTACAAATTCAAGCAGTGACTTCTTTAAATGCTGAGGAATAAGGCTGGGGAAAGCTTTAAACCACTTTACGTAATAAGAGACTACTTCTACTTTGCAAGCAGCTAGTGTTTTTTTTTTTTTCAAATATACTTCAGTTTACTAATAATTTATACCTGGATAAGATTTACTTCAATTAAGTGTCTTGTGGCACACAGTACATAAAATAAAAATATAGTATTTGTATAGAACAGTTTATTTACAGCTTTTAAAGATATATAGTTTTAACTATAATTGAGTTGTGGAATATGAGTGAATTGTTTTTTCTTTTTTAATTTTATTTTATTTTTAAACTTTACATAATTGTATTAGTTTTGCCAAATATCAAAATGAATCCGCCACAGGTATACATGTGTTCCCCATCCTGAACCCTCCTCCCTCCTCCCTCCCCATACCATCCCTCTGGGTTGTCCCAGTGCACTAGCCCCAAGCATCCAGTATCGTGTATCGAACCTGGACTGGCAACTCGTTTCTTACATGATATTTTACATATTTCAATGTCATTCTCCCAAATCTTCCCACCCTCTCCCTCTCCCACAGAGTCCATAAGACTGTTCTATACATCAGTGTCTCTTTTGCTGTCTCGTACACTGGGTTATTGTTACCATCTTTCTAAATTCCATATATATACGTTAGTATACTGTATTTATGTTTTTCCTTCTGGCTTACTTCACTCTGTATAATAGGCTCCAGTTTCATCCACCTCATTAGAACTGATTCAAATGCATTCTTTTTAATGGCTGAGTAATACTCCATTGTGTATATGTACCATAGCTTTCTTATCCATTCATCTGCTGATGGACATCTAGGCTGCTTCCATGTCCTGGCCATTATAAACAGTGCTGCGATGAACATTGGGGTACACGGGTCTCTTTCCCTTCTGGTTTCCTCAGTGTGTATGCCCAGCAGTGGGATTGCTGGATCACAAGGCAATTCTACTTCCAGTTTTCTAAGGAATCTCCACACTGTTCTCCATAGTGGCTGTACTAGTTTGCATTCCCACCAACAGTGTAAGAGGGCTCCCCCCTCTCCACACCCTCTCCAGCATTCACTATTTGTAGACTTTTGGATCGCAGCCATTCTGACTGGTGTGAAATGGCACCTCACAGTGGTTTTGATCTGCATCTCTCCGATAATGAGTGATGTTGAGCATCCTCCCATGCATCCGCTAGCCATCTGCACGTCTTCCCTGGAGAAACGTCTATTCAGTTCTTTGGCCCATTTTTTGATTGGGTCGTTTATTTTTCTGGAGTTGAGCTGTAGGAGTTGCTTGTATATTTTTGAGATGAGTTGTTTGTCAGTTGCTTCATTTACTATTATTTTCTCCCATTCTGAAGGCTGTCTTTTCACCTTGCTAATAGTTTTCTTTGATGTGCAGAAGGAACATACCTCAACATAATAAAAGCTATATATGACAAACGCACAGCAAACATTATCCTCGAAGGTGAAAAAATTGAAAGCATTCCCTCTAAAGTCAGGGACAAGAAAAGGATGCCCACTTTCACCATTACTATTCAACATAGTTTTGGAAGTTTTGGCCACAGCAATCAGAGCAGAAAAAGAAATAAAAGGAATCCAAATTGGAAAAGAAGAAGTAAAACTCTCACTATTTGCAGATGATATGATCCTCTACATAGAAAACCCTAAAGATTCCACCAGCTAGTGTTTTTGTCAACATACACTACAAGATTTTCTTTGGAAAATATATATTCATATTTCTGGATCACTTGCTTATGCAGACATCAATAAGGTAAATATTTCACAATGTTTCCAGGAGGAATAAAGGATGCTTCCGGTTCACCTGGGCTAGAAGATGATGTCATCAGGACACTGATCATCGTTTCACCTAGTCTCACACTCAAGAACATTCTGAGGATGGTTTCTTGCAGCAGGGGAGCAGGACTAGGGCTCAGAAAACCTGGGACAAAAGCCAAAAGAGGAAAGGTCCTTTCTGAGAATAAGAGCATTGAAAGCCTCCAGGAGAAAGACAGGTTCCTACTGGAGGGAGTGTTCTCTCGGCAGCAGAGCATTCTTGGTGGGGGCTTGAGGGTAAGCTATATGCTCTCTCTGTATACAAATGAACATGCACCATTACCTGAGTCTATTGGTCATTATAGTGTCCTCCAGGCAAGAGTACTGGAGTGGGGTGCCATTGCCTTCTCTGCCTTTATTGACTACAGTCCTTCAAATCACCACTGCTTTTGTGGCAACTGCTCAATGTTTACGAAACACCAAGTGGAAATGAGCTTTAGAATCTATAGAACCCTAAAAAATAGTGAATACAGATTCAGAATTATTCAGCATGGAATTATTCAACACAGATACAGATTATTAAGCTTATAGAAAATGAAAGTATGAATAACTCATAGAATATTTGAAGAACTTTTGCAGTGCTGCATAGTCCAATTACATACATCAAAGTCTGAGTGTCCTTTCAAAGATCCTCAAGTGGTGAAACATTATTATTATTTATTATATTATCTTGTACTTACAGCAATTCTTATAGTAACTGATAATTAATATTTATTGAAATATCTGGAATATTTATTATCTATATTTCTGAATACTTTTTGACATTCCTTAGATCATCAGCTATCCTCAAAACTGCAATGGAATGAAACTGATTACAGTCCACCAAGAATTTTACCATAGGAGATGTCTTAAATTATTTAAAACTGGGGCCTTGACTGAAATGATTCCGACTTGTGGAGTATTCCTTTCATTCAAATATATTGGCAACTTGTTCTTTTTAATCTCTGAGAATAAACTAGGCCGTTTCATTTAATCTACAATTATGGCAATAAGCCTCATAACTTTGCTTTGCTTTGCTGGGCAGGCTGGGATAAGATTGCCTCTAGGTGGCTCATCTTTTTACTATACGCGCCACCTCTCCAGAGAGCTGGGGATAGATATATCCAAGCACTGAACAGACAAAATCACTTACATTTGTCATTTTAGCATTTAGGCTCCTAGGATTGTCAAAAGGATTCCTGATATATAAAATAAAGATGTCTCCGGGCAGGAGGAAGTCCAGGGATGTTTGCATGGCAGTTCCCCTAATGTATGCAGCGTACACAGCGGTTCACTCCCGGAGCCGATGTGGGGAGGAAGGGAAGGAGCGCTGCATGGAGCCCACTTGAGAAGTTTTCTCCAATGTGTCATTAAGGTGTTTCAGAGCATCTGTGTGGCTGCCACATGAACTGGATGGGAACACAAAGTAATCAATTTCAGTTGAGAGCACTAATTTATCACCTTGCCATCTTTTATTGCAAGGTAGAGAATCTCAATCCCTTATTCTCTCACTTTTTTTTTTTTTCACACACACACACACATCTATCTCCCATACATACCCACAAACTCTTACACTCAACCAAACCTTTTTTGAAAAAATTTCATATCAAACTCCCAAATCAGAAAATTTTATCCTTTTCGTCTTTAGTTAGCATGGATTTAGACTTGTGAAGATAGTTGCTTCACTGACATTTTTTCATATATTTGGAGGCTTTTTACATTTTCCTCTTTTGACTCCTAAAATAAGTTTGAGTATGATTACAGCATTAATGTAAGTCTGCTTCCTAAATTCATTCTCTGTCAGTTAGTAAAGAAAGTATTGATATTTTGCTTTTTAGAGCTAAAATCCCAATCTGAAGGAACAATTTAATACAGTGGCTCAAATCTGAATTTCTGGAGTCAGGCTGGCTGCAAAGTCAAATTATCAAAGTGGAAACTTAAACCCTCAAAGCACTTAGGAGGACGCACAGCTTGAAAGGTGGCATGACCATCAACCTTTTGCTGTCACTAGCCCAGCCCGAGGGCCCCACTGTGACTTCTGCTTGCAAGTCCTGCGGGGTGTTTGACATGACAAGTCCAAGGCAGGATCCCTTTCGGGACATGGGACAGAATAGTCCAGGGAAGAGCACGTGGAGATGGCAATCATCTTCCAAAAAATAGATTTTGCGGGTCCTAAAACTCCTTAAAGTAAATTCTGCATTATTTTTCTCAGCATTTAAAGTTCAGATTTCTAAGGAGACTTGAAAAGCACCTGAGACATTTCATGGAATCTTTACTTTTAATCTTTTTTAGCTGAATCTAGATTCAACTTTGCTATACTGGCCACTTCATTTTTATTTCAGTAAACCATAATGTAGGAGCTCTCATTATGTAAAATGATTATCTTTGGAGTGTATTTTTTTCTGGAAGTCTGGCATTTGTATATGTTATTTATTCCATAATATACAGCACTCCACCCACACCAAAAAATAAATCTTGTTTGGCCACTGAGGCCAAAGTTCATTTGTCCACCCCAGATGTGTTTCCCTTCAGAACCCCTACAAGTTCTCAGTGTTTATTTCATAAACTCTAAAATCCCACCACAAACATTTTTTTTCCCTTTTAACTCCTAATATATATTTTTTTCCTCTGCAAGCCCTGATGTTCTCTCTGTTACTCCCAAAATTTCTCCCTAGACCCCAATTTCCTAACCAAAGCACATTACTGATCTGATGCTTTCAACAGCCTGGTAGCACATCAATAAACTAAAGATTATTGTGCTTTGTCAGGTTTTATTTTGTAACATTATGGGAAATTCTCCGCTGTCTTGGATGAGTGCGTAAACTCTGATTGCTTGACAATTAACAGAGCTAGTAATAGAAAGGCAATGCAATTTACCTTCGTACAAGGGATCTCAGTTAACAAAAATTAAACTATTGAACTCTCCTCTCCAAGGAAAGGGATGTCGCCTCATTATATTAAAAAGAAAAACAGATTCCAAGTGGGCCCTCAGTCTGGCTGGAGGAATTTATTGTTCAGATTATGTGCTTTTCTGACATGCATACAAAATTATGGCTTTTAAACTGGACCAAACTCTCTCTTCATTAAATGAGTATTTCCCCCCTTTGGTACTATAATTCAAAGAGAGCCTTCTAGATAAATAACATTGAGAGGGAGTATCTAAGTGTGCTCTGTGGTTTGGATGTTGAGAATGTGTCCCTTATCTACAGGCCTGGAGTACAGCTCTTCTCTATCTCCTCCACTCTCTGCATCTCTGTCTGTCGGTATCACAGCACTAAAGAAGAAAATATACAGTGTAATTAAATACAGAACCATCACGCTAAAAGGGAGGAACTCCCACAGAGCAGAGCGCTGGGTTTTACAGACTCCCACGGAGACCATATGAAGCTTGCATTCAAAATGGCATCTGCAGCTTTGAGCCTGCCTTCTGCCCTTTCTGAGATTCTGCTTAGTTCAAAGAAATACTGTGTTTGAACACAGACATCCCGATAACTCCGTAAAGTCGCAAGGGAAGTTGAGTCTTTGCTTCCCTCTTCCTTGGGAATTTCAACCTCTAAAGTCTCTCTTTCTCTTTTTAAATAAGTTCTTATATACCCTCCTAATGCTCTCAAACTGGTTGTCTAAAATCCTGAGTGAATGGTGAACAACTTTAGCTTTAAGCAGTAAGAAAGATGAGCAACTGTTAGGCTCTAGAAGAGGCTGTTACAGTTCTAGTTGCCATGGAAGACACACAAAATCACAAGACTTGTTTCTATCTCCAAGAAGTTTATGGTCCTGGGATCAGCCAATGATAGCCTGTGGGCCAAATTTAGCCTGTCACCTGTTTCTGTGTGGTCTGCAAGGAAGAATGGTTTTTATATTTTCACGTGGTAGAAAAAAATTCAAAACAAGGAGACTTCCCCAGCAAGAATACTGGAGTGGGTTTGCCGTTTCCTTCTGCAGGGAAGCTTCCATATGCAGGGATCAAACATACGTCTGTTATGTCTCCTATATTGGCAGGTGGGTTCTTTACCATCAGCGCCACCTGGGAAGACCAGGTCAAAGTAAGAAAGGCTCAGGAATGAAGGATTGGTACTCAGTGCCATTGAAACAAATAATTCTGCTTCAAAAAATGGGAAACGACTGACAAAGAAGTATTATGAGCAACAAGAATATTATTTATTGACAACATAAGGCAAAAACCATACATATATATCCACTGTGTTTCATATTTCATGAGTCATTTTTTTGTAACTTTAATAAAATGAGGTTCCTGATGTAACTTTAATTACATGATTAATTCCAAATTATTATCTGCTAAAATCAGTGTGTGAGAAAATTCAATGTATGGTTTTACATATGGTCATTTCAACCTTAAAACACAAAATGCAAGGGGTTAAGAACATTATGAGCTGTTTGTGGTGCAGGCTTCCATACTCTGTAACACTGATAGAAAATTATTTAAAATGTGACAGGCTTTGGGATTTAATTAGAAAGTAATGTAAAAGAAAATGCTTCATTATGAAATTATAATACAGTTGTGTTTAATTTTTCTTATGTAATTCAAATATATTTTTCTTGTATTCTTTGTATCCAGGCTTGGACAACTTCAGTGGCTACCCTGATTTTTACTTACCATCCATTTTGTCTATAAAATGCTGCATATCATTGCATTATTTTAAAATAGTTTCTTTTTTTCTTTATGGCTCTGTTATAAAAAGTGCAAAAAGAATAGAAAAGATTTTATTACCATGTGTTTAAAATGGCTTGCATCTTAAAGAAGTAACAGAAATTATGAAAGCAGAATCAGGCGGTATTCAACCATAACACAGTTGAGGGACAGGAGAGTTGTGTCTAAAATACAAAACAGCTAGTTAAATAAGTGAAATTCAGTTGTATGGACACAATACTGTGCATTTTAAGTGAGTGTAGCATGGTGGAGGGTTCATCTTTCTATCAAGTGGCTGTGACTTCAGTCTCATTTATTTGTTAAATATTTATTGAGCACATACTCTGTGCTCTAGCTTTAAGGATACAGGACTAAAGCTTAAGGGACATAGGACTGTGTCAAGCTGTAGGGACACAGAGACAAATGAGACAGACATTGACTATAGTCTAGAAAGGAAAATAGGCAAAGGAGATGATTAAATACAGAGTGATCAGTTCAGTTCAGTTCAGTTGCTCAGTCGTGTCTGACTCTTTGCTACTCCATGAACCGCAGCATGCCAGGCCTCCCTGTCCATCACTAACTCCTGGAGTCCACCCAAACCCGTGTCCATTGAGTTGGTGATGCCATCCAACCATCTCGTCCTCTGTCGTCCCCTTCTCCTCCTGCCCAGTGCACTGTTAAAAAAATATGCAGTGGATATTGAGAAGAAGTCTCTTAACCAAGACTAGCAGACAGGGGTAGAGGTCAGTGCAAAGCTTTGTGGCTGAGAACAAGGTGACATCTCCCCCCTTTTCTTATCTCCCAGCCTCTTTGGTGTGGCTGCTGTTCACACTGTGAACGTTGCCAGTGGGAGGCAGAGAGAGCTCAGCCATCCTCCATCCTCACAACTTTTCTCCCTTTTCTTCTTCTCTCTCTCTCTCTTTCTCTCTCTGATAAAATACAGTTTTGGAAACGGTGATGTCATTAAGGTAGGTGGAACTTTTAGTACCATTCTTGGAGATTTGTAAAAGTACTTGAAACGGGGATCTACTCCCATAAACAAACAGTAATGTTTAAACAATTAACAGTCATCTATGAAAACAATGTTTAAAATCATTGCAGACTTTTTATTCTTAAGTGTAGAGAGTAATAACAGATTTTAAATATCTAAAAATACCACTTTGTTTCACTTTCATAAATATTGAACTGTAATAATTTCTCAAAAAAAAAAAAGTTTTCCCTTGGTTTCTAATCCACTAATACAATCCAATGTGACCTTGTCAATTTCAATGCAATGGCCATATTTGAACAGTGATCTTTAAGGCCATATAATAGTTCCCAAAGATAGGTAATGGTGAGTGTTATGGATTTGTGCTTTGGGGTTTAAAATTGCCCTGTGCTGCCCTTAGACTTTGGAGAAGGAAATGGAAACCCACTCCAGTGTTCTTGCCTGGAGAATCCCATGGACAGAGAAGCCTGGTAGGCTGCAGTCCATGGGGTCGCACAGAGTTGGACACGACTGAAGCGACTTGGCAGGCAGCCCTTAGACTTCTTACACATACAAATAGTACAAAGAGTTTAAGATGGGGGTGTTGGGCTGGACTGGTGAAAGGCTTTTCTCTTCTCATGAAGAACAAACCTCTATCAGATGTGTTGAAATCTCCTACTTGACCCTTGTCTAGCCTTCAACCCAAAATGCAAAAAGTAAGATAGAGCTAATTCCAGAAAGCTGGTTTAAACAAACAAGCCAGCAGTTGACTATGTCTTTGAAAGGTTGATTTTCTTACTTTTCTCACACACAATCTGTTTAGGAAAACAAGAAGCCTATGACTCTAAGGTAAGTCACAAAACACTTGTTGGGAGGTTGTAAGACTCAGAGCAATTATTTGAACACTGGTGTCCAAACTATCTGGTTTCCTGCTGCCTAACTTTTCCAGAGTGAGACTGCTTGCTTCTGTAGACTTCATGGGTTTTCAAAATATGTAAGAGTCCTAAATTTCTTGCAAAAACTTAGTTAATTAAAACTTGAAGTATCCTCATGTATTTAGTGGGATTTGTTAATAGTTTGCTTCAAAAAAAAAAAAAAATAGCAATGGCTTTTTTTCTATGAAGCTAGCCAATAGCTCCTCTGAGTTTAAGCTCCCTTTTTGCTAAAGTTGGAGATTTCTAGTTTAGGTAAAGAAAGAAAAAATGTGAATTATTTTGTGCTCAGAATTAGCTTTTCATTAATACTAAAATTTATGTGATATTTATACTATAAAAATATGTAGGAAGTTATATTCTGATTACATTTGAGAGATAGTAAATAAAAATTGCAAAAATTATTTGCAAAATATCCATTGGTTGTACAAATAGAGAGAATTTAGATATTGTATATATGTGCATGTAACCAATATATTGCCTTGACTGACTGATGAAATTTATAGGTGCTTTCACCAGAAAAAAAAAAATCTAAAAGTTAACAATGTATTTATATACACTTAAACCAAGTTTTGAACACACCAAATCCTTTTGACTTTAGAATTAGTTTTATCTGTATGTGTTTATCTATGTGTGAGTGTGTGTGTGTGTGTGTATGACTCATTTATCTCCCTCATGGCCCAGACATGGAAAAGATTCAGCAAACAGCCTGGAGCTCTTGAGAATGTGATTGAAAATGCGAAAGCATCAAGATACTGTGAGTATCCGGGAGGCCGAGGGTGTGAACTGAGAAAGATACACACCAATGGAAGAGTTCAGAAAACCACCAAATTTCAGGATTCATGACTCTTAACATCACACTCATTCTTTAGGAAACAAACACAGAACTGAGAGTTCTCATCTCAGTTAGGGGCTAAACTGAAACTAGACACAGAGGCCTCTAACGCCTAATATCATCCTTCTATTGCATGAAGAAACTATACTCTCACTTTTTTTTTTAATTTATTTTAATTGGAGGCTAATTACTTTATAATATTGTGGTGGTTTTTGCCATACATTGACATGAATCAGCCGCAGGTATACATGTGTTCCCCATCCTGACCCTCCCTCCCACCTCCTTCCCCATCCCATCCTTCAGGGTCATCCCAGTGCACCAGCCCTGAGCACCCTGTCTCATGCATCAAACCTGGACTGGCAATCTATTTCACATATGATAATATACACATTTCAAGGCTATTCTCTCAAATCATCCCACCCTCACCTTCTGCCACAGAGTCCAAAAGTCTGTTCTTTATATCTGTGTCTCTTTTGCTGTCTCGCATAGGGTCATCATTACCATCTTACTATATTCCAGATATATGTGTTAATATACTGTATTGGTGTTTGTTTTGCTTTCTGACTTACTTTGCTCTGTATAATAGGCTCCAGTTTCATCCACCTCATTAGAACTGATTCAAATGCATTCTTTTTAATAGCTGAGTAATATTCCATTGTGTATATGTACCACAGCTTTCTTATCCATTTGTCTGCTGATGGACATCTAGGTTGCTTCCATGTCCTGGCTATTGTAAACAGTGTTGCAATGAACATTGGGGTACACATGTCTCTTTCAATTCTGGTTTCCTCAGTGTGTATGCCCAGTGATGGTATTGCTGGGTTGTATGGCAGTCCTATTTCCAGTTTTTTAAGGAATCTCCACTGTTCTCCATAGTTGCTGTACTAGTTTGCATTCCCACCAACAGTGTAAGAGGGTTCCTTTTTCTCTGCACCCTCCCCAGCATTTATTGTTTGTAGACTTTTGGATCGCAGCCATTCTGATCAGCATGAGATGGTACCTCATTGTGGTTTTGATTTGCATTTCTCTGATAATGAGTGATGTTGAGCATCTTTTCATGTGTTTGTTAGCCATCTGTATGTCTTTAGAGAAATGTCTGTTTAGTTCTTTGGTCCATTTTTTGATTGGGTTGCTTATTTTTCTGGAATTGAGCTGCAGAATTTGCTTGTATACTTTTGAGATTAATTCTTTGTCAGTTCCTTCATTTGTTATTATTTTCTCCCATTCTGAAGGCTGTCTTTTCACCTTGCTTATAGTTCTATTCATTGTGCAAAAGCTTTTAAGTTTAATTAGGTCCCATTCATTTATTTTTGCTTTTATTTCCATTACTCTCGGAGGTGGGTCATAGAGGATCCTGCTATGACTTATGTCAGAGAGTGTTTTGCCTGTTTTCCTCAAGGAGTTTTATAGTTTCTGGTCTTACATTAGATCTTTAATCCATTTTGAGTTTATTTTTGTGTATGGTGTTAGAAAGTGTTCTAGTTTCATTCTTTTACAAGTGGTGGTTGACCAGTTTTCCCAGCACCATTTGTTAAAGAGATTGTCTTTAATCCATTGTATATTCTTGCCTCCTTTGTCAAAGACAAAGTGTTCATAGGTGTGTGGATTTATCTCTGGGCTTTCTATTTTGTTCCATTGATCTATATTTCTGTCTTTGTGCCAGTACCGTACTATCTTGATGATTGTAGCTTAGTAGTAGAGCCTGAAGTCAGGCAGGTTGATTCCTACAGTTCCATTCTTCTTTCTCAAGATTGCTTTGACTATTTGAGGTTTTTTGTATTTCCATACAAATTGTGACATTATTTGTTCTAGTTCTGTGAAAAATACCATTGGTAGCTTGATAGGGACTACATTGAATCTATAGATTGCTTTGGGTGGTATACTCATTTTCACTCTATTGATTCTTCCAGTCTACCAACATGGTATACTTCTCCATCTTATACTCTTACTTTTAAAAAAATGTAATCCTCAGTAACTTTAACCCACCGTAAAAATCTAAGGACATACTCGAAGTCTGCTGTTGATCTGACTGTCACACCTTTATAAGTGATCTCCTTGAGATTTTTCAAAGCTGATATAAAATGCATGGGTTGTGGACTAATTAATTTGATCCTAATTAGTAGTTAGAATGACTTTAAATATCTGAATTGTTTCTCTTTTCTGGAAATTTCTCATCTTTTATCTCTTTGAATATTGACTTTCTGCTGTTCTCTCTACTTTCAAGTGCTGATCCTCCTTTGAAATGTACATTAGACCTTTTGTTTCTAACACTCTTAGCCCCTCAACAATAATTTCTATCACCTTATTCTCTGTAATTTTCTTTTTCAACTTCCAATTTTAAAAATTTATTTTCTACAGTGTCTAATATCCTGTTTCAACCATCTTTTGAGGTTTCTCCTCATACAAGGACTTGATAAGAATGTCAATCTTATGAGAATGTATCTGTATGTTTATGTGTTATTGTGTGTATATTTGACTGTCTGCTAAGCACTTGAAAGAACATTGTGGTATGCTAGACTTTATTGGCTTGCATTCTCTTCACTTTTGCCCTTTCATTTTGATAGTTTCCTTTCTGTGCTTATTTGAATAATCCTTAAAAATTATTTTTACTTAAATAAATTAACTCTCTCCCAACTAAAGTACAGGCATAATTTATTTTATTGAACTTCGCTTTATTACTGTCTAACTTGGGTTTCTCTTACCTTGGACATGGGGTATCTCTTCACGGCTGCTCCAGCAAAGCACAGCCGCTGCTCCTTACCTTGGATGAGGGGTATCTCCTCACCGCCGCCCCTTCTGACCTTGAACATGGAGTGGCCAAGGTAAGAGAAACCCAAGTAAGACAGTAAGTGTTGTGAGAAGGCATCAGAGGGCAGATACACCAAAACCATAGTCACAGAAAACTAGTCAATCTAATCACATGGACCACAGCCTGGTCTAACTCAATGAAACTAACTCATGCCCTGTGGGGCCACCCAAGATGGGCAGGTCATGGTGGAGAGGTCTGACAGAATGTGGTCCACTGGAGAAGGGATTGGCAAACCACGTCAGTATTCTTGCCTTGAGAACCCCATGAACAGTATGAAAAGGTAAAATGATAGGATACTGAAAGAGGAACTCCCCAGTTCAGTAGGTGCCCAATATACTACTGGAGATCAGTGGAGAAATAACTCCAGAAAGAGTGAAGGGATGGAGCCAAAGCAAAAACAACCCAGCTGTGGATGTGACTGGTGATAGAAGCAAAGTTCAATGCTGTAACGAACAGTATTGCATAGGAACCTGGAATGTTAGGTCCATGAATCAAGGCAAATTGGAAGTGGTTAAACAGGAGATGGCAAGAGTGAACGCCAACATTCTGGGAATCAGTGAACTAAAATGGACTGGAATGGGAGAATTTAACTCAGATGACCATTATATCTACTACTGCAGGCAGGAATCCCTCAGAAGAAATGGAATAGCCATCATAGTCAACAAAAGAGTCTGAAATGCAGTACTTGGATGCAACCTCAAAAATGACAGAATGATCTCTGTTCATTTCCAAGGCAAACTATTCAATTCACAGTAATCCAAGTCTATGCCCCAATCAGTAATGCTGAAGAAGCTGAAGTTGAACGGTTCTATGAAGACCTACAAGACCTTTTAGAAATAACACCCCAAAAAGATGTCCTTTTCATTATAGAGGACTGGAATGCAAAAGTAGCAAGTCCAAAAACACCTGGGGTAACAAGCAAATTTGGCCTTGGAATATGGAATGAAGCATGGCAAAGGCTAATAGAGTTTTGCCAAGAGAATGCACTGGTCATAGCAAACACCCTCTTCCAACAACACAAGAGAAGACTCTACACATGGACATCACCAGATGGTCAACACCAAAATCAGATTGATTATATTCTTTGCAGCCAAAGATGGAGAAGCTCTATACAGTCAGCAAAAACAAGACTGGGAGCTGACTGTGGCTCAGATCATGAACTCCTTATTGCTAAATTCATACTTAAATTGAAGAAAGTAGGGGAAACCACTAGACCATTCAGGTAAGATCTAAATCAAATCCCTTATGATTATACAGTGGAAATGAGAAATAGATTTAAGGGACTAGATCTGATACATAGAGTGCCTGATGAACTATGGATGGAGGTTGGTGACATGGTACAGGAGACATGGATCAAGCCCATTCCCATGGAAAAGAAATGCAAAAAAGCAAAATGGCTGTCTGGGGAGGCCTTACAAATAGCTGTGAAAAGAAGAGAAGTGAAAAGCAAAGGAGAACAGGAAAGATATAAGCATCTGAATGCAGAGTTCCAAAGAATAGCAAGAAGAGATAAGAAAGCCTTCATCAGCGATCAATGCAAAGAAATAGAGGAAAACAACAGAATGGGAAAGACTAGAGATCTCTTCAAGAAATTAGAGATACCAAGGGAACATTTCATGCAAAGATGGGCTCAATAAAGAACAGAAATGGTATGGACCTAACAGAAGCAGAAGATATTAAGAAGAGGTGGCAAGAATACACAGAAGAACTGTACAAAAAAGATCTTCATGACCCAGATAATCACGATGGTGTGATCACTGACCTAGAGCCAGACATCCTGGAATGTGAAGTCAAGTGGGCCTTAGAAAGCATCACTACGAACAAAGCTAGTGGAGTTGATGGAATTCTAGTTGAGATATTTCAAATCCTGAAAGATGTTGCTGTGAAAGTGCCCCACTCAATATGCCAGCAAATTTGGAAAACTCAGCAGTGGCCACAGGACTGGAAAAGGTCAGTTTTCATTCCAATCCCAAAGAAAGGCAATGCCAAAGAGTGCTCAAACTACCACACAATTGCACTCATCTCATACGCTAGTAAAGTAATGCTCAAAATTCTCCAACTCAGGCTTCAGCAATACGTGAATCGTGAACTTCCAGATGTTCAAGCTGGTTTTAGAAAAGGCAGAGGAACCAGAGATCAAATTGCCAACATCCGCTGGATCATCGAAAAAGCAAGAGAGTTCCAGAAAAACATCTACTTCTGCTTTATTGATCATGGCAAAGCCTTTGACTGTGTGGATCACAATAAACTGTGGAAAATTCTGAAAGAGATGGGAATACCAGACCACCTGAGCTGCCTCTTGAGAAACCTATATGCAGATCAGGAAGCAACAATTAGAACTGGACATGGAACAACAGACTGGTTCCAAATAGGAAAAGGATTATGTCAAGGCTGTATACTGTCACCCTGCTTATTTAACTTCTATGCAGAGTACATCATGAGAAACACTGGGCTGAAAGAAGCACAAAGTGGAATCAAGATTGCTGGGAGAAATATCAATAACCTCAGATATGCAGAGGACACCATCCTTATGGCAGAAAGTGAAGAAGAACTAGAGACCCTCTTGATGAAAGTCAAAGAGGAGAGTGAAAAAGTTGGTTTAAAGCTCAACATTCAGAAAACAAAGATCATGGCATCTGGTCCCATCACTTCATGGGAAATAGATGGGGAAACAGTGTCATATTTTATTTTTGGGGGCTCCAAAATCACTGCAGATGGTGACTGCAGCTATGAAATTAAAAGACACTTACTCCTTGGAAGGAAAGTTATGATCAACCTAGATAGCATATTCAAAAGCAGAGACATTACTTTGCCAACAAAGGTCCGTCTAGTCAAGGCTATGGTTTTCCAGTGGTCATGTAGGGATGTGAAAGTTGGACTGTGAAGAAAGCTGAGCACCGAAGAATTGATGCTTTTGAATTGTGGTGTTGGAGAAGACTCTTGAGAGTCCCTTGGACTGCAAGGAGATCCAACCAGTCCATTATGAAGGAGATCAGCCCTGGGATTTCTTTGGAAGGAATGACCTTGAAGCTGAAACTCCAGTACTTTGGCCACCTCATGCGAAGAGTTGACTTATTGGAAAAGACTCTGATGCTGGGATGGATTGGGGGCAGGAGGAGAAGGGGACGACAAAGGATGAGATGGCTGGATGGCATCACCGACTGGATGGATGTGAGTCTGAGTGAACTCCGGGAGTTGGTGATGGACAGGGAGGCCTGGGTTGCTGCAATTCATGGGGTCACAAAGAGCCGGACACGACTGAGCGACTGAATCGAACTGAACTGAACTGAACTTGCTTTACTATGCTTGTAATTTTTTTTTTTTTTTTTTTACAAATTGAAGGTTTATGGCAACTTTGCATTTAGCAAGTTTATCAGCACCATTTCTCTAATAGCATTTGCACAATTTTTGCCTCTGTCTTATTTTGAGAATTATTACAATAGTCTATGCTTTTTCTTTATTGTTATATTTGTTACGGTGTTCTGTAATCAATGATCTTTGATATTACTGTTATAATAGTATTGGGACCTCATGAACTGCCCCCATGTAAGATTGCAGGTTTAGTTGATAAAAGTGTGTGTTCTGGTCACTGCACCAACTGGACATTGGACATTCTTTCATTTCTTCCTGCATCTTGAGACACAACAATATTAAAATTAAGCCAATTAATAACCCTACAGTGGCCTCTGAGTGTTCAAGTGAAAAGAAAAGTTGTATGTCTTTTACTTTAAATCCAATGTTAGAAATTACTAAGTTCAGTGTGGAAGGCATGTTGAAAGCTTGGATACACCAAGAGCAAGACTTCTTGCACCAAACTGTTAGCCAAGTTGTGAATGCAAAGGAGAAGTTCTTGAAGAAAATTAAGAGTGCTACTACAGTGAGCACACTAATGAAAGAAAGCAAAACAGCCTTAGAGTTGATATGGATACAGTTTGAGTGGCCTGGATAAAACAACAAACCAGCCAAAACATCACCCTAAGCCAAAGCCTAATCCAGAGCAAGGACCTTTTTCTCTTCAACTCTTTGAAGACTGAGAGAGGTGAGGAAGCTACGGAAGAAAAGTGTGAAGATCACAGAGGTTCATTCATAAGGTGTCAGGAGAGACACCGTCTCTACAACATTAAGTGCAAGGTGAAGCAGTTTCTTAGTTAGAACTTGTAAATTACTGATGTAGAAGCTGCATCAAGTTATTTACAAGTTCTAACTAAGAAAGTTAATGAAGGTAGCTTCTCTAGACAACAGGTTTTCAATCTAGAAGAAACAGCCTTACATTGAAAGAAGATGCCATTTAGGCCTTTCATAGCTAGAGAGGAGAAATCTATGCCTGCCTTTAAAGCTTCAAAGGACAAGCAGTCTCTTATCAGTCACTCTGGTGAACTTTAAATTGAAGCCAAGTCTCATTTGTGTGCTCAGTCGCTCAGTCATGGCTGACTCATTGTGACCCCTTAGACTGTAGCCTACCAGGCTCTTCTGTCCATGGTATTTCCCAGGCAAGAATACTGGAGTGCATTGCCATTTCTTATTTACTATTCTGAAAATCCTATGACCCTTACTTATTTTGTTAAATCTACTTCTTTATAGTTGGACTATAAAGAAAACAGCACCAAAGAATTGATGCTTTTGAACACTCGTGTTGGAGAAGACTCTTGAGAGTCCCTTGAACTGCAAGGAGATCAAACTAGTCCATCCTAAAGGAGATCAGTCCTGGGTGTTCATTGGGAGGACTGAGGTTGAAGCTTAAACTGCAATACTTTGGCCACCTGATGCGAAGGGCTGACTCATTTGAAAAGATCCTGATGCTGAGAAAGTTTGAAGGCAAGAGGAGAAGGGGACAACAGAGGATGAGATGGTTGGATGGCATCACTGACTGGTTGGACATGAGTTTGAATAGCTCAGGGAGTTGGTGATGGACAGGGAAGTCCGTGGGGTCACAAGGAGTCAGACACGACTGAGTGACTGAACTGAACTGACTGAAATCTACTCTGCATGTGCTCTGTAAGTGGAAAACATGGGCACCATCACATCTATTTACAACATGGTGTAAAGAATATTTTAAGCCCACTATTGAGATTTACTGCTCAGAAAATCTTTCAAAATATTAGTGCTCATTGACAATACACTTAGTCTCCCAGGAGCTCTGATGGAGATATACGGCGAGATTAATGCTGTTGATTCACTTGTTTCATGTCTGTTAACACTAGATCCATTTGCAACTTATGGATCAAGGAATCATTTTGACCCTCAAGTCTTATTATTTAAGGAATACAGTTTGTAAGGCTGTGACAGCCATGGTGATTCCACTGATGGATCTGGGCAAAGTAAATCAAAAACTTTCTGAGAAGAACTCATGATTGAAGAGGTCAAAATATCAACATTCACAGGAATTTGGGAGAAGTTGATTTGAACCCTCATAGATAATGCTAAAGGGTTCCAGACATCAGTGGAGGAAATATCTGCAGATCTAGTGGAAATAGCAAGAGACCTAGAATTAGAAGATATGAATGAATTGCTGAAATCTTATGACAAAATTTTAACAGATGAGTGGACGAATAAAGAAAGTAGCTTCTTGAGTGGAAGCTAACACCTCATGAATATGCTGCGAAGATTGTCAAAATGACAAAACAGATCTAGATAATATCTACATTATTATGGTTGACAGGGGTGACTACAATTTTGAAAAAAAAAAAAGAGTTATACTGTGGGGGGAAATATTATTAAACAGCATTGCATGATGCAGAGAAATAATTCATGAAAAGAAGAGTCAATTGTTGGGCAGACTTCATTGTCCTCTTATTTTAAGGACTTGTCCACAGCCATCTGAAAACTCCTCTTGGAAATTTACAGTTCAGTCATTCTCATTCTGTTTCTCCCCTTCTCACAGAATATTTGGTTGTGCATTTAGTTTATAAGTACGCAATGTAGTCGACTTTCTCAATTTATTGATGAGGACACCACATTCAAACTATTCTGTTGAGTAAGTTCATGCTGGTATAATAGCAGGTTGATACATGACTGAAACTTGGTTATTTGTCTCCCAGTCCTTCTAAAAACCAAGTAAATATTTGTTTTTATTTATAGAAACCAATAAACTGCTTTCTATCATATGTGTGATATCCAAGTGTCATGCTAAATAGCATTTCAAGCCTTTTGGGAAAATATCAACAGAAGTTCTGAGTTAACTGTCTCTCTTGTGAAAATCACCAATGAAGCAAGCACTATCAGTAGTTATTTGGTACACTCATATTTTTCTTTAAATTGAGGCATACTTACTTTACAATGCATTAATTTCTGCTGTGCAATGAAATGAATCAGCTATTCAGTCAGTTCAGTTCAGTCACTCAATCGTGTCCGACTCTTTGTGACCCCATGGACTGCAACATGCCAGGCCTCCCTGTCCATTGCCAACTCCCAGAGTTTACTCAAACTCACGTCCATTGAGTCGGTAATGCCATCCAACCATCTCATCCTCTGTCATCCCTTTCTCCTCCCACATGCAATCTTTCCCATAATCAAGGTCTTTTCAAATGAGTCAGTTCTTTGCATCAGGTGGCCAAAGTCTTGCAGTTTCAGCTTCAGCATCAGTCCTTCCAATGAATATTCAGGACTAATTTCCTTTAGATTGGACCGGTTGGATCTCCTTGCAGTTGAAGGAACTCTTAAGAGTCTTCTCCAACACCACAGTTCAAAAGCATCAATTCTTTGATATTCAGCTTTCTTTATAGTCCAACTCTCACATCCATACATGACTACTGGAAAAACCATAGCTTTGACTAGACGGACCTTTGTTGACAAAGTAATGTCTCTGCTTTTTAATATGCTGTCTAGGTAAGTCATAGCTTTTCTTCCAAGGAGCAAGCATCTTTTAATTTCATGGCTGCAGTCACCATTTGCAGTGATTTTGGAGCCCCCCAAAATAAAGTCTGTCACTGTTTCCACATTTTCCCCATATATTTGCCATGAAGTGATGGGACTGGATGACATGATCTTAGTTTTCTGAATGTTGAGCTTTAAGCCAACTTTTTCACTTTCCTCTTTTACCTTCATCAAGAGGCTCTTTAGTTCTTCTTTGCTTTCTGTCATAAGAGTGGTGTCATCTACATATCTGAGGTTATTGATATTTCTCTTGATTCCAGCTTGTGCTTCATCCAGCCCAGCATTTCTCATGATGCACTTTGCATAGAAGTTAAATAAGCAGGGTGACAATGTACAGCCTTGATGTACTCCTTTTCCTATTTGGATCCAGTCTGTTGTTCCATGTCCAGTTCTAACTGTTGCTTCCTGACCTGCATACAGATTTCTCAAGAGGCAGGTCACATGGTCTGGTATTCCCATCTCTTTCAGAATTTTCCACAGTTTGTTGTGGTCCACAGTCAAATTCTTTGGAACAGTCAATAAAGCAGAAATAGATGTTTTTCTGGAACTCTCTTGCTTTTTTCGATGATCCAGTGGATATTGGCAATTTGATCTCTGGTTCCTCTGCCTTTTCTAAATCCAGTTTGAACATCTGAAAGTTCACGGTTCACGTATTGCTGGAGCCTGGCTTGGAGAATTTTGAGCATTACTTTACCAGCGTGTGAGATGAATGCAATTGTGCGGTAGTTTGGGCATTCTTTGGCATTGCCTTTCTTTGGGATTGGAATGAAAACTGACCTTTTCCAGTCCCATGGCCACTGCTGAGTTTTCCCAATTTGCTGGCATATTGAATCAGCTATTACATATATCCCCTCCCTCTCAGAACTCCCTCCCCGATTCCATCCATCTAAGTCATCACAGGACACCAAGCTGAACTCCCTCTGCAACCCAGTAGGTTCCCACTAGCTACCTGTATTACATATAGCAGTGCATTTACCTCAGTCTCAATCTCCCAATTCACCACATCCCCCACCCGGTATGCAGTGGAATGTTGCTCAGTCATAAAAAGGAATGAAATTGGATCTCTTAAGAAATTTACTTCTAACAGTTACAGATTTGATGTTAGCTAACTCTAAGTAGGCTTTCTCCCAATATATAAGGTTATGAACTGGCGTAAAATATTTCAGAGGTTATGTCTTTAGCATGTTTTATTCCAAAAATTCTTATTACTCCAACTATTTATTAAACAACTATTATGTGCTAGTTAATGTCTGTCTTACTCTGGGTTTGCCAAGAGGTCCTTGGACAACAGCTTGTATGCTACTTGTCTGTTAAGTAGTAAAAATCCCAGGAAAGCAAAAGAGAAGGAAAAGAAGAACAGAGAAGGGAAAAGAGAAGAGCCTATCTGAGGTTTCTTACTGAGCCAGTTGCAACATTGTAAGAGATCTCAGGTAACTGCTTTCCAAGAGATTATATAAATGGCTGTGCCTCCTGACAGTCCATTCTGAAGAAGAAATGAATAAGGTGTTATCCACTGGCTCTGGTCTCCTATTGGTCCAAGGCTTGCCACACAGAGGGCTAATTCACTTGCATTTCTGGATTGCACATGCCTCAGCCTCAACTATGAAGCCTTTGAGAAGGGTGAGTAAGAAGAGAGGAGCTGTAGGGCTGTGCCTCCACAATGTTGGGTAAAGTTCTCTTAGAACTAGTCTTTCCAGTGTTAACTAGGAAGAAAATAAGTAGCCAAGGGCCCTGGGCAGGGATTAGGCTGATAGGAGCAGATACATGTGCTACGAAAACCATGATAAGGGTTTTCACCTTCCAAGGAGGTTAATGATTCAAGGTGAGTACCACAACTAGCAGCAAAAATCTGTAATTGCTGCATAAGTTCCACAACAGTGATGCTGTGAGACCAAACGTGAGGGCAAATTAATGTGGTGACAACATACTAAAAAGCAGAGACATCACTTTGCTGACAAAGGTGTGCATAGTCAAAGGTATGGTTTTTCCGGTAATCATGTATGGATGTGAGAGCTGAACCATAAAGAGGGTAGAGCACCCGAGAATTGATGGCTTCGAATTGTAGTGCTGGAGAAGACTCTTTAGAGTCCCTTGGATAGCAAGAGCAAATCAGTCAATCCTATGGGAAATCAACTCTGAATATGCATTGGAAGAACTGATGCTGAAGCTGAAGCTCCAATACTTTTGCCATCTCTTGAGAAGAGAGTGGACTCATTGGAAAAGACCTTGATGCTGGAAAATATTGAGGCCAGGAGGAGAGGGGGCCAACAGAGGATTAGATGGTTGGATGGCATCATCAACTCAATGGACACGAGTTTCAGAACTCCGGGAGATAGTGAAGGACAGGGAAACCTGGCATGTTGCACTCCATGGGATGGCAAAGAGTCAGACCCAACTTAGGAACTGGAAAACAACAGTTGAAAATAAAGAAATACCTAAGCTAACATCTAAAGATGGGATAGAAGTTATTTCATCAAAAAGAAATTAGACAGAGGATAGAGGGAAGAGCTTTTCAGGATGAGGAAACAGAATGTACAAAATTACAAGGAAGAGAGGTGATAATTAGGAAGAAATGTAAATAATACAATAGCTTTGTCCAAAATGTGTGCATGAGATGTACAGTACTGACAATTTTTCGACTTGTAAGCAAATTTATTGATTGTAAAAGAGGTATACAAAGCATTTTGTAGAGATAACCTTTATGGATGTTATCTGTGAAAGAAAGAAAGCAGCTGTCTTTGAAAGAGGGAAAGAGTACAGCTTGCTGTCTAACTAGCCCCCATCAAATATTCTTATTATAATAAAATAACCATAATTAATAAGGATGATAGACAACCATTTGTATTTGCAATGAAAGAGTAATTGGTGCTCATTTTCCTTTGGTAATGCTACTATTGAATTAATCATACCCTTGATGAATTACTGAAACAATGTTATACTATTGTAGGTGTCCCCATTTTTTGCAGCCATTTAAGATTGTTTTTATTATGAAGTGTTATAGTCTTGTAATGGTAAACTTAAACAATTGATAGAGATGTGGGAAAGATAACTTTTCTGGTTATTTCTTTAAAAATGTGTCTTTTTATTGTGCATCTATGTGTTTAAAGTATGTACGTGTTTTATTGTATTTCTTGATAGAAGACCAATTGATTTTTTTTTTTTCCAGAAACCCACAAGCAAAACAGGCAGAAAGAAAGAATAGAATTTCTTCTCCCTAATTTTGGTGGATTGAAGCCAGGAACATAATGACAATTTAATGCACTTCATCATGTCACGTAGAAATATAAAACCCATTGATGTGAAAAAAGAAGGAATCTCTTGTGTAAGGTTAGGAAATTAGAAAGTGTTTGTTTCTTAGTCATTGAAATCTCACTGGTCGGCTTGGTTGTTTGCTTTTTAGCATAGAAATTCAATGTGACAACTTCAAATAGTTTAGAAATTTGGTGTAAGTATCCTGTTCTAGAAGTGATTTGTTCAGTCCATTTATTCCTACAATGCTGCTAAATGAATTCTACACAACAAACTCACTTCAGTGATTTTCAATTCTCTAAATGACCCCTAAATTCCTTATTATGAGGATTGCAACATAACTTCGTGAAATGGACATCGCTTTCCTCTATGGGTGAAATGCCATATGGTTGAAAAAATATTAAGAACTAATGTCATGTTTTGCCCATCAACTATGATAACCATCTCAAAATAGTGGTAACTTTTTCATTGTTGATTGTGAATTTGGCAAGGTAACTTGATCTTTTGTTCTTCCACTGGGTATTAATTCATAGCAAACAGCATAATTATATTAGTGAAAAATCTGTAAGCCCCAGCATATCTTTCTACAGCAGCAAACACACTGTCACCATTATGGCCAGAATTGTGAGTTTCCTTGGCTGATGCTACTATACTGTCTGATGACATCAGGGGCTTTTAGCTTTCCTGTTACAAATTGACAGCATTTTAATAGCATGCAGGAACAAGATAGCTCTGCCCACTAGTATTTTCCTATATTCAGAAGAACCATATGTTAACACAGCTCAACATTGCATGGATTTAGATGGAAAATGAATTCTATCTTGTCTCTTGAAATATAATGACATGACCATACTGTAATATGTCTACCATATGAGGCAGCTGTTAGGTTCTTCCTAACCACTACTATAAAGCTATTTTATTCTACTGGCTAAAAATATTCATTCTGTGCTGAGTACCTTAAAAACTCAAGTGGCTGACTCAGAGTTTGCTCCTAAAATTATTGTTGGGGTTTGTTTGGGGCGCTAATTCTGAGAGAGCTGACAAAGATAGGACTTGTGTAACTGGAGATCAAAATATGATGGTCAGAACTTCTCTGGTGGTACAGTGGTTAAGAATCTGCCTTCCAGTGCAGAGGACACGGGTTCTATTGCTGGTCCGGGAAGATTCCACATACTGTGGAACAACTAAGCCTGTGTGTCGCAACACTGAGCCTGCACTCTAGGCTGAGCCACAACTACTGAGCCTGTGTGCTCCAACTGCTGAAGCCCATGGCCTATAGCATTCAGCATGTGAGAGCTTAGCCCAGTGTCCTTTGCTGCTGCTATATTTACTCCACTAAAATCCAAGTCACATCTTATTTCTATTCCCCAGAAAAGGTTCACTTGTTCTCAAATGTGCATACTGTAGAAGTTATATTGGTTTCTTATCTTGGATTTAGAACCTTCCACAAACTGGTCCCAAGCTGTCTATTCACTTGCTGGGTTCTTGATAAAGCATCAAGCATGTCAGACTCTTTGCCTTCAGTAACAGGCCACCATGCCCTTAGGTACCCTCATGTAGGCAATTCCTGTGTGTGGGTGCTTTTTCGCAGCCCTTGATTCCTCTGATTCAACTCATCCTCCCATGCCCAATTCAAATATGCTTCCAGCCCAACACATTAGTCTTCTTTTCAAGGTGGAATAATCTTCTCCTATGAAATTCCAGGAGCATGTATCATGCGCTTTAATTATTGGATCTAATTTAGTAATAAAGAATAATGGTAAGTGGTCACTAGAAGCATAAACTTTGAAGCCTGAGAGAATTATTGTTAATTCATGACTACTCCTAAGAGGCTGACCTTGAGAAATTGACTTAATCTCTAGGCTCAAATTTCCTAATCAGAAAACTCATGGATAATAATATGACCCAATTTGTTTGTTTAATTCTGAGCCTTAATTTAAATCTTGCATGTAAAATATTTTGAATACTTCCTGGTAAATGTATCAACTATTATTTCTGTCCAATTACTATCATTCCAGGAAAAAGCTAAGCCCTTGACGTGCCTGTATCTTCAATCATTCCATAAGAATTCTTGGCTCAAGCAACCTTCAGTGATTCTGCATACCATGAATTATACACTCTTACAAATTCTAGCTCAAAAAATATGTATTCAGTGAATTAATTAACCAATACTTTGTTAGGCAAAACTTTTCTGATCCTTTCCTAATTAATACATCTACATAAACCTCTTTTTATATCATGTAAAATATTTTATTAAAATAACTTGAGTAGTAAGAGTGGCTCAGAGGTAAATAATCTGCCTGCCAATGCAGATGTGGGTTCAAACCCTGGGTGAGGAAGATCCTCTAGAGAAGGAAATGGCAACTCATTCCAGTATTATTGGCTAGGAAGTATCAGGGACAGAGGAGCCTGGCAGGCTACAGGCCTTGTGGTCACAAGAGTTGGACAAGACTTAGTGACTAAACAACATAAGTAATAATCTATGAGAACCGTATATTTTTAAAATTCTTTTAATATTTCAGCAATACATGAACCGTGAACTTCCAGATGTTCAAGCTGGTTTTAGAAAAGGCAGAGGAACCAGAGATCAAATTGCCAACATCCGCTGGATCATCAAAAAACCAAGAGAGTTCCAGAAAAACATCTATTTCTGCTTTATTGACTATGCCAAAGCCTTTGATTGTGTGGATCACAATAAACTGTGGAAAATTCTGAAAGAGATGGGAATACCAGACCACCTGAGCTGCCTCTTGAGAAACCTATATGCAGGTCAGGAAGCAACAGTTAGAACTGGACATGGAACAATAGACTGGTTCCAAATAGGAAAAGGAGTATGTCAAGGCAGTATACTGTCACCCTGTTTATTTAACTTCTATGCAGAGTACATCATGAGAAATGCTGGGCTGGAAGAAGCACAAGCTGGAATCAAGATTGCCAGGAGAAATATCAATAACCTCAGATATGCAGATGACACCACCCTTATGGCAGAAAGTGAAGAGGAACTAAAAAACTTCTTGATGAAAGTGAAAGAGGAGAGTGAAAAAGTTGGCTTAAAGTTCAACATTCAGAAAATGAAGATAATGGCATCCAGTCCCATCACTTCATGGGAAATAGATGGAAACAGTGTTCGACTTTATCTTTTTGGGCTCCACAATCACTGCAGATGGTACTGCAGCCATGAAATTAAAAGACATTTACTCCTTGGAAGGAAAGTTATGACCAACCTAGATAGCATATTCAAAAGCAGAGACATTACTTTGTCAACAAAGGTCCGTCTAGTCAAGGCTATGGTTTTCCCAGTTGTCATGTATGGATGTGAGAGTTGGACTGTGAAGAAAGCTGAGCACTGAAGAATTGATGCTTTTGAACTGTGGTGTTGGAGAAGACTCTTGAGAGTCCCTTGGCCTTCAAGGAGATCCAACCAGTCCTTTCTAAAGGAGATCAGCCCTGGGTGTTCTTTGGAAGCAATGATGCTGAAGCTGTAACTCCAATACTTTGGCCACCTCATGTGAAGAGTTAACTCATTGGAAAAGACTCTGATGCTGGGAGGGATTGGGGGCAGGAGGAGAAGGGGACGACAGAGGATGAGATGGCTGGATGGCATCACCGACTCGATGGACGTGAGTTTGAGTTAACTCCGGGAGTTGGTGATGGACAGGGAGGCCTGGCATGCTGCAATTTATGGGGTCGCAAGGAGTTGGACATGACTGAGCGACTGAACTGAACTGAATATTTCTTAGCTTTTACATGTAATATATTATAACATTTTAGTAAGATACATATAAAACACCCCCTTGGAAGAAAAGCTATGACCAACCTGCTGCTGCTGCTGCTAAGTCGTTTCAGTCGTGTCCGACTCTGTGCGACCCCATAGACGGCAGCCCACCAGGCTCCCCCGTCCCTGGGATTCTCCAGGCAAGAACACTGGAGTGGGTTGCCCTTTCCTTCTCCAGTGCATGAAAGTGAAAAGTGAAAGTGAAGTGGCTCAGTCACGTCTGACTCTTAGCAACCCCATGGACTGCAGCCCACCAGGCTCCTCTGTCCATGGGATTTTCCAGGCAAGAGTACTGGTGTGGGGTGCCATTGCCTTCTCTGATCACCAACCTAGACAGCGTATTAAAAAGCAGAGACATTATTTTGCCAACAAAGGTCTGTATAGTCAAAGCAAAAAGTTTTCCAGTAGTCGTGTACAGATGTGAGAGTTGGACCATAAAGAAAGCTGAGTACTGAATAATTGATGCTTTTGAACAGTTCAAAATAGTTCAAAAGACTATTAAGAGTTACGTAGACTTCAAGATTCAACCAGTCAATCTTAAAGGAAATCAGTCCTGAATATTTATTGGAAAGACTGATGCTGATGCTGAAGCTCCAATACTTTGGCCACCTGATGTGAAGAACTGACTCATAGGAAAAGACCCTGATGCTGGAAAAGATTGAAGGCAGGAGGAGAAGGGGCTGACAGCATGAGATGGTTGGATGGCATCACCGACTGGATGGACATCAGTTTGAGCAAGCTCCGGGAGTTGGTGGTAGACAGCAAAGCCTGGCATGCTGCAATCCATGGGGTCACAAAAAGTCAGACATGACTGAACAACTGAACTGAACTGAACTGATATTGCATTTTATCAATAAAAACAACTGGCTCTTGGAAACATTGGATCTCATCAGAGAAGCTTTGAGTTTTAATTTTAGGTATTTATAATATGAGCAGTATCTGATATTAATATTGATACTAGTAATGATAGTAATTAGCATGTATGAAATAATTTTTATCTGTAAAGCAGATAACTTTCATAATATTTGGACATTATTATTATATGTATGAATGAATCTATCTTAAGTTCATTAAAAAACAAAAAATAATAATTAAAAGTATAACAACACATGCTTTTGTCCGTTTGACAAATGAGATGCTACTAAAAGGCCTCTTATGGAAAACAACTAGATTTTGGATAAAGCATATTTTAAAGGCATCTCTGGGCAGGGAACGTTAAGATCTTTCCTGTTCAAAGAACCAAATCAAGCCAGAGAAGAAGTCTTGAGCATGAAGAGACTGCTAATAACTTGATTTACTAGAAAATGCTAATATCTGCACTGAAGTTGGATCCCTAGATCTGAGCCAGAGCTCAAGAGATACTACTGCTTTAAGTCTGAAGTCCTGTACAGGATGAAAGAGCCCAAGATTGGCCACATCCCCGGGTTCCTGACAAAGGCCATCGCATGGTCTCTCTGAAGTAAGAGCCTCAGGACTGGCACTGATGAAAACTAACCATAGTGAGTTTAGGGCCAAAGACCACCAAGCAAAGAAGAAAACTTCCACCAGGTGTAATAGTCATTGAGATGAAACTTGCATCCCTCAGAGAACTTCAGATATTACAAATATCTTAATCAGAATATATATAAAAAAAAGAAGGGCAATGCCAAAGAATATTCAAACTGCTATTCAATAGTGCTCATTTCACACGCTAGCAAGGCTATGTTCAAAATCCTTCAAGCTAGGCTTCAGCAGTATGTGAACCAAGAAAATCCAAATGTACAAGCTGGAATTAGAAAAAAGCATAGTAGCGAAAAATCAAACTGCCAACATCTGTTGGGTCATAGAGAAAGCAAAGGAATTCCAAAAAACATCTACTTCTGCCTCGTTGACTATGCTGAAGTCTTTGACTGTGTGGATCACAACAAACAGCAGAGAATACTTAAAGAGATGGAAATACCAGACCACCTTACTTGCATCCTGAGAAACCTGTATGCAGGCCAAGAAGCAACAGTTAGAACCAGACATGGAAGAGTGGGCTAGTTCAAAATTGGGAAAGGAGTGCGACAAGGATTTAACTTCTATGCAGCATACATCATGCTAAATGCCAGGCTGGAAGAATCACAAGCGAGATCAAGATTGCTGGGAGAGATATCAACAACCTCAGATATGCAGATGATACTACTCCAATAGCAGAAAGTGAAGAGGAACTAGAGAGCCTCTTGATGAGAGTGTGAAGAAGAGAGTGAAAAAGCTAGCCTAAAACACAAAATTCAAAAAGACAAGATCGTGGCATCCAGTCCCATCACCTCAAGGAAAATAGAAGGGAAAAAAGTGGAAACAGTGACAGATTTTATTTTCTTCAGCTCCAAAATCACTGCAGATGGTGACTGCAGCCATGAAATTTAAAAACCCTTGCCCTTTGGAGGAAAAGCTATGATAAACCTAGACTGTGTATTAAAAAGCAGAGATATTACTTTGCCAACAAAGGTCTGTCTAGTCAAAGCTATGGTTTTTCCAGCAGTCATGAATGGATGTGAGTGCTGGTCCATAAAGAAGGCCGAGTGCTGAAGAACTGATGCTTTTGAATTGTGATGCTGGAGAAGACCTTTGAGAGTCCATTGGACAGCAAGGAGATCAAACCAATCAATTCTCAAGGGAAATTGTCCCTGAATATTCATTGGAAGGACTGGTGCTGAAGCTGAAGCTCCAATACTTTGGCCACCTAATGCAAAGAACTGACTCCTTGGAAAAGACCCTGATACTGGGAAAGATTGAGGGCAGGAGGAGAAGGGGGTGACAGAGGATGAGATGGTTGGATGACATCACCGACTGGATGGACATGAGTTTGAGCAAGCTCCAGGAGTTGGTGGTAGACAGGGAAGCCTGGCGTGCTGCAGTCCACAGGGCTGCAAAGAGTTGGATACAACTGAGTGACTGAACAACAATGTGCCATCTTGTACAGAAGCTGCAGTTAAGCCAGTTTCTACAACATGGTCTTTAGTCTATTCATCGTCTCCTCTCATCATCATCTTGTCTTTGCTTTGACTTCGAGGCTGGGTTAAGAGAGTGCTTGGCCTGAATCTCTCTGTGGATTTGTTCCTAAGTCAGATCAACATTTGCTGGCCTTTGTGAACACATTAAACATAGAAGGAAGGAAGGAAGGAAGGAAGGAGAGTTACATGATACATACTGTCCATAATTCCATTCTTCATCTTTACTTTCTTTCATGATTTCCTGCTCTAACATACTTCCAAATTCCAAACTCTATCAATATCCATTGCCATAATACTGCAGGAGCAGAGAAACTAATGAAAACTAATATAAAAATATAGGGAATGTAGGGTGTGTGATGGTGTTGTGTAGATGTTTTTGTTTGTATGTATGTATGTGGAATGGCATGTGTGTGTGTCTGAAGGAGTGAGTGTGGACAATATGGAATTTCTGAGAAAGAGGTGGAAATGGGGAAGAAAGGAAAAAAAGAGACGAGATAGGCAATACATTATTTCACCTGACGATAAAGCCCATGATGACTTAGAAATTAGTTTAAATGTAGAGTTTGACTGCAGTAGTTCTAATGCAATAATACTAGATATTCCATTTGCCTTTTCATAAAGTCTTCTCTCCAAATAGATTCTATTTTTGAGGAGAGTCATTTAGCCAAGTTTGCATAATTGTCTGTGCAGTAAAAACAGAAAGATATGGCTGTTTGAAGATTTTGGCAGAGAAGTTACGAAAGTATAGCTGACAGTATATACATGCTCATCGGTAAAGAAAAATTATGAAACTTCAGCTTAGAAGAGCTCTGTTTTCCTTGAACTATGAAATAAACTTAAGATCCCTTTGAATTTAATATCTTAAAGGACAGTCTGTCATCATTAATTTTTTGTTGTAAATTTTAAAAGAATTGTATTTCTAGTTAACTGGACACTTCTATTTTTCTTAATCTCACTTAGAATCATAATATTTACAAAGTTAGTCACATCTGAAAACATTCATGTCACCAAAGCATTTCTGTGGCTTTCAGGCATGGGTAAATCTTTCTGATATTTCAAAACCTGGAGGTTCATGCCTTAAGCTGATTTTTCTTCAAGACCCCTGTCTCTTTAGTGCACTGCATTCTGCATTGTTCTCTGAGTCTTAAGTTGCTTCTGTATTACAGTTGGATTTCATATCATCTAAAATATTATATTTTATTTTTGACTCTAAAATAAAGGATAATTTGCACGCGGGCCTACCTGTAGTTTCAAAGGAAAATGACAGTTTAAATGTATGAAATAAATTTTAAAAAATCATGTATTAAGATCACACACACACACACACAGCAATTAATGAGGCAATTTGTTTCTTCACAGAGATAAGAACTTTTCCATAGTAAAGTTGGATAACCTTAAATGCACCATACTTTTGGGAGGATTTTGTGGGCTATGTTTCTAGGAACAAGTGAGTATTCTTATGGAGCTGTAGAATTAGATTTAAAGACTTATACATAAATACATCTCTGATTCTATTTGTACATTCCCTGCCACTGGTATATCTCATTTTTGCCAATGGCTTTGAAGTAGAAAATTAAATATTTGTGGTCTGATCGACTACATCAACTTTGTTTTGTTGTTGTTGTTTCCCCGTGAGTTTAAAGTAAATTATTTTTCCAAGAAGTGAAAAATTTAAAACTTTGCCAGAACATCTGTGTCAGAGGAGTAAGGTTTACTTGATCCATATAGAAGTGGAATGCTCATTGTATAATTATTATACAGATGAATAGTTTTGAAACAGGAGGGAAGCGGGCAAGGTACAACTTTTCATAGAATGACAGAGCCAGAGGACACAGCATAAACTGATTAGAATTAAATTGGTCCAGGGTGGAAGACACGTCAGCTTCGACTAGACCTTGATCCTCAGTCAGCAAGCTAAATGACACACCAAGATTGCCATGATAGTTCCAAGGCCTGCTGTCAAAAGACCAAACAGTTGGCGGTGACCCAATTCCTGAAAGTCTGTACCCCAGACCCAAAATAGTTGGGATAATCCTCCCACTAATTAGCCTGTGTGATTACCCAGCCCATAAAAGCTAACCAGGACACCTTTCGAGACCACCAGACTCTCCCTCTGCGATGGCCCACACTCTGTCTGTGAGGTGTTTCTTTCTAAATAAATCCACTTCTTACCTACCATTTTTCTCTCACTGAATTCTTTCTGTGATGAGACATCAAGAACCTGAACTTCACTAGGTCCTGAAACCACGAACCATGGGTTTTGGCTGGGTTTGAGTTCCAACCTCATGGGTTAGAGTGTCAAACTGGGTTTTGGCTGAGTTCAAGTCCCAGCACATGGATTAAAGTCCCAATCTGAGGTAAACAGTTTTGGTTTGACAAAACAGTCACAGACAAAAAAGATATTATAATGTCTCCGGCAGAACTAACAACAACAACAAAAAGCTAAAATGTTTGCAGTTAATAAGGCTAATGCTACTTAAAGTGAAAGTGTTAAAACACTCAGTCATGTCCAACTCTTTGCAACCCTATGGATTGTAGCGTACCAGGCTCCTCTGTCCATGGAATTCTCCAGGCAAGAATACTGGAGTGGGTAGCCATTCCCTTTCCCAGGGGATTTTCCCCTTTCAGGGATTGGACCTGGGTCTTCTGCATTTCAGGCAGATTCTTTACCATCTGAGCCACTAGGGAAGCCCCTATACTACTTATGCTAAGGATAATTGACCACATATTGTTAGAAATTTTTCTTTCCATTATGGAGCAGGCAGGGGATGGGGCAGACACAAATCCAAGCTCCTTAGTATGGCACAGAATTCTTTCAAAATTAAATCTTATTCTAACTTTTAATATCACCTCCAATCACTCTCTCCTTTAACAGGGAACCATGTTTCCCCAGATATATAGGCTTAAACTCTTTCTTTTGTCCTTGCCTGACACTTCTCTCCTGCAATAAAAATCCCTCCTTCAATTCCCTACTCTTCCTTAGAGACCTAACTCAGAACTTGGCTGGATCAGTGGTCCCCTCCTTTGTGATGCCAAGAGCACTTATCTATTATATGTAAATATCTGTTTACAGTTCACTGAAACTCAAAAGATGTTCGTGGAGGAGCTTATACCACCACCAACAACAAATCAATAATGTATAATTTTTCCTTCCTCTAATACCTAACACAAAGTCTGGAAGATAATTGCTAATAAATAAGTAAATGATGAATGAATGAGCTTGTATCAACCATAGGACCTCTGAGAGATTATTATAATGGCACCAACAATGAGATAACTAATATAATTTCACCAGTTTTAGAAAGCCCAGAAACTGAGGCTTTGTGGGGACCGGTAGTCCTATCGCCTGTTTCTTTGCATTGAATTAGCAACTATGTGTTACACTCTATGAAGGACCAGGCTTTTATTCATAATTACAGTTTTTCTGTAAAAGATAAATCAATTATGAAGGTGAAAGCTATGATGATGCTGAAGAAATAAGGGAAATCTGAAACAGTTGGAATACTCAAACCATAGAAAATCATGCAAAAGAAGTCTGAGTATGTCAAGTAGTCAACAGACTGAGTATCTCAAATTTGAGTTGTAATGAAAAGACAACTGAGGAAAAAAAAATTAAGTAGAATCAGTTGAAAAGTGAACAAAAGTCTTCATGATACAATATCAAACATTTTTCATCACTATTCATTTTTAATCTTAAAAAACATATTGGTAGCTTTTAGTTCCAAATTTCCAAGCCTTGTTCTTCACTGTGATGTTATCAGCTGGAAGGGAAAGCTGGCCACAAAACTGTTATGTTAAGCACTTTTCCACAGGAACTTATTGCTTTAATAAGTTGGGAAATGCTCCTAAGGAAAAAAAAAAAGTCATTGAAGATTCATTAGAGAGGAAAAAAAAAAGAAAAAACCTACTTGATTCTCCATAGAATTCACACTTGCCTTACCATGGGATACAGCATATACCCTGAGGTCTCCCCAAGGGTAGGAATAAAATAGCTACTTATCTCTGGAAAGAGAATTTTTTGTTTGCAGGCACAGCAGGGTAAGACAAAAATCCACATACTCGTCATTTGTATACCCAGCAGTTATCCCGATATCCCATTGGATTAGGGATTCCAAGGTAAACAATACTTCAGACAGGTAAGTGCTCAATAAATATTTTTGAAAGAGTGGATAAACATTAGAAAACACGTGAATGCTCTTTGATGACTGTAATCACCACCCCCTGCAACCCGACCCCTGTGTTGATCAAATTCTCACCGTATAGGAGTGTATGGGAAAGAAGTAAAACTCCATCTCCAAGAGGATTTGCATATCCGTGTAATCTGTTGCCTTAGACCCTCTTTAGAATTTAATCTTTTATCCTAATAGTCTTATAGATTTTAACCAATTCTGAAAGCCATATGCAAAAACACAATAAACATGCTTTATGACCTCAGTGAAAAGATAAGTACCTTCTCTGTTTCAAGATTTTGTTTATAGTTAACCTTATTGGTTACAACTTATATTAAAAAAGAAAGGCCTTAATATGACACTCATTACAACTGAGAGAATATTCGCAGTCAGACCCACTACCTCCAGGAACCCCTGGTCAGTATTCTTTCACTATGGGTCATTTTAGCCTTTTTGAAAATTTCATGTAATTTAATTGTGCTATATGTAGCTTTTTATGTTTATCTTCTTTCCCTCAACACAATGTTTTTGAGATTTAAACTTGATGATGCCTATGTCCATAATTTGTTCCTTTTTACTGCTTAGAATTCAGTTTAAGGAATCTGCCTGGAGTGCAGGAGACCCCGGTTTGATTCCTGGGTAGGAAAGCTCCCGTGGAGAAGGGAAAGGCTACCCACTCTAGTAGCCTGGGCTTTCTTGAGCTTTCCTGGAGGCTCAGATGATAAAGAATCCACCTGCAATGTGGGAGACCTAGGTTCAATCCCTGGGTTGGGAAGATTCCCTGGAGGAGGGCATGGCAACCCACTCCAGTATTCTTGCCTGGAGAATCTCATGGACAGAGGAGCCTGGCGACTACAGCTCATGGGTCACAAAGGGTCGGACATGACTGAGTGACAAAGCACACTGAGTCTAAAGACAAATAACAATTTATCAAATCAACTAGTGATGGAAATTTGGGTTGTTTCCAGGCTTTGGTTATTATAAGTAAAGCTTCTAATTACCAAAAAAAAAAAAAAAAAAAGACTTAAGACAGACCAGCTTTATGGTTAAGAAAATACTGAGTATCATTAAAAAAAAAAAATTCTGAGTCATGTGGATACTCCATGAAAGGGAAAGCGGATGACTCACTTTCCCAGCAATGAGTCTTTCTGTGGGTTTCCTGCCTTCCCGCCACCTCCTTCCACTGTCCCATAAAGCCCCACCCATAGCAAAAGCCAGGCAATTTCTCCTACTTATACAAAGTTGGGATACTTTAGCATGAAGTTGTTTTAAAGTTCCAGTTCGATATGTACCAAAAGGGCAGGAACGGGAGAGAGAATGGAGCTCCATTCAGATTCCATCTGTGACCAAAACCCAATAACATTCTTTGGTACCAAGTAATCACCCACTCACCCAATGGTCTCTCTGGATGATTGCAAGTGGCTTAAGTAAGTACATAGGAGTTTAAAGAGCCACTCAAAATGACCGAGAAGCAGGCTGTCCACAGAGGAGCCGTGTCACTCCATTGACTAAAAAGCATGGGGCGAGCAGGCGATGGGCTTCCCAGGGGCTCACAGGCTGAGAGAGAGGGAACCTGAGTGAGTATGAGAATAATAAGTGCAAGGAGCATCCTGCTCCATCCCACTCCTACTATTATGTGAATGCTATGTTCGTTAGGCTAGCTCCCTCCCCAGCCACCCTCCAAGCAGTTCATAGACAATAAAACACCAGGAATCCCTGAAGAGTGGTAAAATGCTGACATGATTTAAGAAGGAAGACTCTGATAAGAAGATAAAAATCTAATAAACAGAGTCTAGAGAACCTTGGTACGTCTCAGGCGCTCGGCCAGGGTAAGCAAAACCCTCCCAAGGAAAACAAAAGGAGCCTTAATCGTAAGGACATTCCACTCACAGACCATCTGAAGGAGAAAGTTAAGGCCGTGACCTCTGCAGGCTGCAGTTATGAGCGCTTTGACAAGAAAATATTTGATTTGGTTCAAGAGGCAAAATCAGTCACTGGATTTTTTTAATACCTTTTTTTTCTTCAAGAAAACAAAAAATCATGTATTTTGTATGTGCTTGAGAGTGAGAGAGAGTGAGTTCTGTGTACGTGATAAATATTTCTCCAAACCTTTGTATCTTTTCTGTTTAACTTGGTTTTAATTTCTTCTTGGATTTTAATCAACTCCAGGAAAAGGTGGATTCACAGGCCCATTGATTTCCCTTTTTTAATTAACACAGAGCTCCCAAAGGCTAATCTTAAGTTTCACACGTGAATCTGCAAATATGTAAAGACATACATTCTCTACCAGAACCAGGTCGAGAGAGTCATAAAGCTGTTTATTGCTGAAGACTTAGGATGACCTCCAACAATTCATCTGTGTCTTTGAAATCTAGAACAGAGAATTGCATAGAAAAATGTTGAAGTGCTACCTAGGATCTCAGCCTAATTCAAAACAAAGCCTTTATATTGGTTGAAAATCTGAGCAATTTTGTCACCATTGATAAAACATGTGTAATAAGAAATATTTATGTAGTGATGTATGTATTTGGTATTAAGAGAACATATGTAGAGTTAGGAAGGAGAAAAATTTTATGGAGATTAAAATTTTGAAGAGCTCTTTCAGTATACTTACAAGAGCTTCAAGGCTTGCAGATACTTCAAATTAGCTTAATTTTAAGATTCAAGGCTTTCTTTTCACTAATATAGAGGTGAACTGTACTTGTGCTCATCAGATATAATTAGTTTATTTTTAATACTTATTTTTCCTCCCTAAGAAGAAGAGAAGTGGGACATAGGTATAAATGGGCATGATCTAGAAGGAAACAGGGAAGAAATGAAGAGGAGGGAAGAAGTGAGAAGAAAAAATCCTAGGGCAGAAATGAACAGCCCATGAGAGATGAAAGGATGACAAAAGAACAGACTGAGGTCCTTTCTCTTATCCTCTGAATACGTAATTGGGAAGCAAGACTGGGTCAAAGCACTGAGAATTATCCAAAGGACTTAGGGCTCAGGAAACTTTCATGGCCATCTGATAATCACAAGTTCAACTAAGAGATGGGTGAATGGGGCACAGGTAGGGAAGGGAACAGATAAGAGCAAAGTCTTGGGTTTTACAGCTGGTGAGAGCCTGATTTGCAAGTATCCTCTGTTCTATTTGCTTAGAACCCTTGATGGTAGAGTGAATTATCTTGAGGACATATTTAATTTTAGAATTTTAGAGCTCTAAGAGATTGAACCTGTAGGCTAATATAAATTTCCTGTATGGCAAAACTTTATTCTTTAAACCAAACTTTTTTTAATATAGGAAAATTTTAAATTTTTTTTAATTAAATTTTTAATTTGTTTTTTAAAGCAGGGAATTTTTTTCATGACCATACATACTTCAGACTGAAGTGGAGATTCAACAACTATGTAATCAGTTTAGGACATTAGCTAAGAAATTGTTTCTTTTGGATTTCTGGGATATTTAGTCTATTTACATTGATCTGTTAAACTAGAACCACTTTATTTGGTAACACATCGACATATCTGCAAGAGGCCAGTCTTTAATATCATGCCCTCCTTAAGCATGAAAACAGAAGATCAAAATTGCCTGTGATATTTGCTAGCAAACTCTACAATTAGAATAAAGAAAATTCAATTACATGCAGTTAAACAACTCTGAACCTTGACATCAGAAATATGTTAGTGTGCTTGATGTTATTCAGATTTAGATACCTTATACTCGGGTTTGCCTGAGTTAATGCTATCTTTCTGGGTAATAAAAATTAGGTTAAAGAACTGCTTCCCTAGTGGCTCAGTGGTAAAGAATTTGCCTGCCAGTGCAGTTGATGCCAGTTCGATCCCTGGGTCAGGAAGATGCCTTGAAGAGGAGAATGGCAGTCCCTATGTATTCTTGCCTGGGAAATCTCAAGGAGAGAGGAGCCTGGCTGGCTAGAGTCTGTGGGGTCCAAAAGAGTTGGACACGATTTAGGGATTAAACAACAATGATCACAAATTGCTGTTTGGACAACCTATTTTATTTAGAAAGCATATTATTACAATTTCGGGCTTTGGTGTCAGGTAACCAGGGTTCAAATCCTGGTGCCATCATGTACCAGCTGTATGACCTTGAGCAAATGACTTAACTCCTGTGATAATTAATTCTCTCATTGATAAAATGAGGTAAAATAGTACTTATCTCAAAGGGTAGTTATAAAAATTAAATGAGTTAATGTAAAGAAGTTAAAACAGTATCTAGCACAGAGTAACAATTAGCTATCTTTTTAATTTATAAAAGTAATATGTGCATGTCAAAGTTTTGTAAGACATAGAAAGGCATTTCCAAAAAAAAAAAAAGATATCCTAAAAGCTAGGGATGGTCACTCCTTTTCCTAGTTTTTAGTCTCTGTGTTGATTTTAAAAAATTGAAATTAAGTGTATGTATGCGCTGGACTGGAAGAAACACAAGGTGAAATCAAGATTGCCAGGAGAAATATCAATAACCTCAGATATGCAGAGGACACCACCCTTATGGCAGAAAGTGAAGAGGAACTAAAGAGCCCCTTGATGAAAGTGAAAGTGGAGAGTGAAAAAGTTGGCTTGAAGCTCAACATTCAAAAAATGAAGGTCATGGCATCCGGTCCCATCACTTCATGGGAAATAGATGGGGAAACAGTGGAAACAGTATCAGACTTTATTTTTCTGGGCTCCAAAATCACTGCAGATGGTGACTGCAGCCATGAAATTAAAAGACGCTTACTCCTTGGAAGGAAAGTTATGACCAACCTAGATAGCATATTCAAAAGCAGAGACATTACTTTGCCAACAAAGGTTCGTCTAGTCAAGGCTATGGTTTTTCCTGTGGTCATGTATGGATGTGAGAGTTGGACTGTGAAGAAAGCTGAGTGCTTAAGAATTGATGCTTTTGAACTGTGGTGTTGGAAAAGACTCTTGAGAGTCCCTTGGACTGCAAGGAGATCCAACAAGTCCATCCTAAAGGAGATCAGTCCTGGGTGTTCATTGGAAGGACTGATGCTAAAGCTGAAACTCCAGTACTTTGGCCACCTCTTGTGAAGAGTTGACTCATTGGAAAAGACTGTGATGCTGGGAGGGATTGGGGGCAGGAGGAGAAGGGGATGACAGAGGATGAGATGGCTGGATGGCATCACTGACTCGATGGATGTGAGTCTGAGTGACCTCCGGGAGGTGGTGATGGACAGGGAGGCCTGGCGTGCTGCGATTCATGGGGTTGCAAAGAGTCGGACATGACTGAGCGACTGAACTGAACTGAACTGAAGACATGGAAGTAACCTAGAAGTCCATTGACAGATGAATGATAAGGAAGTTGGGGTACATATAAACAAGGGAATATTACTCAACTATAAAAAGGAATGTGTGAGTCACTTCTAGTGGGATGGATGGACCCAGAGCTTATTATACAGAATGAAGGAAGTCAGAAGGACAAATATTGTATATTAACACATATATATGGAATCTAGAAAGATAGTACCCATGATCCTACATGCAGGGCAGTAAACGACACACAGACATAAGGAGCAGACTTTTGGACACGGTGGGAGAAGTAGAGAGTGGGATGATTTGAGAGAATAACATTGAAACACATATATCACCATAAGTAAAACAGATAGCCAGTGGGAGTTTGATGTATGACACAGGAAATCCAAAGTTGGTGCTCTGTGACAACCTAGAGGAATGGGGTGGGGAAGACGGTGGGAGGGAGGTTCAAGAGGGAGAGGACACGCATATACCTATGGCTGATTCCTGTTGGTGTATGGCAAAAAACCATCACAGTATTATAAAGCAATTATCTTCCAAAAAAAGAATAAAAATCTCAAATAACATCTTTAGAGAGACAAACTAAAAGATAAAATACAGTAGTAGATAGAAAAAGCAAAATAGAATGCTTGATGGATTATCCCATTTATAAAGCTTAGGTCAAATACATTTTGCAACCACAATGCGCTTTTGTTACCATTTTAATAAACCGCTTATTACTTGACAATCGTTGAATATCAAGAAATATGCCGTGTATGTGTACTTAACTGCTAAGTCATGTCCACTCTTATGACTCCTTTGACTGTAGCCTGCCAGGTTCCTCTGTCCATGGGATTCTCAAGGCAAGAATACTGGAGTGGGTTGCCATTTCCTTCTCCAGGAGACCTTCTCAACCCAGGGATCAAACCCAAGTCTCCTGCATTGGCATGCAGATTTTTACTACTGAGTGGCCTATGAAGCCCCCAGGAAATGCCCTGGGAAGGAAATGGATCTAAAAAACTAAACTTTTCAAACACTGTTTAAAAGGTTTTTTTTTTCCCTTAACTTTTGAAAGTTTATTGTTCAGTTTTGTAAAGCAATGAGAGACAAGATGTAGATAACTTCCTATTTTATTTTGAAGGTTATGATTGATTATTGTGACCTAAAAATTACCCAAAATATCTCTAATATTTCCCTTATCTCAGCTTCTAATATTCCATTCCTTTGAAGGTGACAGAAGTTAAACATTTGGTCATTCATTTATTCATGATGCGATAAAACAAAAGCACTATGCATTATAATCATATGTATATTTGTGTATAAACTTATCAACACTAAATAGAATCATGTGATATATTATTTTATAATTTGCTTTTCTTTAAGTTTGCAATATATTGACTTTATATTATTTATAATTTTAATTTTTTGTTATTATTTTGTATATAAGTGAACAGGGACTTTGTTTTCACATCTTGTTATGATAACTGGTTGAAAAGAAAAATTTCAATGAAATAATTTGGAGGATTCTTTGGAGGAAATTTGATATTAAAGGGGCAATAAAGGATCATCTAGGTTGAATAAACAATATTCTCTTAACTGTGTTCTGCAGAGTTAAGCAAAATTTCGCTAACCATTTGCTATCAAAGATTATGTGCTGGTGCTACATGAATCTACAATTGATTATTTTGTTTGGCAGAAACCAGAGAGAAAAGATTTCATGATCATGAAGAATGTCTAGAAGCAGCTACTTAAGACTGTAAAACAAATTTTTGAGAAATCAATTTTCACAGAATTTGGACACAATCTGATAGAAAGATGGGTTGCCTCAGTTAGGTACACCCCAGACAGCCAAAATACATTTCTCAGGCTGCTGTCCAAATGATATGTGGTCCACGGTATAGAAGAAATGGCTTGAAGGTAATGGTCCTTATTCAAGTGGAAGCTGAGGCTCTTATCTCTTTGTCTTGATCTTTTTAGTTCTTCCTCTCATATTCCAAGGATCAAGATCCTTCTCTAATTGCATTGTGATCTTGTGATCCACCATCATTTGCAAGAAGAATATTCCTCCTGCAACTGAATAGACCATCTTAACTTCTTGCCACTTGTTTCCTCCCAAAATGGTAACGTTGTTGTGTTTTTTGATGATTACTTATTACAATTCTCCTCCTTTCCTTTCTTTTACAGAATCTCAAAGAACCACTCTGTGAAAAACTGAGGCAATCATTTGCTTTTTTTCTGGTAACCAGTGAGAAGATACAGGTCTTGGCAGAGATATAGAAGGGGAAAAAAAAATTTCCTTGACCCAAGGGGAAAAAAATGGAAGAGGGAAAGGGCAAAATGAGATGATTGAAGGGTAAATCTAAAGACAGAATAGACTTGATTCCAAGTGAATAATCAGATTGACCTATAACACATTAGATGCCAGAGACATTCATGCTCTGTATGGAGTCTTAACATCAGAAGCCCACAGAAAAGAAATTTACATGAACGCGCTCCTTCCCTTGCACATGGCACACACAGAAATCTAGAAACCAATTTATGTCTTTGCCTCCTTCCCCCACCCTCTAAGTATGTATTTTAAACCAGGAAGAAGTCAGAGCCAGTTATTGTACACAAATCATCTCTTGGCTGAAGTTTTTGGTGGCAGCCAAGAGAGGAGAAGGGAAAAAAAAATTAGAAAAATTTCAATTTCAGGACCATTATTATTTTCATTAATCATAAGAGGCGCTGTCACCTCTGTCCTTATTCTTTAGAAGGAGATCTATTATACGGTCCATTTAGTCCAAGCCATATTACCTCATATGTTTTCCTGGCTGACCAAATAAGACTTAAGAGATAAAACAATTTACTGTTCATTATGATCCGTGTCACTGGAATCAATCTATTAACCTACATTAACTGGATATGTGACGATATCTCACATACACGCTTCCTCAGTTTCAAGAAAAGGCAAGAAAATGGGGAGGGGGGCAGCGAGAGTGAGAAAAAAGGAGAGGAAAGGAAACCAGAGCCCATAAAGTGCAGCAGACATATAATTTGCCAAGCGAACACAACTTCATTTTCCAGTGCCCACTGCTGTGCCCTCCACATCTTCACGCAGCCCCTGACCTGTAAAGAAGTCTAACAAATTGGCTTCTATTGTGGAGCCAAAAGGTGCCATCAAAGAAGGGACGGTTCGCTGGTCCTAAAGTATGATGGGAAATCTCAGGCTGGAATAAAGAGCCGCGGTTTTATGAAGTTAACCCATTGAGGTTAAAGGCAAGCAGGAAGCCCCAGCCTATTGGGGCAGTAACACCAACACTGGGAGAAGAGAATCCCTCCAGTTGTCTCATTCAAACACAGGAAAGGCAGCATCAGGTGAAATGAGAGCCACACAAAGTTAAAATCAAAATCAGCATCATTTCTCTATTTTAAGCAATAAAAATTCCCCTGCTGGGTCTCTGGACAGCCCCTCTCTTTCATTCTTACTCTATCTCTGTCTCTGTTTCTCTCTCGCTTTCCATGGATGAGGGATCATAAACATCTCAAGAGAGAAAAATAAATCCGTGGGTGGTCTTGATGCATCCTTGCACAGAAATATGGCTTTAGAATAGACAGTACAGAAGTTAAGGTGGGAAATCCCCAGAAGGTGCACCCAGCCTCCCATTTATCCTATATTTGCAACTGCTTGTTAAGGGTTCATCCGGGTATTGGCATGCATGGTGTAAATTTCTGTCTAAGACTCTAAGGCCCAGGCCTTGGTTACCTGGCCCATGGGCAGGTTCTTCCATGCCCAGATTATCCAAAAATCTATATCATCCATGCCACCAAGGAGTTGAGCATTGTTAACCCAGTCAACATAGTGGTGTCCAATGGGGGTGAGATCAACACCTGTTTCCATTGTGAGATGGAGAGAAAAAAACAAAAAAAAACAAAAAATGCAGACTCTATTCTGTCCCATTCGTGGGTGATTTGTCTCACTATTTACCTAGGAAGGTGATAGAAGTACAAAGCTCAGTTCCTCATTCAACCTTTTCAGTCCCAAGAAGAAGGAGAAATATCTGTTCAGTCACTGCCTGTTCCATAGCTCAGGGTACAACTGAGGGTGGGGCTGTAGTGTGAGGGGTGAGAAGTGAGGAAGACTTTCTTGGCTGCTACAGCTGAGTCACTGCTTACCAATTTATCCTACTCTCAAGAACAGGCAGTGGAAAGAAGTTGGCATTAATGGTAAGCCATGTCACAATCAGAAACACAGAGACATTACTCACACACATGAAGAATGCTGAAGAAGTCCGGGGCTGTATCATTAAGAGTGTTCTCATGACATCATTATACTGTTCATGGGTTTCCATGGGAGCATTCCTGGGCCAAGTCAGTGAAGTCACATTTCTTTTGATCCATATCCACATAACTGTTTTTGTGAAGACGATGAGGTGTGTCTTCTGTTTGAAGATACACAGTCCACCATTCTGCCTTTCTCTAGAGATTCAGTTCAGTTCAGTCGCACACTTGTGTCTAACTCTTTGCAACCCCATGGACTGCAGCATGCCAGGCTTCCCAGTTCATCACCAACTCCCAGAGCATATCAAAATCCTGTCCATCGAGTCGGTGATGCCATCCAATCATCTCATTCTCTGCTGTCCCCTTCTCCTCCCGCCTTTAATCTTTCCCAGCAACAGGGTCTTTTCCAGTGAGTCAGTTCTTCACATCAGGTAGCCAAAGTACGGCAGTTTCAGCTTCAGCACCAGTCCTTGCAATGAATATTCAGAACTGATTTCCTAAATATCAGGTTTAACCTCCTTGCAGTCCAAGGGACTCTCAAGAGTCTTCTCCAACACCACAGTTCAAAAGCCTCAATTCTTTGGTGCTCAGCTTTCTTTAGAGTCCAGCTCTCACGTCCATACATGACTACTGGAAAAACCACAGCTTTGACTAGACAGACATTTGTTGCGAAGTAATCTCTTTGATTTTTAATATGCTGCCTAAGCTGGTCATTCTTTGGCATTGCCTTTCTTTGGGATTGGAATGAAAACTGACCTTTTCCAGTCCTGTGGCCACTGCTGAGTTTTCCAAATTTGCTGGCATATTGACTGCAGCACTTTCATAGCATCATCTTTCAGAATTTGGAATAGCTCAACTGGAATTCCATCACCTCCACTAGCTTTGTTCGTAGTGATGCTTTCTAAGGCCCACTAGACTTCACATTCCAAGATATCTGGCTCTAGGTCAGTGATCACACCATTGTGATTATCTGGGTCGTGAAGATCTTTTTTGTACAGTTCTTCTGTGTATTCTTGCCACCGCTTCTTAATATCTTCTGCTTCTGTTAGGTCCATACCATTTCTGTCCTTTATAGAGCTCACCTTTGCATGAAATGTTCCTTTGGTATGTCTGATTTTCTTGAAGAGATCGCTAGTCTTTCCCATTCTGATGTTTTCCTCTATTTCTTTGCATTGATCGCTGAAGAAGGCTTTCTTATCTCTTCTTGCTATTCGCACAATTGCACTCATCTCACACTTTAGTAAAGTAATGCTCAAAATTCTCCAAGCCAGGCTTCAGCAATATGTGAACCGTGAACTTCCTGATGTTCAAGCTGGTTTTAGAAAAGGCAGAGGAACCAGAGATCAAATTGCCAACATCCGCTGGATCATGGAAAAAGCAAGAGAGTTCCAGAAAAACATCTATTTCTGCTTTATTGACTGTGCCAAAGCCTTTGACTGTGTGGATCACAATAAACTGTGGAAAATTCTGAAAGAGATGGGAATCCCAGACCACCTGACCTGCCTCTTGAGAAAACTATATGCAGTTCAAGAAGCAACAGTTAGAACTGGACATGGAACAACAGACTGGTTCCAAATAGGAAAAGGAGTTCGTTAAGGCTGTATATTGCCACCCTGTTTATTTAACTTATATGCAGAGTACAGCATGAAAATTCTGGACTAGAAGAAACACAAGCTGGAATCAAGATTGCCGGGAGAAATATCAATAACCTCAGATATGCAGAGGACACCACCCTTATGGCAGAAAGTGAAGAGGAACTCAAAAGCCTCTTGATGAAAGTGAAAGTGGAGAGTGAAAAAGTTGGCTTAAAGCTCAACATTCAGAAAACAAAGATCATGGCATCCAGTCCCATCACTTTGTGGGAAATAGATGGGGAAACAGTGGAAACAGTGTCAGACTTTATTTTTCTGGGCTCCAAAATCACTGCAGATGGTGACTGCAGCCATGAAATTAAAAGGCGCTTACTCCTTGGAAGGAAAGTTATGACCAACCTCGATAGCATATTCAAAAGCAGAGACATTACTTTGCCAACAAAGATTCGTCTAGTCAAGGCTATGGTTTTTCCTTTGGTCATGTATGGATGTGAGAGTTGGACTATGAAGAAAGCTGAGCACCGAAGAATTGATGCTTTTGAACCGTGGTGTTGGAGAAGACTCTTGAGAGTCCCTTGGACTGCAAGGAGATCCAACCAGTCCATTCTGAAGGAGATCAGCCCTAGGATTTCCTTGGAAGAATGATGCTAAAGCTGAAACTCCAGTACTTTGGCCACCTCATGCGAAGAGTTGACTCATTGGAAAAGACTCTGATGTTGGGAGGGATTGAGGGCAGGAGGAGAAGGGGACGACAGAGCATGAGATGGCTGGATGGCATCACTGACTCGATGGATGTGAGTCTGAGTGAACTCCGGGAGTTGGTGATGGACAGGGAGGCCTGGCGTGCTGCGATTCATGGGGTAGCAAAGAGTCAGACACGACTGAGCGACTGATCTGATCTGATCTGAAGCTGGTCATATCTGTTCTTTCAAGGAGCAAGCATCTTTTAATTTCACGGCTGCAGTCACCATCTGCAGTGATTTTGGAGCCTAAAAAAATAGTCCTCACTCTTTCCATTGGTTCCCCATCTTTTTGCCATGAAGTGACGGGGCTGGATGCCATGATCTTAGTTATCTGAATGTTGAATTTTAAGCCAACTTTTTCACCCTCCTCTTTCACTTTCATCAAGAGGGTCTCTAGTTCTTCACTTTCTGCCATAAGGGTGGTGTCATCTGCGTATCTGAGGTTATTGATATTTCTCCTGGAAATCTTGATTCCAGCTTGTGCTTCATCCAGCCCAACATTTCTCATGAAGTACTCCGCATGTAATTTAAATAAGTATGGTGACAATGTACAGCCTTCACGTACTCCCTTCTCTTGTTCCATGTATGGTTCTAACTGTTACTTCTTGACATTCATATAGATGTCTCAGGAGACAGGTCAGATGGTCTGGTATTCCCATCACTTTAAGAATTTTCCACAGTTTGTTGTGATCCACACAGTCAAAGACTTTGGCATAGTCAATAAAGCAAAAGTAGATGTTTTTCTGGAATTCTCTTGCTTTTTTGATGATCCAATGGATGTTGGCAATTTGATCTCTGGTTCCTCTGCCTGTTCTAAATCCAGCTTGAATATCTGGAAGTTCATGATTTACGTGTTATTGAAGCCTGGCTTGGAGAATTTTGAGCATTACTTTGCTAGCATGTGAGATGAGTGCAATTGTGTGGTACTTTGAACATTCTTTGATATTGCCTTTCTTTGGGATTTGAATGAAAACTGACCTTTTCCAGTCCTGTGGCCACTGCTGAATTTTCCAAATTTTCAGGCATATTGAGTGTTGCACTTGACTTCACACTCCAGGATGTCTGGCTCTAGATGAGTGATCACACCATCGTGGTAATATGGATCATGAAGATCTTTTTTGTATAGTTCTTCTGTGTATTCTTTCCACCTATTCTTAATATCCTGTGCTTCTGTTAAGTCCATACCACTTTTGTCCTTTATTGTGCCCATCTTTGCATGAAATGTTCCTTTGGTGTCTCTAATTCTCTTGAACAGATCTCTAGTCTTTCCCATTCTATTGCTTTCCTCTATTTCTTTGCATTGATTACTATTGAAGGCTTTCTTATCTCTCATTGCTATTCTTTGGAACTCTGCATTCAGATGCTTATATCTTTCCTTTTCTCCTTTGCCTTTAGCTTCTCTTCTCTTCTCAGCTATTTGTATGGCTTCCTCAGATAACTATTTTGCTTTTTTGCATTTCTTTTTCTTGGGGATGGTCTTGATCACTGCCTCCTGAACAATGTCACAAACCTCTGTCCATAGTTCTTCAGGCACTCTGTCTATCAGATCTAAACCCTTGAATCTATTTGTCATTTCCATTGTATAATTGTAGGGATTTGATTTAGGTCATACATGAATGGTCTAGTGGTTTTCCTTACTTTTTTCAATTTAAGTCTGAATTTTGCAATAAAGTGTTCATGATCTGAACCACAGTCAGCTCCCAGTCTTGATTTAGCTGACTATGTAGAGCTTCTCCATGTTTGGCTGCAAAGAATATGATCAATTTGATTTTATATTGACCATTTGGTGATGTCCATGTGTAGAGTCTTCTTTTGTACTCTTGGAAGAGGGTGTTTGCTATGACCAGTGTGTTCTCTTGGCAAAACTTTGTTAGCATTTGCCCTGCTTCATTTTGTACTCCAAGGCCAAACTTGCCTGTATTCCAGGTATCTCTTGACTTCCTACTTTTGCATTCCAGTTCCCTGTGATGTAAAGGACATCTTTTTTGGGTGTTATTTCCAGAAGATCTTGTAGGTCTTCATAGAACCATTCAACTTCAGTTTCTTCAGTGTTACTGGATGGGGCATAGACTTGGATTACTGTGATATTGAGTGGTTTGCCTTGGAAACCAACAGAGATCATTCTGTCATTTTTGAGATTGTACCCAAGTACTGCATTTCAGACTCTGTTGTTGACTATGAGGGCTACTCCATTCTTTTCTAAGGGATTCTTGCCTACAGTAGTAGATATAATGGTCATCTGAATTAAATTCACCCATTCCAGTCCATTTTAGTTCACTGACTCCTAAAATGTTGATGTTCACTCTTGCCATCTCCTATTTGACCACCTCCAACCAGTCCATCCTAAAGGAGATCGGTCCTGGGTTTTCATTGGAAGGACTGATGTTGAAGCTGAAACTCCAATTCTTTGCCCACCTGATGCAAAGAGCTGACTAATTTGAAAAGAGCTGGGAAAGATTGAGGGCATGAGGAGAAGGGGACGACAGAGGATGAGATGGCTGGATGGCATCACTGGCTCAATGTACATGGGTTTAGGTAGACTCTGACAGGTGGTGATGGACAGGGAGGCCTAGCATGCTGTGGTTCATGGGGTTGCAAAGATTCAGACACAACTGAGCGACTGAACTAAACTGAACTGAATTTGCCTTGATTCATGGACCTAACGTTCCAGGTTCCTATGCAATATTGTTCTTTACCGCACTGGGCTTTACTTCCATCACCAGTCACATCCACAGCACAGTGTTACTTTTGTTTTGGCTCCATCTCTTAATTCTTCCTGGAGTTATTTCTCCACTGATCTCCAGTAGCATATTGGTCACCTATCAACCTGAGGAGTTCATCTTTCAGTGTCCTATCTTTTTGCCTTTTCGTACTGTTCATGGGGTTCTCAAGTCAAGAATACCGAAGTGGTTTGCCATTGCCTTCTCCAGTGGACCACATTTTGTCAGAACTCTCCAACATGACCTGTTCATCTTGGGTGGCCCTACACAGCATGGTTCATAGTTTGAGTTAGACAAGGTTGTGGTCCATGTGCTCAGTTTGATTAGTTTTTGATTGTGGTTTTCATTTGTCTGCCCTCTGATAGACAAGCGCGGGCAGCTGAGACGGTGCACAAGCACAGCCGAGAGGAGCTACCCCACATCGGAGGTCAGGGGCAGCGGCCGAGAGTGCCAGGCTGCAATGATGCAGGAACAGCCGAGAGGAGCTACCCCACGTCCGAGGCCAGGGGCGGCGGCCTAGAGGAGCTACCCCGTGTCTGAGGTCAGGGCCGGTGGCTGACCGGCTGGTTGCAGGCCAGGCTGCAACAGTGCAGGAGCAGCCAAGAGGAGCTACCCCACTTCCGAGGTCGGGGTGGCGGCCAGGAGGAGCCACCCCCTGCTGGAGGAGCAACCCTACATCCAAGGACCAGTGGCTGTGCGGGAGCAGGAGGGCCTAGAGGAGCTACTGCACGTTCAAGATCAGGAGAGCGGGCAGTGAGGAGATACCTCTCGTCCAAGGTAAGGAGCAGTGGCTGCGCTTTGCTGGAGCAGCTGTGAAGAGATACCCCGCGTCCAAGGTAATAGAAACCTAAGTAAGACGGTAGGTTTTGCAAGAGGGTATCAGAGGGCAGACATACTGAAACCATAATCACAGAAAACTAGTCAATCTAATCACACTAGGACCACAGCCTTGTCTAACTAAATGAAACTAACCCATGCCCTGTGGGGCCACCCAAGATGGGCGGGTCATGGTGGAGAGGTCTGACAGAATGTGGTCCACTGGAGAGGAAATGGCAAACCACTTCAGTATTCTTGCCTTGAGAACCCCATGAATGGTATGAAAAGGCAAAATGACAAGATAATGAAAGAGGAACTCCCCAGGTCAGTAGGGGCCCAATATGCTACTGGAGATCAGTGGAGAAATAACTCCAGAAAGAATGGAGGGATGGAGCCAAAGCAAAAACAATACCCAGCTGTGGATGTGACTGGTGATAGAAGCAAGGTCCGATGCTGTCAAGAGCAATATTGCATAGGAACCTGGACTGTTAGGTCCATGAATCAAGGCAAGTTGGAAGTGGTCAAACAAGAGTTGGAAAGAGTGAACATCGACATTCTAGGAATCAGCGAACTGAAATGTACTGGAATGGGTGAATTTAACTCAGCTGACCATTATATCTACTACTGTGGGCAGGAATCCTTTAGAAGAAATGAAGTAGCCATTATGGTCAACAAAAGAGTCTGAAATGCAGTACTTGGATGCAATCTCAAAAACAACAGAATGATCTCTGTTCATTATCAAGGCAAACCATTCAATATCACAGTAATCCAAGTCTATGCCCCAACCAGTAATGCTGAAGAGCTGAAGTTGAACGGATCTATGAAGACCTACAAGACCTTTTAGAACTAACACCCAAAAAAGGTGTCCTTTTCATTATAGGGGACTGGAATGCAAAAGTAGGAAGTCAAGAAACACCTGTTGTAACAGGCAAATTGGCCTTGGAATACGGAATGAAGCAGGGCAAAGACTAATAGAGTTTTTCCAAGAGAACACACTGGTCATAGCAAACACCCTCTTCCAACAACACAAGAGAAGATTCTACACATGGATATCACCAGATGGTCAACACCAAAATCAGACTGATTATATTATTTGCAGCAAAAGATGGAGAAGCCCTATACAGTCAGCAAAAACAAGACCGGGAGCTGACTGTGGCTCAGATCATGAACTCCTTATTGCCAAATTCAGATTTAAATTGAAGAAAATAGGGAAAACCACTAGACCATTCAGGTATGACCTAAATCAAATCTCTTATGATTATACAGGGGAAGTGAGAAATAGATTTAAGGGATTAAATATGATAGATAGAGTGCCTGATGAACTATGGACTGAGGTTCGTGACATGGTACAGGAGACAGGGATCAAGACCATCCCCATGGAAAAGAAATGCGAAAAAGCAAAATGGCCGTCTAGGGAGGGCTTACAAATAGCTGTGAAAAGAAGAGAAGCAAAAAGCAAAGGAGAAAAGGAAAGATATAAGCATCTGAATGTAGAGTTCCAAAGAATAGCAAGAACAGATAAGAAAGCGTTTGTCAGCGATCAATGCAAAGAAATAGAGGAAAACAACAGGATGGGAAAGACTAGAGATGTCTTCAAGAAAATTAGAGATTCCAAGGGAACATTTCATGCAAAGATGGGCTTGATAAAGGACAGAAATGGTATGGACCTAACAGAAGCAGAAGATATTAAGAAGCGGTGGCAAGAATACACAGAAGAACTGTACAAAAAAGATCTTCATGACCCAGATAATCACGATGGTATGATCACTCACCTAGAGCCAGACATCCTGGAATGTGAAGTCAAGTGGGCCTTAGAAAGCATCACTACAAACAAAGCTAGTGGAGATGATGGAATTCCAGTTGAACTATTTCAAATCCTGTGAATTCACAGATAATGCTGTGAAAGTGCCCCACTCAATATGCCAGCAAATTTGGAAAACTCAGCAGTGGCCACAGGACTGGAAAACGTCAGTTTTCATTCCAATCCCAAAGAAAGGCAATGCCAAAGAATGTTCAAACGACTGCACAATAGCACTCATCTCACATGCTAGCAAAGTAATGCTCAAAATGCTCCAAGCCAGGCTTCAGCAATATGTGAACCGTGAACTTCCAGATGTGCAAGCTGGTTTTAGAAAAGGCAGAGGAACCAAAGATCAAATTGCCAACATCCGCTGGATCATGGAAAAAGCAAGAGAGTTTCAGAAAAACATCTATTTCTGCTTTATTGACTATGCCAAAGCCTTTGACTGTGTGGATCACAATAAACTGTGGAAAATTCTGAAAGAGATGGGAATACCAGACCACCTGACCTGCCTCTTGAGAAAACTATATGCAGTTCAAGAAGCAACAGTTAGAACTGGACATGGAACAACAGACTGGTTCCAAATAGGAAAAGGAGTATGTCAAGGCTGTATATTCTATGCAGAATACATCATGAGAAATGCTGAGCTGGAAGAAGCACAAGCTGGAATCAAGATTGCCGGGAGAAATATCAATAACCTCAGATATGCAGAGGAAACCACCCTTATGGCAGAAAGTGAAGAGGAACTAAAAAGCCTCTTGATGAAAGTGAAAGAGGAGAGTGAAAAAGTTGGCTTAAAGCTCAACATTCTGAAAACGAAGATCATGGCATCTGGTCCCATCACTTCATGGGAAATAGATGGGGAAACAGTGGAAACAGTGTCAGACTTTATTTTGGGGGGCTCCAAAATCAAATGGTGACTGCAGCCATGAAATTAAAAGAAGCTTACTCCTTGGAAGAAAAGTTATGACCAACCTAGATAGCATTTGAAAAGCAGAGACATTACTTTGCCACCAAAAGTCCGTCTAGTCAAGGCTATGGTTTTCCTAATGGTCAAGTATGGATGTGAGGGTTGGACTGTGAAGAAAGCTGAGTGCCGAAGAATTGATGCTTTTGAACTGTGGTGTTGGAGAAGACTCTTGAGAGTCCCTTGGACTGCAAGGAGATCCAACCAGTCCACCCTAAAGGAGATCAGCCCTGGGATTTCTTTGGAAGGAATGATGCTAAAGCTGAAGCTCCAGTACTTTGGCCACCTCATGTGAAGAGCTGACTCACTGGAAAAGACTCTGATGCTTGGAGGGATTGGGGGCAGGAAGAAAAGGGGACGACAGAGGATGAGATGGATGGATGGCATCACTGACTCAATGGACGTGAGTTTGAGTGAACTCCAGGAGATGGTGATGGACAGGGAGGCTTGGTGTGCTGCGATTCATGGGGTCACAAAGAGTCGGACAGGACTGAGCGACTGAACTGTACTGCCCTCTGACATATAAGGATAAGAGGTTTATGGATGTTTCCTGATGGGATAGACTGACTGTGGGAGAAACTGAGTCTTGTTCTGATGTGCAGGGCCATGCTCAGTAAATCTTTAATCCAATTTGCTGTTGATAGGCAGGGCTGTGTTCCCTCTCTGTTTTTTTGCCCTGAGACCAAACAATGATGGAGGTAATGTAGATAATGGCGACCTCCTTCAAAAGGTCTATGCACACACTGCCGCACTCAGTGGCCCCAACCCTGCAGCAGGCTAATGTGACACACACCTCTGCTGGAAACTCCTCGACTTTCATGGGCAAGTCTGGGTCAGTCTCTTGTGGGATCACTGCTCCTTTCTCCTGGTTCCTGGTGCACACAAGGTTTTGTTTGTGCCCTCCAAGAGTCTGTTTCCCAGTCCTGTGTATATTCTGGTGGCTCTATGGTGGGTTTGATGGTGACCTCCTCCAAGAGGGCTTATGTAACACCCAGCTCTGCTGCACCGAGAGCCCCTGCCCCTGCAGCAGGCCATTGCTGACCTGTACCTCCACAGGAGATGTTCAAACACTCAAAGGCAGGTCTGGCTCAGTCCCTGTGGGGACTCCTGGTGTGTACAAGATTTTGTTTGAGCCCTCTGAGCTTCTCTGGTGGTTATGGGGTTTGATTCTAAATGTGATTTAGCCCCTTCTACCATCTTGCTGGAGCTTCTCCTTTGCCCTTGGGCATGGGTTATCTTTTTTTGGTGGGATCCAACATTCTCCTGTTGATGGTTGTTCAGCAGCAAGTTATAATTTTGGAGTTCTCACAAGAGAAGATGAGCACATGTCTTTCTACTGTGCCATCTTGTAGATTACTTGTATGAAATGTCCAAAATTTCATAATCCATGGAGATGAAATATCCCAAATCGATGGAGACAGAAAGCATATAAGTGTTTGCTAAGGGCTTCTCCTCTTCAGCTTCCAAAAGAAAGTGAGCCAGGGAAGCCCAAGTCCCCTCTCCCACTAGTTTTGATTTATGTGAGAAGCCAATTGATGATTTTGAGTAGAAGAATGATATGATCAACTTCCTGGCTAAGGAACCATTCATTCAGGAGAGCTTCCAATTGAGGAATTAAAAAACCACTCTATCAAAAGCATCACAGGGTAATACAATGGAAGCAGGAGGGATAACTTTTCTTTAGGCTCATCAAAATCTTATCACGTGAAAATTGCTTAACTTTTCTCAGCTTTACGTTCTCCCTCTGTAAACTGAGGATCAGAGCCAGACAAAAGATTTCAAACAGAGCTTAGTAGACCATTCCAAGTGGGAAGGTGGAGGGTTTCACAGGCCGTCCTTGTTCCAACTTGAGAAGCACCGTTTGCTTCTGCTTTAGCTATTGGACTACTATTTATTAGGGTTTTATTTGAAGTGAGATTTTTTTTTTTTTTGCCATTAAAATACATTGAAAAAATCCACTAGGCTAGATGAACTCTAAATTCCTTTCAGCTTGAAAAATGTATGAGTCTATTACTAAACACCCCAGAAATGGGTACATTGAATAGAAGAGAAAATGTATATCAAATTGGGGTGGTGTGGAAATTGACTTATGCTTATAAGTAGAAGCAATAAAATTTCTCTTGCAAATCCCCAGGATGTCTTAGCCCTGGACACCATCCCTATGTGTATTTTTGTTTACCTGTCATTGTGAAAAAGGGGAAAAAATGGAGGGGGGAAATGTTGGCAAGTGGAAGGGAAAGGAGAAAATTCTAGTGTAATCAAGACCAAAGCAAATTTGGAAACTGAAGAAAGTGTACTCTGGGAGCGTTCAAGCAGTTTCTGTCTTTTAGGTGGAGCCTGGAATTTTCCTTTAAAACAGACCTTCTCTTTGTAATGGGAGGGGTTACTTTGTTGAGAACTTTCGATTAATGGTTTTTTCCTTGGGGAAGTTTCAGTGCTTCAAAACTAGTCAGTAAGAGACTCGAAGGGTTTGATAAAGCTCTTTCCCAGCAGAAGCCCAAATGGGATCACCACCTCCAGTAATAGTTGTGATTTCTGAGCTGTGGAGTTTCCCATATCCTCAGGATTTTAGCAAAATGCTCAAAAGGAAAAAAAAAATCTACTTAAGTCTCAAAGGTGATGTGGGAAAGAGTGTTTATGCCTTCTCAGAGGCCAGAGATGAGGCCAGCTGTACCCAAGGAACTCTGGACAAAGAGCCATCAGTAAAGCATAAGCTAAATGAAAGAAAGAAACAACCAGCATGTTCAGGTCTGCATCCTCAGCCCTAGCGGGTCCCAGAGAACACACACTGCCTGCCTGCTCACCCCACACTGGCAAGTGGTGGAAAGAGGAGTGGAGGGGAATGAACAGGTCTCAAGACACAGTGAAGCAGTCAGTCACAGGGGAGCCTGCATACAGAGCTGGGAACACATGGAAGGGAGTTAACATCCAGCTATTATGTCGGTAGGTTGTACAACACAATATTGGGCACAAAATGCAGGCAATCTTAATCTGTAGTCATCAGCTGATGAGGCCAATGATAATCTGTTGCAGGAGACTAAGGAAAGATTCAATCCTGGATGCAGAGCTACAAAAACACCCAGTCAACAGAACTCCAAACGCATAATGTCATTCATTACTCTTTGATCCTAGCTTTACATGGTATGTTCTAGCCTTAGAGAGAGGGAGAAACTCTAGAAATGATATCTTACTAGCTTATCTCCCTCATTGTTGACATGTTCCTTGAGTTCCATCAATGGTTCTCTGAATTAAAGTCCACCCAATTCCTCAAGTGAAGTCTTTTGATGGAGATAAACTCTTTCTCTTGTTTGTCTCCCCTGTTCTTGTTCCTTGTCCCTTCATCTCACCAAAATCCTTGCTAGACTCAGACATAATAATTAAACAATAATTTGACAATCAGAGTAAGAAACACAGAGGAATCACTTAATGTCTTATCCTGGAACATAATAATTGATTAGCATATGAGAATTGTTGCTGCCATTATTGTTGTTGTTATTAAAATATTAATATCTGTATACCTCTAGTCCAAAGTCTAATTCAGCACTGTCCAGGAAAAATTTCTGAAAATGATGGAAATATTCTATGTTCATGCTGTTGTTTATGTGGTCACTAGCCTCCTGTGGCTATCAAATACTTAAAATGTGGCTAGTTCAAATGAGAAATACAATGTTGTATTTGATTTGATTTAATTAATTTAAATTAAAACAACCTCAGAACAGTACAGGTGTATACCTATCCATCTTTCAGGGGTGAGGCTTAGGACATCCTTACTCTTTCAACGTGTAGTTATAGAACTTATATCAGCACAATCTGGAAAACTTGTTTAAATGCAGACTTTGGGGCTACGCTGGTGACTCAGATGGTAAAGAATCTGCTTGCAATGTGGAAGACCCGAGTTTGATCCCTGGGTCAGGAAGATCCCCTGGAGAAGGGAAAGGCAGACCACTCCAGTATTCCTGCCTGGAGAATCCACGGACAGAGAATCTTGGTGGGCTACAGTCCATGGGGTTGCAAAGAGTTGGACGTGACTGAGCAACTAATACTTTTTGGGCTCTAATCCTGGAGTTTCTGAATTATAATTTCTAAGATATAGCCTGAGAATTTTTATTTTCACAAGTAACACTGGGGTTGCTGCTACAAAGACCAGACTTTGAGAACCACTGCTTTCGAGCCATCCATGAGTCTCCATTCCAGATGCACATGGGAACCAGATGGGGGTCGGGGGACTGGTGTCCAGGCTGTGCCCCAGAAACACAGAACCAGAATTTTTAAAACTCCAGGTCATTTCTTTTTCTAGAATAAATAAATTAATTCTTAAATCACTTACATCTTATATAACTAATAAAATTCTTAAATCAGGAGATGTGTGGAATCAGGTCAGGGCTTCTCAAACTATCCTGTACTTCTGAAGCACCTGGTGCTTGTGCTTCGTCGCCCAGTCATGTCCGACTCTTTGGGACCCCATGGACTGTAGCCCACCAGGCTCCTCTGTCCATGGAATTTTTCCAGGCAAGAACACTGGAATGGTTGCCATTTCCTTCTCCAGGGAATCACCTGGTGGTCATGAGAAAAAGCAGAGACTAATTTCCTAGGTCTGGGACGAGGCCCAAGCATCAGCATTTTTAACAAGCTCCCGATCACATTGATGCTGGTGGATCCAAGGCCCACAGTTTTAGTAACAAGGGATTAGGTGATCCCTGAGGGAATCTTTAAATGCTGCCATTTCTAGAGCCAGGTAGGATATCTGAATCTTGGCATGCCCACCCAAGTCTAGTGGTGCTGGGGAAAAACTGAAAAAGCAGCAAACAGAGTGATGACAAGAACTGTGAGTCCAGGGAAGGAGGAGAGAAAAGTGGCTCATTCCAGGCAGCTGGGTCCTGGCTGTGAGGCTGCCAACTGTGAATGATGCTGGCGAGCTCCTTCCTCTGAACAGGAGGGGGCCAGACAGAATGAGACTATCACTCTCAATATCCCATTAGGCTCCATGTAGAGTTCAAAGTCTGTAAAACATCTCCACGGGTTTCCAGCCACAGGAGAAGAAAGCTGGGGACCAGACCACCCTATGGTTTAAACAGGGCAGTTCCAGGCTCAGAACTGTCAAGCTGTCCAGCATTCAGATCTTTTAAATGAAGAAAGAAAACCAAACATTGAAGGCTCTATTACATGATTGGATAATAACCAAGGGGCAGTGCAGTACTTGTAATGTCAAATAAAAAGAACACTTAATGTTTCTTTTTCTCATTTCAGGTCAAAGGTGAGTTACAATTGAGGCTTCAGACTTAAGCTGTTAGATAGTGAGGTAAAGAGAAAAAAAAAAAAAAAAATGTGCAGATTCATCAAGGAGTCCAGGAAAGCCTTTACGCCTTTAGTATTTTTTCAGGGGGAGGGATGAACATAAGAATAACTCAAATTTTTTCTTTGCAAATCTGAATTTTCTTTGTAACATACTTGCTATGGTATCCTAAAATCATATCAAGAAAAAAGTGTTTTTATTTCCATACAATTTTAGTCCATGGCTATGAATGGAAATATATTTAATAATGATGATTGCCTGGTGGTCTCTATAACTTTTCTTCCTTTCTAACAAAAGAGGAAGATGAAAACATGTAAAACCATCCACAGAAAAGTACTTCTTTTGAATTTTAAGTAGATAATGGACTAGGCTGGACCAGGAGTCATTATAAATAGATATTCAGCAGTGGAAATTCTTTTAATTCTCTTCTTTCTGTTTCTGTCTTTGTTTCTCTCTCTCACACACACACTGTTACTTACAGAGTTGATATTATAATGATCCAGGAGACCAAATAGAGGGGGGAAAGTGCAGAAATGCAGAGTGTTTTAAAGATTGGACTTGACTAACTTGTAGAGCAACTGTGTTTTTCCACTGAGTTTGGATTTTCAGATGAGAACATTTCTCTCTTGTCTCCAGTAAAAATGACTCTATTTGTTCTTTTCCAGGGACCCCACCCCCAAGGGTCCTGTCCTAGAAAATGAATAATGATGCTTTATTTTTCATAGTACCTTTTCCCAAGAAGTTCATAATGCTTGAGAAAACTGATCTCATAAATCTTTAAGACACTCTTGAGAGGTAGAAAGCAATAGTCTCATCCCCATTATACAGGTGAGGAAACTGAGGTATACTGAGTGAACTTGTAAAGATAGAGCTTGAAAAAAGCTGATTTTTTTTCTAAATCAGTCCCCCTGAGTGCACGCATGCCTTCCTTGCTAATGCGTCGTATGTACCAGTATCTACAGACATGAAATACTCAATTCAGGAGCTCCAGAAAATGCCTCCACTTTCTTACATGCCTTATACTAATCACAACGGAAGAATGTCCATGGTGGAGATGTAGACTGCACTAAATAATTGCATATGAATGTGTATGTAGGCATACTGGTGCCGTGTGTACACTGGGTATTGTTTTGGATCATGGCGCTTACCTGGACACAGTTTTAATGCATTTTAAAAGACAAGGACCTGCTCAAACCTGTTGGCTTCAGGAGTGAACCATGCAGTGATGGAACTGAGACTTCAGTGATTGATCAGTGGTCTCTAGTCTTGCATCTGTCACCATGACCTTCAATTCCAACTCCTGCAGCATTCAAATGCATCCTGGAAACAGGTGAAAGCCTTGCTGAAAAGTAGGAGCTCCTAGCGAGAGTACCATGGGCATGTCCCCCAGTGTTATTACCCTTCTTTCTTTGGTGCCAGCCTTTTAAGTAGTAGAGAACTTAATTCTTGGACTTCTGATTTAAAGAATGGTGATTGTATTGAACTTGAAAATCAGTGATTAACTTGTGACACCCATAGGTCAATCTTTCAGCATCTTAAAACAATATAATTCATAAACTCTCCTTACTGTTGGAGGGAAGAAGAATCATGCTCCTGGTGACTAACTCCTCAGGAGAAAGGTAGTTTAGAATGCCCTAGGGTAGAGAGACCACAGATCATTAGGAAGAACTTGAAGGACATCAGATAAAAGGAAGTGAATTGAAATGGCATTTATTATCTCAGATGTTTGAGCATTTATTTAGAGTCATCTTTTCTCCCACATCCACTACTAACACAGTGAGAGGTATCTACCCAATCAGTCAGCAAAATATTATTTATTCCTTCAGCCATCTTTTTTGCATTTTCTTCTTTTACCAGATGAATATTATCTAATCAGTATCGATCTCTCTTTGACATAGTTTGTTGTTGTCGTTCAGTTGCTAAGGCATGTCTGACTCTTGTGACCCCACGGACTGCAACATGCCAGTTTTCCCCATCCTTTACCATTTCCAGGAGCTTGATCAGACTCATGTCCATTGACTCATTGGTGCCATCAAACCATTTCATCCTCTGTCACCACCTTCTCCTCCTGCCTTCAGTCTTTCTCATCATCAGAGTCTTTTCCAATAAGTCAGCTCTTCGCATCAGGTGGCCAAAGTATCGGAGCCTCAGCTTCAGCATCAGTCCTTCTGATGAATATTCAGGACTGATTTCCTTTAGGATGCACTGGTTTGATCTCACCACTGTCCAAGGGACTCCCAAGAATCTTCTCCAGCACCACAATTAGAAAGCATCAATTCTTTGGTATTCAGTCTTCTTTATGAGCCAACACTCAAATCAGTATAAGACTACTGGAAAAACCATAGCTTTGACTATATGGACCTTTGTTGGCAAAGTAATGTCTCTGCTTTTTAACACTGTCTAGGTTTGTCATAGTTTTTTTCCAATCAGCAAGTATCTTTTAATCTCATGGCTGCAGTCACCATCCACAGTGATTCTGGAGCCCAAGAAAATAAAGCTTGTTAGGGGGAAAAAATTCTGCTGTATACGAAGAGGGAAACTTACCTTTCCCTTTCCTTCTCAATTTGGAGGTCCTTGACCTCAGCATGAGCACTTCTATCTCAGGAACTCACTGCTTCATAAGGAAACCCACTCCACTTCAGCTGCTGGAAAATTCTATTTTCTTTGGAGCCCAAACCTTCTTTGTCATTTCAACTCATTTTTCCCAGTGTAGTTCTTCTGGATCAATCATCTCTTCTCTCTTTCAAGTATTTAAAAGCAGTGATGATGTTCTCCATACAACCCAACTCTTTTTCAAATGTTTCAACTGCTATGCTTTTATTACTTTTTCTCAAGTCAATTCTATGGTATGTTAAGCATTAATATAAGGAAAATAAAGGGCAGCCCTTTTCAATTAAATATAGAGTCAACTCACCAACTCAAGACTCACACAATACTCTTCAGGAAGATCACAGAGGAATAGCATGGCTATTGGAAAAGGATATCTAAGCACTTAATAAGCAAAGGAAGATGAAAGGAATATTTCCAGTAGGGTAGGGGCTAGAAATAGCTCAGGCTTAAAAGGACATGGAGTAACTGAGACTCAATTTAAACAACACTGGAGAATAAAACAATTGGGAGAAAAAGAAAGAAAATTATGTCTTAGACAATTACCCTGACTAGGAAGCAAAATTAGCACAGTCCTTTCTAATTTAAATGTGTTGAAAGTGACTGAGCATGACAGCAGAAAATTATAAGGTTTACGGCACAGGCTTTCGTTAAAATGATGCAATTGGAATATTGTAGCTTTCTTTTGCTGATAGTGATGATTATTAAGTTACCTATAAATATGAACTTTTAATGCTACTTGAGATTTTACTTTGCTGGCAAGTTCAGGTGGGTTTTGTATATTTTGCTTTTACTTAGTATAATTTTGGTTTCAATTTATCACTGACAGGTTTACCTGGTTTTTAGTGCCCAGTACCTGTTTCTTTCCTGGGTCCCACTCTTTTCAGCTTTCTTCCTTCCATCCCTCTTTCCTTTCTTTGTTTTAACTGTTGGATCCAAGAGGAAAATGAGGATGTCTTAGAAATGGAGACTCTTAAAAAGACTTGTTTCAACTTTGTCTGCTTTCTCACAGCAAGGGTCTTATTCCAGAAAGCGTCTCAATTTCCAATTTAACTATATTTTTATTTCAAACAGAAGTCCACTGAACTACATAGCCATCTTTAGTTCACTCTGCAACACAATTTTCTTAATTGTTGTGTATATTACATTGCCCCATTCAATTACTTACCACGTTCTCATATTTCTTCATGTTACTCTACTTTTATGTAGAAGAATTCATCAGGCCAATACTTTGTACATTACCCACTCTTACTGCTGCTGCTGCTAAGTCACTTCAGTCGTGTCCGACTCTCTGCCACCCCACAGACGGCAGCCCACCAGGCTCTGCTGTCCCTGGGATTCTCCAGGCAAGAACACTGGAGTGGGTTGCCATTTCCTTCTCCAATGCATGAAAGTGAAAAGTAAAAGTGAAGTCGCTCAGTCATGTCCAACTCTTCATGACCCCATGGATTGCAGCCTACCAGGCTCCTCTGTCCATGGGATTTTCCAGGCAGGAGTACTGGAGTGGGGTGCCATTGCCTTCTCCACCCACTCCTTTATCTGATCAAATAGAATATGTACCTTTATTTAATTATCAACAGTTAGTTAGTTGTTAGATGTATGTCTCAGTTCAGTTCAGTTCAGTTCAGTTCAGTTGCTCAGTCGTGTCTGACTCTTTGTGACCCCATGGACTGCAGTACATCAGCCTTCCCTGTCAATCACCAAGTTCTGGAGTTTACTCAGACTCATGTCCATTGAGTCAGTGATGCCATCCAACTATCTCACCCTCTGTCATCCCCTTCTCCTCCTGCCCTCAATCTTTCCCCAGCATCAGGGTCTTTTCAAATGAGTCAGCTCTTCGTATCAGGTGGCCAAAGTAATGGAGTTTCACCTTCAACATCAGTCTTTCCAATGAACATTCAGGACTGATTTCCTTTAGGACGGACTGGTTGGATGTCCTTGCAGTTGTATGTCTAAGCAACTTAATGCAAGATTTCACCCAGGGTTTCTCAATCTTGTCACTATTAACATTTTGACCCAGATAATTTTCTGTTGTAGGGTTCTATCCTGGACACTGTAGTGGCATGACTGTCCCCCTACGGAGTGGCTACTAGGATAAACTCCCCTTACCCCAGTTGTGGCAACTGCAGTGTCTCTAGAATTTGTCAGATATCCTGGGAGACAAAATCACCACCAGTGGAGAACCACTTATTTAACCCAATCCAAAACATAAGGCAATTGTTGGGCCTTCCTTGGTGATCCAGAGGGTTAAGAATCTGCCAACCAATGCAGAGGATGTGGGTTCAGTCTCTGATCGGGGGACTATGATTCCCACATGCTGTAGGGCAGCTAAACCCGATTCGCCACAACTAGAGAGCTTGCCTGCCACAACTGCTAAGGCCGTTGGCTCTGGAGCTCATGTGCCACAAATAGAGAGAAGCCCGCCTGCCACAGGAAGGGCTTCCACACCACGATGACAGATCCCACATGCCACAGGGAGGATCCTGTGTGCTGCATGATGCAACTAAAAAACCCAATGTGGCCAAATAAATGTTTTTGTTTTTGTTTTAATATTCAAGTGTGTGGAAAGGAAATAAAACACTGGTCTTAATGGGATTAGTTTGTCTGCCATATCTGTTCAGTTATTGGAAATAGAAATTTATAGTTGTCTAAATCAAGTAGAAGAATTGTGTTGGGCTACTAGTACCAGAGATAGGAAGTAGCAGTAGTTGAAATAAGATTGAAGTTTATTTTTTCTATTATGGTAAAGAAGTCTGGACGGTGACCTATGGTTGCTCTTTCAGGGGTACCACGTCACTGTCACAAGGCTGGGCTCCACGTTGGTCTTTGTGCTTGATCATCCTGGGAGCTGGATGTGAATCATGAAGCTTCCAGGTTTGTGGGTTATCAAGTCAGCCTGGCTGTTCTAGTTCAAAACTGCAAGTAAGAGCAGGAACTGCTAGGGTAAAAAATGAGTGAAGAAACTTTTCAATAAGCCCCACAGTTACCAGGTGGCTAGAAAAAAGTCTCAGTCAGTTCCGTTCAGTTCAGTCACTGAGTCATGCCCAACTCTTTGTGATCCCATGGACTGCAGAATGCCAGGCCTCCCTGTCCATCACCAACATCCAGAGCCTGCACAAACTCATGTCCATCGAGTCGGGGATGCCATCCAACCATCTCATGCTCTGTCATCCCTTCTCCTCCTTCCTGCAGTCTTTTCCAACATCAGGGTCTTTTCCAAGGAGGCAGTTCTTCGCATCAGGTGGACAAAGTATTGGAACTTCAGCTTCAGCATCAGTCCTTCCAATGAATATTCAGGACTGATGTCCTTTAGGATGGACTGGTTAGACCCCCTTGCAGTCCAAGGGACTCTCAAGAGTCTTCTCCAACACCACAGTTCAAAAGCATCAATTCTTCGGCACGCAGCTTTCTTTATAGTCCAACTCTCACATCCATACATGACTACTGCAAAAACCATGACTTTGACAGATGGACAAAGTAATGGTTGGCAAAGTAATGTCTCTGCTTTTTAATATGCTGCCTAGGCTGGTCATAACTTTTCTTCCAAGGAGCAAGTGTCTTTAAATTTCATGGCTGCAGTCACCATCTGCAGTGATCTTGGAGCCCCCCAAAATAAAGTCTCTCACTGTTTCCACTGTTTCCCCATCCATTTGCCATGAAGTGATGTGACCAGATGCCATGATCTTAGTTTTCTGAATGTTAAGGTTTAAGTCAGCTTTTTCACTCTCCTCTTTCACTTCCTTCGAGAGGCTTTTTAGTTCTTCTTCACTCTCTGATGTAAGTGTGGTGTCATCTGCATATCTGAGGTTATTGCTAGTTCTCCTGGCAATAATGATTCCAAGGAAGGAAGGCTAGGGTATGGATTTTTCAGATGAATTATTACCAGCATTTTGATAATACCAAAGAAAAAAAAAGTGATTGCATTTTGCGATCACAGCTAGTGATGTTTCCCATTCATTTATTCTTTTATATTCAGACATATTCTTCTTAAACATTTACTGTGTGCCAGACACTCTGCTTAATGAGAGTCCCTTGGACAATGATGAGATCAAAGCAGTCAATTGTAAAGGAAACCAACCCTGAATATTCATTGAAAGTACTGATGCTGAAGCTGAAGCTCCAACACTTTAGCCACCTGATGCAAAGAGTCAACTCATTGGAAAGACCCTGATGTTGGGAAAGATTGAGGGCAGGAGCAGTAGGGCAGGAGCAGAGGATGAGATGGCCCGATGGTATTGTCAACTCAATGGACATGAGTTTGACCAAACTGCGGGACAGGGAAGGACAGGGAAGCTGGCCTGCTGGAGTCCATTGGATCACAGAGTTGGACACGACTGAGCAACAGAACAAGACATGCTGCTAGACATTGGAAATAAGATCGAGTGACATTTACTTCCTGGGAACATATAATTTATAGGGATAGGCAAGTATTTCATAATAAATTAAATGATGAATAAAATGCAAGTCCTAGAAAAGCTACAAAAATACACAGGATGCTCTGAACCTCTTAAAGGCAAAATGTGTTTTTCTGCTTCTTGAGCACATATGAGTTGTTTGGCATGTAGTACGTGCTCAATAAAACTTTGGAGACAGATGCACAGTCTGATCTGGATCAAGATCAGATCAGTCGCTCAGTCATGTCTGACTGCGACCCCATGAGTCGAAGCACGCCAGGCCTCCCTGTCCATCACCAACTCCCGGAGTTCACCCAGACTCACGTCCATCGAGTCAGTGATGCCATCCAGCCATCTCATCCTCTGTCGTCCCCTTGTCCTCCTGCCCCCAATCCCTCCCAGCATCACAGTCTTTTCCAATGAGTCAACTCTTTGCATGAGGTGGCCAAAGTACTGGAGTTTCAAACACTTAGGTAAAATCATATGAAGTTCTGAAATAAAAATAACAGTGTAGCTATGTAAAAGTCAATTTCCATTCTATTTTAGTTTCACAGATTGTTACTTCAAGCTCAGGTTGCAAAATATACCATCTTCAGCAAAGTCCTAAAGAAATTCTGTCCCCCTATTAAGTAAATTCACCTTCATCGATATTTGCACTGAAAAGGTCAACTGTTCAAATATTTTATTTATTAAATTATTTCTGCAGAAAATTCATATGAATTTCACCCAACAACCTACAATTTGGGCAGCTCCAAAACAAAACTAGACTCCATTGTTCCTATAGAATCATGTTTTTGTAACCCTGTTTTTGCATGTATATCCTGATTCCTATGTAAATAAGTTCTCTGTGGTGGGTGTACAGTTTAAAGTTGCTTTAGAGGAATCTAGAAATCAGTGCATTTGGGAAGTAAACAAATTCATTTCAGCTGTATTAACCTTAAATATTACTCTTATTTGTGCAGCACTAAAGCTTACCCACACTCATACACAAACTCATCCAGAGACTCATAAATAAGAGACTGTCAAAAACATCTCCATTATTATCCAGTATCGTCCAGTCAGTTCAGAAAACAATAACAATTGAAATATGTCTGTACTAGAAGACACCTTCCTTTATTGCCTTAAAAGATATTTTTCTGTGGCTTTATTTTGCTACAAGAGAGCACTGGGGCAATCTCAGAAATTTTGTATTTCTTTTGTGAAGCTAAACTAACCAGCACTCATACAGGGATTGTAGAAGTAAACCTCCAGTCTCAGATTTTGTTTTTCTAATTCTACTGAAACACTATTAAAAGTAAAGTCTTAAAGACTGTAATTTTCTTAACATCATGGTTATTTTGTGATTTGATCTGTAGATGTTAAACTGGTCCTAAAGCTCATCTTCTCTCAATGAACAAGAACAGCCAAATATGTTTTAGCCCCAAATCACAATGTAACTTAAAGGCCCAGTCTATCTGCTACTATTTAGAGTTAGAAATAAATTTGTCTTATGGACATTAAAATTTATTTACGTTTGACCAGTCTGAAAAGTCAATAACCTGAAGATATTTAGAAAATTATATGTGCAGCTCATCAAAAATACAGAATTAGTAGTTGGGCAAGTTTAGCAACTGAAAGCACAATTTTTAATAATGAAAAGAAAAATAACTGGTTGAAGTTTGGTGTGAAAGTTATATATACCTTTGAGGGGATAAAGCATTGCCGTACATAAATATTCACATCCATTGAATCTAGTATGTTTCTGCCTGTACTACTCAGATAATCCAGGCAAAATCTAGTGGAATGTTTTACTGTTATGTTATCTGCATTTGCTGAGTGGTCTCCTGGCATTATGTAATCTGTGCTACTGGGGCCAACAGTGGAATAAACTGGAAAAGGGCAATCAACAACTTTGAACAGGTAATATTTGTATTTCTATCAACTCTTTCTGCATTTCCTAGTGCTTGCCATTGGAGACCCTGGAGGTCAAACTTCAGTTGCAAATGCAGAACAGAAGTGGAAAGAGAAAGCCAATTCATGGGAGCAGGGTAAAAGTGGGCCATATTAGTTGGAATGGTCATTTTTGAAGAAACACAATACTTGGACTTTGAGTGAGCTTGCCTAAAAACCAATTTAAGATTTACAAACTGATCATTTAAAAGCGTTGTCATATTTCTTTCTTTGCATTCTCAAGATTGTTCTCCAAGCCTCCATTTTTCTTTCAAGACACTTTTCAACCATTTCATCCCAATCCAATTTGAACACTTAATTATTTTGAAAGTGCTGAAAATTTTAAACATTTGATATGATTTGAGCTAGGTTTTGATTAACACACTTTCTATTTTAGGACAGGTTTAGATTTACAGAATTATGAGGAAAGTAGTATAGAGACCTCTCACTGTCTCACATCCAGTTTTTCCTATTTTTAACTCCTTACATTTGTATGATGCTTTTGTCACAGTTAATGAACCAATATCAACCCATGATTATTAACTAAAGCCTGCACTTTATTTGCACTTCCCATTTTTTCCTTAATGTCTTTGTTCTATGGTAGGATCCCACTCAGGGAGCCACATGACGTTCATCTGTCATACCTCTCTTGGTTCCTTTTGGTTGGGACAGATTATCAGATTTTCCTTGTCTTTGATGATCACGAAAGTTTGGGGGAGTACAAATCAGGTGTTTTGTAGAATTTTCCTCAGTTAGAATTTGTCTCTCATTTTTATTTTCTCATAAATAAAATGGGATTATGTAGTTTTCTGAGGAAGGACCCAGAGGTTATGTGCCACTCACATCATATCCAGGTATATACTGTTGACACAACTTATCACTGTTGATATTGACCTTGATCACATGGCTGGCATAGTGTTTGTGAGACCTTGTACTGTAAAATTATTCATTTTCTACCCTTTCCATACTGCACTTACAGAAGGAAGTCACTGTGTATAACCCACACCTATGGAGGAGGAATTAAGTTCCCCATCTTGAGGGCAAAGTAGCTACATAAATTATTTAAAATTCTTCTGCATGGGAAATTTGTCTAATTCTCCCTCATTTGCTTGTTTATTCAATAACTTATTTATATCAGTACAGGCTCATGGACATTCATTTTATGCTTTGAGTTATAACTCAGCATTACTTTATCTTGGTCAGATTGTTCCAGGTTTGGCCACTGGGTGCTCTTTCCATTGACTTTTGTGTCCCTTTGACACAACATGGGGTTTGGAAGGAATGCTTCATTTCTAGCACTTGAGACTTATCTTGTACCAGCCCTAGTCCTGGAATCAGCCATTTCTCCAAGGAGCCCTGGTTCTTCTGTTAGAGAATTGTGTTTAAACCAAGATCTGGGTGTGAGGTTCTAGAGCTTTTGAAATATTGCCTTCTATATTACTACAGAATAAATGTTTAATGCAGCTTAACTACAGCAGATACTCTTGAAGGGAATTAATCATTATTAATGATTGCCTTCTGCATTTTATCCTAATATTTGTTTAAGCTACTATGTGGTGTAATATTGTAGCAAATTTTCTAGATAAGATACTCCATTTTGCCTACCATCTTTGTCTCTTGTTAAAGATATCTTCACTTCCATAAAAAAAAACAATGCAAAGAGTTGCGGAAGGGGTAAATTAACACAAAACAGTATGGAAAAAACATGATGAAAACAGGTTCGTGTTTGCAGCAAGGCAAGGATTTCCTCACAATATCTTTATTCAGCTTTTGTAAGAAATTCTTCAAAAGATGAATGTTCCAGCATCTCACATGGATTGCATTCTACAGTGAGAAAATAACTACATTTTAAGAGACGTATAGAAATGGTACCACACATTTCTCCTAAGAATACACAGGTATTCATGTATGAATATATTAAATAATACATTCAGCACATATCCCCTGGCCTCCTGTGGATAATTGTAGATTGTGCATGTGTGTGTTTGTGCACACATCACACAGGCACATGCAGTTTGGGCAATCACAAGTCCATGATCTTTGTTTTTCTTACTGTTCATTGTGTCACTGATTTTATGCATGTGCTCATTTATGTTGCTTAGGGGGAGAAAAAGCTGTACATAAAAACAGATTATCTTTTAGAGCACCCCAGGGTTAGTTTCATTTTACCCTCATCTTTTATGAAGAAAATGATAGGAAACATAAACCGGTGCCCTTAAAGCAGAAAATGCATGAAATGAAACAAGTAAGGTTTCAGAAAATACGCGAAACACGACAGGCGGACCTCCAGCTTAGCGGGAGGGCGAGGGGTAAAATATGCACTGTGTACACACAGCCAGTATATCTTCAGCCCTTAAAAAAGATAAAAGTGGTCTTGAAAGTGAATGAAGTTGACTCTCAAAAAGTGGGTTTTAGATGTTGAATATTTAATTCACTGATAAAAGGGACCTGATTTCCTGCACACGGCTGCCATAAAAAAAAAATAAATAAAAAAAAGCACATCTTAAAAGAGAAGCAATGAGCAGAAACTGACCTTTCTGTGAGCAAGCAGATGAGAGAAGGTATTTGGCTAATCCCAGCTGTCTCTGATTGGCCAGACAGCACCGTGTTGAAAATGTCTCCATCTGGGCTAATCTGCTCTCAGTTGGATGAGCTGAGGCCTTCAGAGTTAACCTGACATTTAACAATAATTACCCTTTCGAATGACCCTGGCCCAATCGTCTGCTCTCTTAGAAATCTCTTTTTTTGTGCGTGCTCCCAAACCCCTTGACTTTTGTGTTAGAGATAGGGAAAAATAAAAAAGATGAGACGATAGAGCTTGTGTGCAAACATCCAGAAGTGTGTGGCTGTGTGTAGTTATATACCTATACATTATATATAAAGACATATAATACCATAGATGATAACTAGGGATCTCCACCTGGTTACAGGGCCTCATTTAATGGCTCTATTTTACTGCTCTGCATTCTACAGTTTAGCAATGCCTTGTAATATTAAAAGAAAACACAGGAATAACACCACCAATTAAAGTGGGGCAGAATTTGTTTACCGGCTCTTTTATGAAAGTCCAAGTTCCAATCTTGCCTTGCTCAAGCCCTTGTGTGTCCCTTATCAGACACTGCGAGAAATGGTGCATGAAAAGAGGTTCAGATAGAAAAACCAGGTTCAGGGGTCATGAAGGCTAACTGTGGATGAAATGTGGCCATTTCTTTTTACCTGAGGCTGGCTTCATCTTTTCTTAGAAAGGTCATTGTGATGAAACAAACAAACAAAAAAAAACATCTCGGAAAGAAAATCCATTTTGGGGTTTTATTTGATTAAAAAAATAAGAAAAAGCCTTTCCCAGTTTAGCTTTGCATTTTCCCAGAGCATCCTTAATGAAAGCCAGTATAAGACAAGATGGTTTCTAACACTAATATTTAGTAAGGAACTTCCCACAGGCTGAAGATTGGAACTGAATAGCCACCCACAAGTTTAAGTACTTGCCCTAACTTTGTCAAAGTATCAGACCTGGTTGGCTTGGAAAAAAATGGTCTGGACCTCCAATAAGCACAATTTCTTTAAAACTCTATGTTTGTGCTTCTTTCGTACACTTTAAATACCAAAAGAATAATTGTTTATGAACATTCCTTTTCACCTCCTTGATAACTAACATAGAAGATACAAAATGTGAAAATATAGATAGTCACAACACGTGTATGTAAGGAGCCCTGTCAGTGTATTTCCTTTTGAGCTGGTCCTTCAGATGCATAGCTCAGCTAATAAAGAATCCGCCTGCAATGCAGGAGACCTGCGTTTGATCCCTGGGTTGGGAAGGTCCCCTGGAGAGGGGAATGGCTCCCCACTCCAGTATTCTAGCCTGGAGAATTCCATGGTCTGTGTAGTCCATGGGGTCTCAACAAGTTGGACACAACTGAGCGACTTGCACTTTCACTGTCTTTCAGGTATATACAAGACAGGTGGGGAGAGCAGGCACCCAGCTTGGCCTACTGCACTCTTGTTCCGTGTTTACGCTCCAAGGCTCTCAAGCCCACTTATTTATAATTTGGAGTATTCTTTCCTTGAAATAACCCTCAGCCCCTCCTATCCCTCTGCCTACCTACTTTAATTTCCCTTCCTGGATTTGTGTGTGAGGGGGTAGCTCAAATCCTAACTATGTTCAACTATCAACTAACCTCATGGGGCTGTTACCATGGCCTGAACTTCATCAGAAGCCTAACTAACTGAACAGAGATCTCTTAGGAAACAAATGAGTAACTCAAAGAATGACTTGGCATTCAGAATTAAACAGGATCTTGCTAGGAAAGAGGGAGGTCCCTTAGGGGAGAGTAATGCTTTTCAGAAAAGATGAATGAGTTCTTAGAAGAATAGACAGGGGGTAGGATAGATAGAGGAGAAGGCAATGGCACCCCACTCCAGTACTCTTGCCTGGAAAATCCTATGGATGGACGAGCCTGGTAGGCTGTAGTCTATGGGGTCTCTGAGGGTCGGACACAACTGAGCGACTTCGCTGTCACTTTTCACTTTCATGCATTGGAGAAGGAAATGGCAACCCACTCCAGTGTTCTTGCCTGGAGAATCCCAGGGACGGGGGAGCCTGGTGGGCTGCTGTCTATGGGGTTGCAAGAGTTGGACATGACTGAAGTTGGACAGCAGCAGCAGCAGGATAGATAGAACCAGAGGTTAAATTGCCAACATCTGCTGGATCATGGAAAAAGCAAGAGAGTTTCAGAAAAACATCTATTTCTGCTTTATTGACTCTGCCAAAACCTTTGTGTGGATCACAATAAACTGTGGAAAATTCTGAAAGAGATGGGAATACCAGACCACCTGACCTGTCTCTTGAGAAACCTATATGCATGTCAGGAAGCAACAGTTAGAACTGGACATAGAATAACAGACTGGATCCAAATAGGGAAAGGAGTATGTCAAGGCTGTACATTGTCACCCTGCTTATTTAACTTATATGCAGAGTACATCATGAGAAATGCTGGGCTGGAAGAAGCACAAGCTGGAATCAAGATTGCCGGGAGAAATATCAATAACCTCAGATATGCAGATGACACCATCGTTATGGCAGAAAGTGAAGAGGAACTAAAGAGCCTATTGATAAAAGTGAAAGAGGAGAGTGAAAAAGTTGGCTTAAAGCTCAACAGTCAGAAAACTAAGATCATGGCATCTGGTCCTATCACTTCATGGCAAATAGATGGGGAAACAGTGGAAACAGTGTCAGACTTTATTTTTCTGGGCTCCAAAATCACTACAGATGGTGACTGCAGCCATGAAATTAAAAGAAGCTTACTCCTTGGAAGGAAAGTTATGACCACCCTAGACAGCATATTAAACAGGAGAGACATTACATTGTCAACAAAGGCCCATCTAGTCAAGGTTATGGTTTTTCCAGTGGTCATGTATGGATGTGAAAGTTGGCCTATAAGGAAAGCTGAGCGCCGAAGAATTGATGCTTTTGAACTGTGGTGTTGGAGAAGACTCTTGAGAGTCCCTTGGACTGCAAGGAGATCCATCCAGTCCATCCTAAAGGAGATCAGTCCTGGGTGTTCATTGGAAGGACTGATGCTGAAGCTGAAGCTCCAACACTTTGGCCACCTAATGCGAAGAGCTGAGTCATTGGAAAAGACCCTGATGCTGGGGAAAGATTGAGGACAGGAGAAGGGGATGACAGAGGATGAGATGACTAGATGGCATCACTGACTCAATGGATACAAGTTGGGGTAAACTCCAGGAGTTGGTGATGGACAGGGAGGTCTGGTTTGCTGCGGTTCATGGGGTCGCAAAGAGTTGGACATGACTGAGTGACTGAACTGAACTGAACCGAGGATAGCTTATGACAAAGTTTGTCTGGGCACGACATGGATTTCCAGTCTCTTCCTCTGTAAGAAGCCAATTTTCCCTGGTTGGTAAAATGTCAAGGATAAGACTTACGATAACTGTGTTCCTTTAGGAGAATCTGTCCATAGGTAGAGAAGGGAATTCAGATGAAACCTCTCTTTGCATTGGTCGTTTTTCAGTTGCCTATAGCTCGACTGGGGCTTCCATGGTAGCTCAACTGGTAAAGAAGCCGTCTGCAGTGCAAGAGACCCTGGTTCTATTCCTGAGTTGGGATGATCTCCTGGAGAAGGGAAAGGCTACCCACTCCAGTATTCTTGGGCTTCTTTGGTGGCTCATATGGTAAAGAATTGGCCTGCGACTGGGGAGACATGTTCGAGCCCTGGGTATGGTTCTTCTTGTCCAAAGAGTCGACTCTTCACATCAGGAGGCCAAAGTATTGATATAAATATAGGTAAATAGATAGACAGATAGATAAAATAAGCATTGCTTTAGTTTTTCCCAGGGTTGGTGTCCTGAAAAACTACAAGCCTTCAGTAAAGGGGCCATTATCTTTTTTCAACTGTTAGCTAATCATTAATCTTGTAATGCTTTTGCATAAAATGATACCTAAGAATGTCTCTTCAGCATGCTCAGAACCTTCATTATTTCAAAATTTAACTTGAAAATAAATCCTGCTAGTTGAGTACTAGATGCTGGCAGGCTTCACTGCCTATATTGTAACACCTGATGATTTCCAAAATGAAAAAGATATTTGCTAAATTTACTCTATCATACAAGTCCTCAAATTCCCTACTTCTTTAACAATAGTACATACACATGGTAAGTAGCCTCACAACAAAGTCTTCTTTTGATAGCATTTAAAATAGTTTATCACTTATAAAATTGATATCAATAAATAATTAAATTGCATTTATTAAAATGTTAAAATTAAGATTACTTTCTTTCTATTCATTGGAGAAAGTTTGGAAAAAATCAAAAAGTTGAGGAAGGACAAAATTCAGTTAGTTGCTACATTCCTTTTTTATTCCTAAAGATGTCATTGAGTAGTAATAGATAAATCATATCAACTTTCACTAGAAACTGACAAAAAACCCAGACCATATTTGCTTCATAGATCATCTCATTTAATTTCCAAACAACCCTATTCAATAGGTATTATTGGGTTTTATTTTTAGATTTAAACATAAAAAGACGTTTAGAGAAGTTATAGAATTTATTTGAGGCAGAGTTTCCAACCTCAGCCCTACTGACATTTTGAGCTAAATAATTCTTTGTTGTGGGGGCTGTCCTGTGCATTGTGGATTGTAGCAGCATCTCAAGTCCACTAAATGCCAGGGACCCGCCCTCCCCAGTGGCGACTATATATATACAGGCATTGGGAAAGGTCTCTGTGTAGCATAATCACCTCCTGTCAAGAACGACTGACTCAAGATTCTACTTCTAGTCAGTGATGAAATCCTAGGAATAAAAGCCAATTCTCTCTTTACAGCTGTGATCTTATTCCAAATGTAGTTTACACTTTGGTGTTCTCACTTAATGTGTTGTAATTGGATCAACCATTTCTCTTTCATTGGCTTTCCTTTTTGGATAATACTAATAATGTCTTAATGATTATCTTTACACGTAATCTTGATTTATTCTATGTTCCTGATTTCCCTTATGCTGTTCTTCCCAAGCTGAAACCTCTGCGTCATCATGTGTGAATTTTGCAAGACTTCTGATATAAGTTGTTGTGTCAGTTGAGAAAACAACCTTGTATCAAAGCATCTTCTTTTGTCCCTGCCCTAGCATGTTCATTTGAGGTTTGTAACTGCTGATCTTAAAATCATGTGGCTGTTAAACACTCAAAATCAGTGAAAATTCCCCTTGAGAAATAAAAACATATGTGTTGGTATTAATGTCATCAATGTACTAAGTATTTTATAAGTAGAACACAACGCACAACCATTATTCCCAAGTATATTTAGCCTGCTAATTCTTACTGAAGTCTCTTACCCTTCTGAATACCTCTGGACACCCAAAATTTCACAGGGGCAGCTCTAGTCAATGGAATACTTTTTATTAACACATTTAAAATAAGTCATTTTCTTCTGTATTGTGATAGAAACCACTAATACCAGTTCTTTGCTTTGGACTCCAATTCCTCCCCCAAAGCTGCTGCTGCTACTGCTAAGTCGCTTCAGTCGTGTCTGACTCTGTGTGACCCCATAGACGGCAGCCCACGAGGCTCCGCCATCCCTGGGATTCTCCAGGCAAGAACACTGGAGTGGGTTGCCATTTCCTTCTCCATCCCCCAAAGCTAGACATCTGCAATTCAATCCAAGAAGTTAAAGGAAGCATATCTTAATATGCATTTGCTGGATTTAGAGTATGCTGCTTTTTCTAAGTTATCTCATTTAATTTGTATAGACAGTATTTGAATTTGGGAAGCTTCCCAGGTGGCTCAGTGGTAAAGAATTTGCTTGCCAGTAAAGGAGACACAGGGGGTGTGGGTTCAATCCCTGGGTGGGAAAGATCCCCTGGAGGAGGAAATGGCAACCCACTCCAGTATTCTTGCTTAGAAAACCCCATGCACAGAGGAGCCTGGTGGGCTACAAGTCCATGGGGTAGCAAAGAGTCAGACATGGCTTAGCAACTGAGCACACACACATTTGAATTTTGCAGATGAGGACACTGAGATTTAATATTAGTTATCCAAGTCCACAAGTTAGAAAGTGGTAACGCTGATACTTTAAAGCAAATCTCTGCTGTTTGGATATCTACCATATTGATAGACCTCAAAGACATTTTCCCTGTCAAAAATCTTAAAGCTCACGGATGCCCCAAAGATATTTCTACAGCCAACAGCATTGATTCCATCTGCGACCTTGATAGAAATGCAAATCTAAACCTCTGGGAATGGGATCCAGGAATCCCTTTGACAAGTCCTCAAAGAGAAGGTGATACATGTTCCAATTTGACTACTTTTCCGCTACTTTTCAAAAACCTTCCACCTTCTACAGTATTGGCCGCACCCGAATACATTTCAATGAAGGACAAGAAGTTTTTACCTTTTTGGTGCATCATGCAGAAAAAATAAAGGAAAAAAAAAAAAGGGTATTCTGCTTTTACCCTGACTTTACGAATTATCTGTTTTTTATTTCTCCAGTTTTCCTCCTGATACATTTCCACCCTATTTGGAAGTTATCATCTAACTTATTACACCTCTTTTACATTTTTCTCTATTGTCAGGCCTGATTTCTCTCAAGACCCTTGCCTGTAAGAGGCTGAAAAGAATGATGTGTGAGGGCCAACAAATTTAATTTTACTATTTTCACTGAGGCATTCAATCCACCCGTTGAAATTATCATCGTCAATTGTAGTGACCTGTGGTTTTCTTTGTGAGTTATTCTACATGGTTTTAGAACCACCATATGGGCTGAGAGCATGGTTGAACTTGTTCCGCCTCAGTTGACTACCTTTCCCAAACTGGACTGGAGTTTCCGAAAGAGATCTCTTCACACCACTGCATTTTCCACTTTCACAGTCAATTAGCAATGGCTGCCAATCTTGGGCAGGGCAGAGGAATTGGAGCACTGCCCTTGAGAAAATGCCATATGAGATATTACCATAGAAACATACGTCATCGAAGGTCATAAGATAACAGAGGCGTTCTTATCTAGGCAAAAGCATATGTTCACACATATGAAAGTTGCTTACATATCTTTATCATGGACTTTGGCAACTAGGCTAAGGAAAATGCAAAAAAAAAAAAAAAACAATAAAACCTGGACATATTTACGATTAGAAAACTAATTCAGCATAAGCCATGAAGTTAGCATTCATAAACTCATTTCATTCTTGTCATACATTTCAAGTCAGGTCTTTTAATCAGTCATCACAAAGCACAAATAAGGTTCATTGACAGGTTGGAAATTTAGCCTTTCTCTCAAAGTATTTAAGAGTCTTACTCTTGGGGGCTCCTTTGAGATTCCCCAAAAAGCTGTTAACAATTCTTTCGACACAATACCCAATCACAGTCTATACAGCAAAAACATGTGTATTAGTGACATCTCTACCATACTATTTTCTCCATGGCATAATAAAAGTAGTTAATTAGATCACACTAGAATGCCTATCAGAGAACTGCAGAAGTAGAAATGGTCCCTTTTAAACCTATGGCGCAGAGAAAGACCTCTTTGTGAAATTCTTCTGAAATTAACACACATCTATTCAGAAGAAACTTACCTGCTTTCGTTCCTTTTATCTACACCCCCTCCCCCTGCTTTATTTTTTAAGTCACCCAGACCTTGTCTTTCCAGTAATGTCATAATCAGCAGGCTGAAAGCAAGGTGGCTGATAATAGTTCTTTATGTTGCTCTTTGTTTAGTATCTGATTCAATACATCTGTGTGGACACCATTTCATCACCTTCTTAGTAACAGAGGTGAAAAAAATCAATGGCAATCAGATTACCTTGTTAACAGAAAGGCTAAAGGGCCAGTGTGTTAAGTTCACAGTGCATCACCTTTCATTTAAAACATTTCACTTTTTTTATTATTTATCTTTATTATTATTTATAGCACTGAGTCCAGAGCATTCCTGAACACAGAGTGTGGCCTTGCATTTGTCTTCTGCAGAGCCAAGCATTTCTGCCACATCACGGAGTAGGTCAGAGACCTCTCCGGCAGCCCCAGTGGAGAGCCTGCAGAGAGCCCATGGCTGCTACTTCTCACAAAGTGCTTTGGAAGAGTCCCAGAGGACTCTGATTGCCAGGCTGGTTTTGTGATCCACGTTGTCATATGATATTGTATCTGTTGTTGTGTTTGTTATTTACTGTTGGTTCTCATTAAGATTGTTGTTATTATGCACAGCAGCTGTGTGCCCCGAGCTATGTAAGAGGTATTATAGTATGCCCAAAGAACAAAAGCTCTCAACAGGGAACTTACAGATGAAAGGTGTGACATTGGACTGCACAGGCCAAAACAATAGAGACCGATGCAGGGTAGTCGTACACAGAGAATTAGGTGGTTATTGCAAGAGGAAGTGCTTTGAAGAACAGGTGGGTATGGAGGAGGGTTTTGAAAGTGGAGAAGGATGTTATGTTACTGCAAACATGTTATTGTTTGAGCTTAGGGGGTGATTAAACAACTTTTGAAAAACCAAAGGGACTATCGGACCTAAAACTCCAAGTACTCACTGAGAGACATAAAAGGCACATAGGCAAGAGGACAATTTCATTACAGTTGATTTCAAGACCAAATGTTATGAGGAGTGACCACTGCTTACCCTTCTTTATAATCCAGTGGCCAAATGTCAACTGCCTGCATTCAATTAAGAGAGTTGAGAGTGTCTGTATGGCTTCCTTCAGCCTGAACTTGTGACTCTGCATTTTGAGAGGGGGGATATTTGGAGGTTTTTCAGAAACCCCTAAACATGAACTTGGCCTAAGTTTTAGCAGGTGGGGCCCTTGAGTAAGCGATCTTGGAAACTAATATGGTTGGGGAGTTGACTGCACTTCTGGACTATCAGTTTTTAACAAAACAAATCAAACCCAGATTATAATATAAGATCATCATAAATGTTCCAGTTTCAGAGTGAATTCAGGAGATCATGCCCAAGGTAGCCCCAGGTTGAGTGAAAAGTCAATAAGCAGCATAAGTATTGATCACTCTCAGACAACCATGAGATTTAGAAACTTTACTTTCTTGACTCTTCATAAGATTCTCAAGAAAGTTCACATCCCTTTGACTTGGGAATGGAATTCTAAGATCATGTAAATTGTAAATGGTGGAGTTCGTCAGGTTTGTTTGACTTAAGGCTATTTGTTCCACTTCATTGTTTTTGCTCAGCTTCCCAGGTGGCTCAGTGGCTCAGAATCCACCTGCCAATGCAGGAGATGTCAGAGATGAGCGTTTGATCCCTGGGTCAGGAAGATTCCCTGGAGAAGGAAATAGCAACCCACCTCAGTATTCTTGCCTGGAAAATTCCATGGACAAAGGAAGCCTGGTAGGCTATAGTCCATGGGGTCACAAAGAGTTGGACACGACTTGTGACTAAACAAAACAAACAAAAAAATTACCGTGGTGCTTAGAGGTGGTCCCAGGAATGACAGCATCAGCTTTCCTTGGGAACTTGTTAGAAATGCACATTCCTGAATGGGAGCATTTACACAAGTATGCACAAAGTAGCCTCATCTTGTCGGGGGAGCTGCACTCTCCTCAGATGGCGCTAGTGGTAAAGCACCCACCTGCCAATTCAGGAGACATAAGAGACACAGGTTTGATCCCAGGATCCAGAAGATTCCCTGGAGGAGGGCATAGCAACCCACTACAGTATTCTTGCCTGAAGAATCCCATGAACAGAGAAGCCTGGCAGGCTATAGTCCATAGGGTTGCAAAGAGTCAGACATGCATGCACACTCTCTGCAATAGGCTTTGTAGGTCACCACATTTCTACTGAACCAGCTATGACCAACCTAGACAGCATATTAAAAAGTAGACACATTACTTTGCCAACAAAGGTCTGTCCAGTCAAAACTTGGTTTTTCCAGTAATCGTGTACGAATGTGAGAGCTGGACTATAAAGAATTGATGTTTTTGAACTGTGGTGTTGAATAAGACTCTTGAGAGTCCCTTAGACTGTAAGGAGATCCAACCAGTCCATCCTCAAGGGAATGAGTCCTGAATATTCATTGGAAGAACTGATGCTGAAGCTGAAACTCCAATACTTTAGCCACCTGATGTGAAGAATTGACTCATTGGAGAAGACCTTAATTCTGGGCAAGATTGAAGGCAGGAGGAGAAGGGGACAACAGAGGATGAGATGGTTGGATGGCATCACCTACTTGATGGACATGAGTTTGACCAAGCTCCGGGAGTTGGTGAAGGACAGGGAAGCCTGGTGGGCTGCAGTCCATAGAGTTGCAAACAGTTGGACATGACTGAGCGACTGAACTGAAGAGTCTCTGGGCATGAGGGCCAACAATCTGTGTTCTAATAAGACGTCTAGCTGACTCTGATCACACTAAAATTTGAGAACTACACATACCAGCTTGGCAGGTTCTACAGTCTTCAGCATCCCTCTGAGATGCTGGTGAAAAAATGAAGAGCACAGCACAGAACAGAGGACCCAGCAAGAATAAGGTCCGTGTCTCCCATATCACTCGGACAAATCCAGAGCAATTTGGATTACTAAGGCGAAGACACTGATATGCTGCTAAGCATAATTCTTTATTATAATATGCAACATAGTGAAATACTGGGCAGATCAGATTAACTAGGACAGACAATCTAAGGCAGTCAAGGGTGTTTATCTCAGAAGCTAAAAAGCTAGTCCTCGGCACAGCTGTTATCCAACCCTCCATTGTCAAATTTCCAAAGGGACTTTTAGGCACCAAATTCTAAATTCTCAAAAGATGTTTTAATCAATGTATATATTTTTATTTTAAAGAAAAGTTATGCTGGTTACCAGCCAGGACACCTCAAAAACATCAAAGTTTAAAGGAGACATGATAAGGAAATAAAGTGAGTAAACTTGGACTGATCCTGATCCACAAAAGAACTTGAAAAAATTTCAGCTTCAGAAATGCTCAAATTGCCCTATTTTTAGCCTCTTCAGGATAGATTTTCGAGTCCTTTTGACATAGCTACAGTAGTCTTTGATCATTCACTTGCTTTCTGCTACACCAACCTTGTCTTGTTTTGTTGCATATATGTTTCTCCTCTATCTTTACTATTATTGTACATTAGCTTTGATAATAGGAGAAGGCAATGGTAACCCCACTCCAGTACTCTTGCCTGGAAAATCCCATGGGTGCAGGAGCCTGGTAGGCTGCAGTCCATGGGGTTCATGAAGAGTCGGACACGACTGAGCAACTTCACTTTCACTTTTCACTTTCATGCACTGGAGAAGGAAATGGCAACCCACTCCAATGTTCTTGCTGGAGAATCCCAGGGACGGCAGAGCCTGGTGGACTGCTGTCTATGGGGTCGCACAGAGTTGGACACGACTGAAGCAACTTAGCAGCAGTAGCTTTGATAATGGTTTTAATTTCATTTTTTTCTGAAATTTTACTGTGAAACATTTGTGCTATAAGTAAAACACATATATAAATACATTCTAAACCAACAATTCTTTTCACACATTATTTTGGCAATGTATATTAGAAATGGTTGTAAAATATTCAGACCCTTTAGCATAAAACATATATTTCTTAGAGTCTATCCTGAGTAACTACACACAATTTTGGATAAAATCTGTGTGTACAACACAATGATGTTATTTTTAAAAACAAAAAAGTGACAAAAACAAAAACTTATACCTTCAATCCCAAACCCAACAAAATGGGATGAGTAAAGTGAATATCATGCAGAACTTAAACATGTAATTATGAAAACAATTTAGCATCTTTGGAAGCATGCTTATATAATTAAATGTGAAAAAAGAACAAAATGAAGTTGTTACGTATACCATGATTGCCATTATAAAAGACATATGCCTATGATAAATATTTTTTTTTCAGATGATAAACACAAATGAATAGTGATTGTGTTGGTGGGTTAATGATCCAAGAAAAAAAAAAGAAAAATTTGGCTTCTCAAAGATTCTGTGATGCTTTCGTATTACTACTATAATTTTAAAAATTACTGAAACCACTCTAAATGGCCATGGTATCAGAATGGTTGGAATATACCCATCATCTCTTCATTTTATTGCTCACCACTTCCTTTGGTATAATATGTAACTATTATTTGAGTTAAACATAATACAAATCAACTCTGAGTTCTTTTAGAGGTGTTTTTGCTTTGCTCTGTTAGTTCCCTTCCATAGCTGTCTTCCTTCTGAGCCACTTTAGTCATTGCACAGCTCGTACATGGCCCTCAGTGAGCACCATTATTTTGACTCATTGTCTGGGACAACTGTTGCCAGAAAGATAGAGCTATTATTGCTTTAGATTCTGTTCTCTTGGCTTAATACAACCACATATTAAAGACTGACTAAAAAGGACCACAGTTGTACTTTGCATCAATGCTTGTGAAATGTATACAGATAGAAACAAATGCAGAGCTAGATTTAAACTAGCTTGGACCATCAACCTTGATATTCTGATCTTTCTAGGCAACTGAATCTATGTCTCAAATCAAGGTCACACTAATTAATACAAACTCAGTCAGTTAAAAAAAATTGATTCTAAGTCCCATATTCCTTTTATTTGGCATCTCAGATATGCGTTGACTTTTATGTTAATCAAGTATGACCACGCAATCTTAGAACTTTTTAGCTATACTGTCCAACTGAGTCTCTCCAGTTATACCTGTACCATACTAAGAGGGTGGAGTAGAAGGACATGCACTCATCTTCTGTAAGTAACTCTTACAGAAAACTCTTCATTTTCTGAATGTTGAGCTTTAAGCCAACTTTTTCCACTCTCCTCTTTTACTTTCATCAAGAGGCTTGTTGGATCCCACCAAAAAATGATACCCTATGTCAAGGGCAAAGGAGAAGCCCCAGTAAGATGGGTTTAAAACTCAACATTCAAAAAACTAAGATCATGACATCTGGTCCCATCACTTCATGGCAAATAGATGGGGAAACAATGGAAATAGTGACAGACTTTATTTCTTGGGCTCCAAAATCACCGCATATGGTGACTGCAGCCATGAAATTAAAAGACACTTGCTCTTTGAAAGAAAGGGTATGACCAAACTAGACAGCATATTAAAAAGCAGAGACATTATTTTGCTGACAAATGTCCGTCTAGTCAAAGCTATGGTTTTTCCATTAGTCATGAATGGATGTGAGAGTTGGACTATAAAGAAAGCTGAAAGAAAGTGAAGTCGCTCAGTCATGTCCAACTCTTTGCGACCCCATAGACTGTAGCCTACCAGGCTCCTCCATCCATGGGATTTTCCAGGCAAGAGTACTGGAGTGGGTTGCCATTTCCTTCTCCAGAGGATCTCCCCGACCCAGGGATCGAACCCCGGTCTCCCACATTGTAGGCAGATGTTTTACTGTCTGAGCTGAGCACAAAAGAATTGTTGCTTTTGAATCGTGGTGTTGGAGAAGATTCTTAAGAGTCTCTTGGGAGATCCAAGCAGTTCATCCTAAAGGAAATCAGTCCTGAATATTCCTTGGATGGACTGATACTGAAGCTGAAACTCCAATACTTTGGCCACCTGATGTGAAGAACTGACTCATTGGAAAAGATCCTGATGCTGGGAAAGATTGAAGGCAGGAGGAGAAGGGGACGACAGAAGATGAGATGGTTGGATGGCATCACCAACTCAATGGACATGAGTTTGAGCAAGCTCCAGGAGCTGGTGATGGACAGGTGTGCTGCAGTCCATGGGGTCGCAAAGAGTCGGACACAACTGACTGAACATCAACAATTTATCTTCTAGAATTAATGAAATACTGAGAATTAGAAGAAAACACAAAAAGATTGTATTTCATGCTATGAGTTTACAAACTATGATGTCTTCTACATGCTTGAAAAATCACGTCTGCCTTCATAGCTAAGAGTTTACATTCACCTTCATGTACTTGTTATAGCTGCTTGCACTGATCAAGCAAAATAACAAAATCTTATCAGATTTTGTATGTGCTACCATTGCCAAAATCTTAGTTATTTGTCAGTTTTCTGAGTTTTGACAGTGAGCTGCACACATTCCTCACCCATAGAAGTTACCTCCCGTGCTGTAACAATCCACTGTTTTACTTCTTATCTCTTTGAGTTCCTTGAAGGCAAGGACTGCTTTTTTTTCTTTTTTTCAAGTATTCAATTCCAGGACCACCATGATTTCCAACTAATTTTAAGCACTTGAGGAATATCTGTGCTAAAGAGACAGTTGACCAAACTGATTGTAATAAACAGTGTTGGATATAAATTGAAGATCAAGGGAGAGGAAAGAAAGCCTTAACTGGATGGTTAAGTTCTTCAGACTTTATCCCAAAACAATTAATATTTATTGAAGTTTGTATGGGGTATGTTTAGGGAGACTAATCAACATTTGTTACTTTATGTATACTAACCAAAAGTGTTTAGAATGTCCATTTGACAAAATAAATAAATATATTAATTAATTAAAATAAATAATAGATTACTTAATTAATCAAAATATGAAAGGAAAAATATGGTACAGGAGAAGTAGAAAAAGGAGGCAAATGATTGACTAAATTCAACAGGGTCTTCATTTTTCATTCATTGATGTATATTTAAGCACCTTTCAGTTTTTAACTAAGTTTAAGATGAATCACATGTAACTACTAGGAACCTCTTCACCACAGAATCCCGCTGCTGGAGTAATTTCAATTAATTAAGTGTTGCAGAGGTTAGTAATGATTTTATGCTGCAGAATGAAGTCATTGGATGAAGTGGCAAGCTCCTCATGTGTTTTCCCTCCCTTCATCTGGATTATGGCAGGCAGAAATTGAATTCTGTCAATAGATTTTTTAAAAAAGCCATATTCCTGGAATGACTTCAAGCACCAATCCAATAACTTGTGTAAAAAAAGGAAGAAAAAAAATAAATAATCACACATAATCAAAAGTAATTCACACCCAACTGAGAGGTTTTTGCAACTTTCTGAAGTGAGATTAAGTTAAAAAAGAAAGTATGCTTATACATTTTCAAATTATCTTTTTAAAGTTACAAAATATCAAAGAAATTGTTTCTTATTCAATCCACACTTTCCAATGAAAAAAGAATTAAGGATAAAATAAGAAAAATAATCTCAAATATCAACAAATATATATTTTATCCATATGAGAAGTCCAGCACTACATTAGTTGAAGTCAAGAATAGTAGAAAGAACTTGACCTTGTACTCAAGTAATTTATAATCTTGTATATTATTCACAATATATACATAGTATATTATTCACAATATATACATATACACTTAAAGCCAGTGTGTAATAAAGCAACAGCTTACATAGTGGAGGAAGAGGATATTAAAGAGATGAGCCGATTAATATTATTCAATGCTTACTTTTTAGCAAACCTGTGCTAACAATTTTAGTTAATTTTTGTTTATACTTTTTCTACCACAGAAATAATAATAAAAGTAATTCTTGTCATATTTGTTAATGTTGAGAGAACACATGTGAGAACAAAAGAAAAGAAAATCTCCTATACATTTACTATTAATCAAGTTTAACTTTTAGAATTTCCTCCAGAATTTTCTATGACAATGGCATATTAATATATATCAATCGTATCGTGTGAGCAGTTTAACTACATTTTCCCCTCAATAATATCGAGCACTTTCCCATGTCATCAACTTTTTTTTCTCTAATATTATTTTAAATCTCTAAACCATTCCCCTGTATGGATATGCCATCATTTAACTAATCTACTACGTATTCTTAAATTATGTCATTTAATTCTAGCAATTTCCAATTTTAAAAGTAACTTTTCTACCTCATACATTTGTACTGTAACATTGTATTTAATATAGTAAATTACTATTTTGCTTTATATAATTACAATCAGTTTAGTTCAGTTCCTCAGTCATGTCTGACTCTTTGTGACCCCATGAACCACAGCACACCAGGCCTCCCTGTCCATCACCAACTCCTGGAGTCCACCCAAACCCATGTCCATTGAGTCGGTGATGCCTTCCAACCATCTCATCCTCTGTCGTCCCCTTCTCCTCCTGCCCTCAATCTTTCCCAGCATCAGGGTCTTTTCCAATGAGTCAGCTCTTTGCATCAGGTGGCCAAAGTATTGCAGTTTCAGCTTCAGCATCAGTCCTTCCAATGAACATCCAGGACTGATCTCCTTTAGGATGGACTTGTTGGATCTCCTTGCCATCCAAGGGACTCTCAAGAGTCTTCTCCAATACCACAGTTCAAAAGCATCAATTCTTTGGTGCTAAGTTTTCTTTATAGTCCAATTCTCACATCCATACATGACCACTGGAAAAACCATAGCCTTGACTAGACGGACCTTTGTTGGCAAAGTAATGTCTCTGCTTTTGAATATGCTATCTAGGTTGGTCATAACCTTCCTTCCAAGGAATAAGGGTCTTTTAATTTCATGGCTTCAATCACCATCTGCAGTGATTTTGGAGCCCAGAAAAATAAAGTCAGCCACTGTTTCCACTGTTTCCCCATCTATTTGCCGTGAAGTAATGGGACCAGATGCCATGATCTTAGTTTTCTGACTGTTGAACTTTAAGCCAACTTTTTCACTCTCCTCTTTCACTTTCATCAAGAAGCTTTTTAGTTCTTCACTTTCTGCCATAGGGTGGTGTCATCTGCATATCTGAGGTTATTGCTATTTCTCCCAGCCATCTTGTTTCCAGCTTGTGCTTCATCCAATCTAGGAATTACAAAAATTAGCATTATGTCAGAAAAAATGAAGAAACATGAAGGTTTCTCACTCTTCACACGACTCTAGTTTCCTAAAAGATGGCACCTCCAGGCTAGTCATCCTTAGGTAGTATGTCACATGTAGCAGAAACAGTAGGTATTTATATTGGATCACTCCAATACTTTGAAACTCCAATACTTTGGCCACCTGATGCAAAGAACTGGGTCATTTGAAAACACCCTGATGCTGGGAAAGATTGAGGGTGGGAGGAGAAGGGGACGACAGAAGATGAGATGGTTGGATGGCATCACTGACCCAATGGACATGCGTTTGAGTAAACCCCAGGACTTGGCAATGGACAGGGAGGCCTGGCATTCTGCAGTCCACGGGGTCGTAAAGAGTCAGACACAACTGAGTGACTGAACTGAACTGACTGATATTGGATCACATAACTTTACATCAAGTACATATAAGCTCTCCTTTGTGCACACACACAGAGAATAAATGAAGAAAGGACTGTATTAATGAATGCATTAACTTGCCAATAGGGTAAGTAATATGAAAAATAGAGAATTGGAACTAGATAAGTAAGAATTTTGGTCTTCTCAGGTAGCACAGTGGTAAAGAATCCACCTGCCAATGCAAGAGACTCAAGAGTCCTGAGCTCAATCCCTAGGTTAGGAACATTCCCCTGGAGTAGGAAAGGGCAACCAAATCCAGTATTTTTGCCTGGAAAATTCCATAGATAATGGAGCCTGGGGGCTATAGTCCATGGAGTCACAAAGAGTTAGACATGATTGAGCCATGCATGCAGGTAAGAATTTTATTCTTGAAGAGACAAACAACAAGGAAAGAAAAGATAAATTGGTTTAAAGAAACTAAGGACAGAACACTGTATTTGACAGAATTCCATAAAAGAAGGTCATGGTATAATTGAAGCCAGAGAAAAGAAGAGAGATAACAGGGCAGTTGTATCTAAAGAGGAGCATTAGTACAAGTTATGTTGCTGCTGCTGCTGCTAAGTCACTTCATTCGTGTCTGACTCTGTGCAACCCCATAAACGGCAGCCCACCAGGCTCTACCATCCCTGGGATTCTCCAGGCAAGAACACTGGAGTGGGTTGCCATTTCCTTCTCCAATGCATGAAAGTGAAAAGTGAAAGTGAAGTCGCTCAGTCATGTCTGACTTTTCACGACCCCATGGACTGCAGCCTACCAGGCTCCATCCATGGGATTTTCCAGGCAAGAGTACTGGAGTGGGGTGCCATTGCCTTCTCCAGCAGGAATGTCTAAGAGACAGGAAACAAAATAGTGAATCCTTCTAGTGTCTGAGCTTACTGCCTTGAGGGAGTGTCCAGGCTGCGGCTCAAAGTGGGGCAGACAGGCAAAGCATGGCTGATTTCCTGAGCCAAGGACAAAGTGATGAAGGTCTGGAGAGATTGACGCATAGAGAGTTCACAGAATAGGTACTGTGTTGTAGATTACTAAACAACAAGAGAATTCCAGAAATCCTCTGGAGGCCTCCCTTGGGGCATTTAGCAAAATACTGATCAGCGCATGTGTGAAGGACTTACTCAATGCCAGGCAAAGAACCACCTGAAAGGATTAGAGGGGACACTATCCAGCATCACACATGGTTGGAAATAGTTCTTGCTTCACATAGTCAGACTGGAAATTATCCTAATTCATTATAGATAGAGTACTTAGAAGAATCTTATCTCAGTTGTAGGAAATAATAAGCTTTAGATCATGCTCTGGCCTTGCCTGACAAATATGAAAAGCAAGATGTAGAAAGGTCAAACTGTTTCTAAGTAACTTAACTGCATCCTAGAGCAGACCTCAAGGCAAGAATACTGAAGTGGCTTGCCATTCCTTTCTCCAGTGGACCACATTCTGTCAGAACTCTCCACCAGGACTCGCCTGTCTTGGATGGCCCCACACACCATGGCTTAGTTTCACTGAGTTAGACAAGGCTGTGGTCCGTGTGATTAGATTGGCTAGTTTTCTGTGATTATGGTTTCAGTGTGTCTGCCCTCTGATGCCCTCTCACAATACCTACCATCTTACTTGGGTTTCTTCATGAACAGTATGAGAAGGCAAAATGATAGGATACTGAAAAAGGAACTCCCCAGGTCAGTAGGGCCTCAATATGCTACTGGAGATCAGTGGAGAAATAACTCCAGAAAGAATGAAGGGATGGAGCCAAAGCAAAAACAATACCCAGCTGTGGATGTGACTGGTGATAGAAGCAAGGTCTGAGGCTGTAAAGAGCAATATTGCATAGGAACCTGGAATGTTAGGTCCATGAATCAAGGCAAATTGGAAGTGGTCAAACAGGAGATGGCAAGAGTGAAAGTCAACATTCTAGGAATCAGCGAACTAAAATGTACTGGAATGGGTAAATTTAACTCAGATGACCATTATATCTACTAATGTGAGCAGGAGTCCCTTAGAAGAAATGCAGTAGCCATCATGGTCAACAAAAGAGTCTGAAATGCAGTACTTGGATGCAATCTCAAAAGCAACAGAATGATCTCTGTTCATTTCCAAGGTGAACCATTCAATATCACAGTAATCCAAGTCTATGCCCCAACCAGTAATGCTGAAGAAGCTGAAGTTGAACAGTTCTATGAAAACCTACAAGACCTTTTAGAACTAACACCCCAAAAAGATGTCCTTTTCATTATAGGGGACAGGAATGCAAAAGTAGCAAGCCCAGAAACACCTGAAGTAATGGGCAAATTTGACCTTGGAATACAGAATGAAGCAGGGCAAAGTCTAATAGAATTTTGCCAAGAGAATGCACTGGTCATAGCAAACACCCTCTTCCAACAACACAAGAGAAGACTTTACACATGGTCATCACCAGATGGTCAACACCGAAATCAGATTGATTATATTCTTTGCAGCCAAAGATGGAGAAGCTCTATACAGTCAGCAAAAACAAGACTGGGAGCTGACTGTGGCTCAGATCATGAACTCCTTATTGCCAAATTCAGACTTAAAGTGAAGAAAGTAGGGGAAACCAATAGACCATTTAGGTATGACCTAAATCAAATCCCTAATGATTATACAGTAGAAGTGAGAAATAGATTAAGGGACTAGATCTGATAAACAGAGTGCCTGATGAACTATGGACGGAGGTTTGTGACATTGTACAGAAGACAGGGATCAAGACCATCCCCATAGAAAAGAAATGCAAAAAAGCAAAACGGCTGTCTGGGGAGGCCTTACAAATAGCTGTGGAAAGAATAGAAGTGAAAAGCAAGGGGAACAGGAAAGATATAAGCATCTGAATGCAGAGTTCCAAAGAATAGGAAGAGATAAGAAAACCTTCCTCAGAGATCAATGCAAAGAAATAGAGGAAAACAACAGAATGGGAAAGACTAGAGATCTCTTCAAGAAAATTAGAGATACCAAGGGAACATTTCATGCAAAGATGGGCTCAATAAAGGACAGAAATGGTATGGACCTAACAGAAGCAGAAGATATTAAGAAGCGGTGGCAAGAATAGAACAGAAGAACTGTACAAAAAAGATCTTCACAACGCAGATAATCACAATGGTGTGATCACTGACCTAGAGCCAGACATCCTGGAATGTGAAGTCAAGTGGGCCTTAGAAAGCATCACTATGAACAAAGCTAGTGGAGGTGATGGAATTCCAGTTGAGCTATTTCAAATCCTGAAAGATGATGCTGTGAAAACGCTGCACTCAATATGCCAGCAAATTTGGAAAACTCAGCAGTGGCCACAGGACTGGAAAAGGTCAGTTTTCATTCCAATCCTAAAGAAAGGCAATGCCAAAGAATGCTCAAACTACTGTATAATTGCACTCATCTCACATGCTAGTAAAGTAATGCTCAAAATTCTCTAAGCCAGGCTTCAGCAATACGTGAACTGTGAACTTCCCTATGTTCAAGCTGGTCTTAGAAAAGGCAGAGGAACCAAAAATCAAATTGGCAACATCTGCTGGATCATCAAAAAAACAAGAGAGTTCCAGAAAAACATCTATTTCTGCTTTATTGACTATGCCAAAGCCTTTGACTGTGTGGATCACAGGAAACCGTGGGAAATTCTGAAAGAGATGGTAATACCAGAGTACCTGATCTGCCTCTTGAGAAACCTGTATGCAGGTCAGGAAGCAACAGTTAGAACTGGACATGGAACAACAGACTGGTTCCAAATAGGAAAAGGAGTACATCAAGGCTTTATATCATCACCCTGCTTATTTAATTTCTATGCAGAGTACATCTGAGAAACGCTGGGCTGGAAGAAGCGCAAGCTGGAATCAAGATTGCTGGGAGAAATATCAATAACCTCAGATATGCAGATGACATCACCCTTATGGCAGAAAGTGAAGAGGAACTAAAAAGCCTCTTGATGAAAGTGAAAGAGGAGAGTGAAAAAGTTGGCTTAAAGCTCAACAGTCAGAAAACTAAGATCATGACATCTGGTCCCATCACTTCATGGCAAATAGATGGGGACACAGTGGAAACAGTGTCAGACTTTATTTTTTTGGGCTCCAAAATCACTGCAGATGGTGATTTCAGCCATGAAATTAAAAGACACTTACTCCTTAGAAGGAAAGTTATGACCAACCTAGATAGCATATTCAAAAGCAGAGACATTACTTTGCCAACAAAGGTTCGTCTAGTCAAGGCTATGGTTTTTCTAATGTGAGAGTTGGACTATAAAGAAAACTTAGTGCCAAAGAATTGATGCTTTTGAACTGTGGTGTTGGAGAAGACCCTTGAGAGTCCCTTGGAATGCAAGAAGATCCAACCAGTCCATTCTAAAGGAAATCAGTCCTGGGTGTTCATTGGAAGGACTGATGCTGAGGCTGAAACTCCAATACTTTGGCCACCTCATGTGAAGAGTTGACTCATTGGAAAAGACTCTGATGCTGGGAGAGATTGGGGGCAGGAGGAGAAAGGGATGACAGAGGATGAGATGGCTGGATGGCATCACTGACTTGATGGACATGAGTCTGAGTGAAGTCCTGGACTTGGTGACGGACAGGGAAGCCTGGCATATTGTGATTCACGGGGTCACAAGGAGTCGGACACGAATGAGTGATTGAACTGAACTGAACTGAATTTGTGCCTTAGAAGAGGCAGTTGATGGATATCTCTGAAACAGCAGCTTCAGCATTCAGGATGAAGTGTAGAGGACAGGGTCATCTCCAGTGATGAGATCTTGGGTTGGGATGATGTCATGTGAAACAGTTCCATTTCCAGTGGTGAGATTTTGGACCAGGGAGATTCCATATGGGATGTGAGACTAGAGTATTCTTTTTTTCAGTAGATAACCACTTGGGTTGATGTGGGTCTCAGCATGGGCCATGCTTAGTTGAAGCAATAGCTTACTTGGAGAATTTGTGACTCCACATTGTAAACCAATGAAATACCCAGACGAGGAGTGAGAAGATCAGCAATCACCACAATGATACCTAGCTATACTTGACAGAGATTTTGTTTTAGTATTTTAGTGGAAGTTTAAATACAAATGGGTCCCCTATCAAATAAGCAACTGCTTGACCCATGGGACAGTCTAATGGGTTCCAACAGAGTATGTTCCCTCAATATGGCCTTCAGCCGTTATGGGAAGGAGGTTGCGTCAAAAAATTTTAAAGATTGGTTTAGGCTTGGAGCAATATAGAGACTTGTTTAGTAGTTTATCTGTTCAACTGGAATTTGAAAGAAGTTTCTATGAAAACTATTATCTATTTGAGTTAAACCAGATATTTGGTACCTAGAATCTGTCTGCAACGTGAGAGACCTGACTTCAATCCCTGGGTCTGGAAGATCTGGTGGAAAATGAAATGGCAACCCACTTGAGTATTTGTGCCTGGAGAAATCCATGGACAGTACAGTCAATGGGGTCACAAAGAATCAGAGACTACTAAGGGACTAACTCTTTCACTTTCACTTTCAGGAACATAGAGGCTTTGAAAGCCGTTTTTCCAAGAGCCCAGCACTGTGTATTTTGAAAAGTGAAACATGGGTCCTAGTGATTACCAGTAATGTGTATAACCCCAAATGGAATAATAAGTGTCCTGAAAAAGCCTGTATTATGACTTTAGAATATGTATACACATGTGTGGTTTTGCTTTATATTTGAGGAATCTGTGAGGGAACATTTACAGACTCCTTTCCTTTGGAAGGAACAAGTTTAAGTAATGGCCCAACAGTTTAGAATAAATATGAAGATGATGCCACGTGTTGGTCAGGGCATCCAACATGAAGATAACTGCCCGAATTTGACCAAGCTTGTTGACCTCTGGGTCCCCCCCTTAATCAATGACATCTGGGCTAAACACGTGAAAGCAGCAATATTTCACTGTCCCCCATCACACATACTGCTAACAGTGCCAATTGTATAGTCTGAGAACTCCCACTGCTGTCAGTGCACTGATGCCAAGAGGTTCTCTGGTTGCCAAAGAACTTGGAGGAGGATAGAGCTCCTCCAGCATCATGGCATTGAGCTAGGGACTGAAGACAGTGGAAGCCACCTGCTTCTGCAGGTGGAATATACCAGAAGACCACAGGTGGCTCCATCCTGTCTTGAAGGGGCCTCAGTTGATAGCCCTGACAAATTTGTGGAATGTAGTTTCCATGATCCAAAGCCTAATGGGTAACTGAATATGGAGGGTCACAGGCTCAGGGTCTGTGAGACCGTCCATCTCTAGGAGAGTGCAGTGTGAAACCAGCAATTATTTTTTGATTGGTGTACAGCATGAAGCCAAGAGGGGTAGTTTCTTGTATCAGAAGCCCTTTAGCAATTAATGGCCATCATAGCTGGCTCAGAAACTTCAGGAGACCTGAAAAGAGAAGAGAGAGGAAACCTTGTAACCTTGTGTTAGAAATGATTTCTTAGTTATGACACCAAAAGCATGATTTATAAAGAAGGAAAAAATAATTTAACTTCATCAAAATTTAAAACTATTGTCCTTATAAATACACTTTTAAGAAATTTAAAAAGATGAGCCACAGACTAATAAAGGACTTATTTGTAAAATATAAAAAGAATTTTCAAGGTTTGAAATAAGAATATAAACAAGTGGTTAAAGACGAGCAAAAGAGGTGTGAACAAACACTTCAAAGAAAGTAGACAGGTTTAAATTTATTTGATATCATGAGTCATTAGGAAAATAAAATTATAACACTGAAATACCACTACCTACCAAAAAGCCAGAGAGTTCCAGAAAAACATCTATTTCTGCTTTATTGACTATGCCAAAGCCTTTGACGGTGTGGATCACAATAAACTGTGGAAAATTCTGAAAGAGATGGGAATACCAGGCCACCAGACCTGCCTCTTGAGAAATTTGTATGCAGGTCAGGAAGCAACAGTTAGAACTGGACATGGAACAACACACTGGTTCCAAATAGGAAAAGGAGTTCATCAAGGCTGTATATTGTCACCCTGCTTATTTAACTTCTATGCAGAGTACATCATGAGAAACGCTGGGCTGGAAGAAACACAAACTGGAATCAAGATTGCCGGGAGAAATATCAATAACCTCAGATATGCAGAGGACACCACCCTTATGGCAGAAAGTGAAGAGGAATTAAAAAGCCTCTTGATGAAAGTGAAAGTGGAGAGTGAAAAAGTTGGCTTAAAGCTCAACATTCAGAAAACGAAGATCATGGCATCCGGTCCCACCACTTCATGGGAAATAGATGGGGAAACAGTGGAAAAAGTGTCAGACTTTATTTTTCGGGGCTCCAAAATCACTGAAGATGGTTACTGCAGCCATGAAATTAAAAGACGCTTACTCCTTGGAAGGAAAGTTATGACCAACCTAGATAGCATATTCAAAAGCGGAGACATTACTTTGCCCACAAAGGTTCGTCTAGTCAAGGTTATGGTTTTTCCTGTGGTCATGTATGGATGTGAGAGTTGGACTGTGAGAAGGCTGAGCACCAAAGAATTGATGCTTTTGAACTGTGGTGTTGGAGAAGACTCTTGAGAGTCCCTTGGACTGCAAGGAGATCCAACCAGTCCATTCTGAAAGAGATCAGCCCTAGGATTTCTTTGGAAGGAATGATGCTAAAGCTGAAACTCCAGTACTTTGGCCACCTCATGCGAAGAGTTGACTCATTGGAAAAGACTCTGATGCTGGGAGGGATTGGGGGCAGGAGGAGAAGGGGACGACAGAGGATGAGATGGCTGGATGGCATCACTGACTCGATGGATGTGAGTCTGAGTGAACCCTGGGAGTTGGTGATGGACAGGGAGGCCTGGCGTGCTGTGATTCATGGGGTCGCAAAGAGTCGGACACGACTGAGCGACTGATCTGATCTGATCTGATCTGACCAGTTCAAATGCCTAAAATCAGGGGGCAAAATAGTTGACCATATGAAGTGTTTGTGAGGATATGGAGGAACTAGAACACTTACACATTCCTGGTGGAAATATAAAATGGTACAACCACTTTGGAAAACACTGACGTTTTCTTCAAATGTTAAATATTCATCTACCGTATGATTTACCCATTCCATTCTTAGGTGTTTATCCAAGAGAAATAAAGGTATGTGTCCATAAAAAGACCTCTTTATAAATGTTAATAGCATCTTCATTTGTATTAGGCAAAATGTGAAATCAACCTAAAAGCCTGTCAATATGGAATTGCAAAAATAAATTTTGGTGTGTCCATAAAATGGATTGGTGCTTAGTAATTAAAAGGAATGAAATATTGATACATGCAACAACATGGATAAACATCAAAGTATTTGTTCTGAGTGAAATAATTCTGAGAAATGGGGACATGTATTGAATGATTTTATTGGTATAAACCCCTAGAAAATGTAGATTGACCTGTAATGACAGAAAACAAGTAAGTGTTTGCTTGGGGATATTCCGTTCAGTTCAGTTGCTCATTTGTGTCTGACTCTTTATGACCCCATGGATTGTAGCATGCCAGGCTTCTTTGTCCATCACCAACTCCCGGAACCTACTCAAACTCACGTCCATCAAGTCAGTGATGCCATCCAACCATCTCGTCCTCTGTCATCCCCTTCTCCTCCCACCTTCAATCTTTCCAGCATCAGGGTCTTTTCAAATGAGTCAATTCTTCACATCAGGTGGTCAAAGAATTGGAGTTTCAGCATCAGTCCTTCCAATGAATATTCAGGATTGATTTTCTTTAAGATGGACTGGCTGGATCTCCTTGCAGTCCAAGGGACTCTCAAGAGTCTTCTCCAGCACCACAGTTCAAAAGCATCAATTTTTCGGCACTCAGCTTTCTTTATAGTCGAACTCTCACATCCATACATGACTACTGGAAAAACCATAGCTTTGACTACACAGACCTTTGTCTCTGCTTTTTAACATGCTCTCTAGGTTGGTCATGGGGGTACAGTAAATTTTAGGTGATGATGGATATATTTACTACCTTGACTATGGTGATGGTTTCACAGATATATGTGAATGTTGAAATGTACCAAAATGTGCATTTAACTATGGGTATTTTATATCTCAATAACTCAGTTGTTAAAATGACAATTTTGGAGATATGCATGAGGTAATAACTGTGTTGGTCTTTGGATGGGATCCAAAGTCTGATAATCTGCGCCCCTCACACACCACGAAAAGAATTGAGACATTATCAATTGGGTATTTTAAATCAGGAAAAATGTTGCTTTTGAAAATAGATGATAAATTGCTAGATAGACAATAGGTAATAGAGAGACAGGTACGTTGATAGAAAAATCAATAATTGGTACTGGATGGATAGATAATAGATGTTAGTGAGATACAAAGGTAGATAGATAAATGATTGATAAAAAGATAACAGAGAAATAGAAAGGTACATAGAAAGTTCATAGATGATATTAGATAGATAGATAATAGGGAGATAGATAAATTGATAGATGATATATGATGGAGAGAGGTGATTGATAGGAGACTGTGGAGTTACGACATATGAACACTCTTCCTTCTTAGCTACTTAGCCATCACTGTAAACTCCGTCATATGGAAGTGTCCTCCTTTTACAGAGGGGTCAGTGCCAAGGTGGAGAAAGTCAATAGCCCTGCCTGAGGCTGTGAGGCTGCAGAGAGGTCAGTACCTGAGGCCTCTCACAACATCCTTCTGTCTGTGATACAGCTGGAAGGGCTGCAAAGGGCTGAGAGGGAATCTTTCCTCTCCCACCTCCTGATGCCCAGAGTTTTGTCACTCTCCAAAGACACTTCACAGCAGCCCCATATTTCTCATTTAACCCCTGTACAGACTCAACCATGGCTACCCAGGATCATAACATGAATGTGTGGAAAGTTCAGAATGTTCTCAGTGTAGGATGCAGCAAATCTGCAGGGAGATTTTAGTTCATTTTGTGGCACTTTTGCCGTTCTAACAAGATATACAATAGCACAGAACTACTCATCAGATGATTTCCGGGAACAAAGCACTTTGTGGATCTATTAGGAAGCCATGGGGTCAATACCTAATGCTTCTGCACGCAGGAGTTTGAGCCTGGCAGTTTCCCATTCTGGCCAGGCTCTAAGGGAAAGAATATGGCTTTTAGTTTGGGAAAAAATCAGAAGAAACTGTTATAAAATTTCATAATGGGAAATAGTGTTTCTCTTATCTTATTAAACTCCCAAAACTTTTATCACTGAACATCACTCTTGACTTTGAAAAGCTAGGCTAAAATAATTATCTGGGGGTTCTTTATTTTGAAGTCAAGATTAAACAACAACAACAAAAAATAAGGTTGTAGAGCAGAGAGAAAATGTCTCTGAGAATTTAAACCAATGGATACTAAAATATCTCTAGCAAAAGAAAGAAGAGCAAAATGATGAGTTTACTATGGTTAATTGTATTAATGTGATATGTCTGAATAGAATAGTTAATTGTAAGGAAAACTACCTGTAAGCTCAAGAAAGATTCTTGGTTGATTCTCTCTCTGTCCCTTTCTCTCTTTCTGCCTCCCCTTTGCCTTCATCCATTTTTTTTTTAAACAACTAAAACTGACTGTTAGAGATAATATAATAAAGAAGTGAAAGACGCTCAGTCATGTCTGACTGTTTGTGACCCCATGGACTACACAGTCCATGGATTCTCCAGGCCAGAACACTGGAGTGGGTAGCCTTTCCCTTCTCCAGGGGATCTTTCCGACCCAGGGATTGAACCCAGGTCTCCCACATTGCAGATGGACTCTTTACCAGCTGAGCCACAAGTGAAGCCCAAGAAACTGGAGTGGGTAGTCTATCCCTCCCCCAGCGGATCTTCCTAACCCTGTAATTGACCCAGAGTCTCCTGCATTGCAGGCGGATTCTTTACCAACTGACCTATCAGGGAAGCTCCAATAAAGAAATAAAGTGCTACCTAATAAAGAAAGTGGTAGCCTAATATAGAATTCTAGAGAAATGAGATGAATAACAATAAAGAGTTTGGATTATATTTAATTTTTAACAAGCAGGATATCACATTACCTAAATTTGAAAATTCTACAGTTTACCCAGACACTTGTAATATTATTAAGTTGTTAAGTTAAAAGACAGAAAAATGTATTTTTGTGCTTTTAAAATAAGAGAGTTTTGGAGACACTGGGCATTCTTAGTGTAGAGGTGAGGGCAAAGAGGATGTATTTGCATATTTTGCATATTTGCATTATAAACAAATTACTCATCCAATGCAAATTTTGATGAATAAATATTTCTACAAGTATGTATGACAGGTCCTTCTGGATAAGATCAATGAGTCTTTGAGTACATTCTTCATATTAAGTTGTAGAACCAAGAGGCTTGTCTTGGGCAGTCCAATAACTTCCATGATTATATCATTAAAATTTAGAAATACATCTTTGGTTCCACTTTAGTAAAACAATGAAGAGCTACCATTATCTATGATTGTATCTAAATCCTCTTGAATATTTATATATTAATTATCTTATGCCATCATTATAGTCCCTAGGGTTCAAAAAAATGCACTTGCTTATAAATTATTAAACTAATATGGTAAGCTCTTTAATTTAGGATCTCATTTAATTCTCACAATAACTGTGTGGTAAGTACTCTTACCATTCTCTTTCTACAGATAAATCTGAGATATTGACAAGATAAGTAAATTTCCCAGGGTTACAAAGCTAAAGGATGCTTTGTAATCAGGTAATGAATTCAGATATTATGATTGAAATAGTCTGCGTGCTTAATGAAACCTGTTAGTCACTCAGTCATGTTCGACTCTGCAACTGTGTGGACTGTAGCCCGCCAGGCTCCTCTGTTCATGGAATTTTTCAGGCAAGAATACTGGAGTGGGTTGCCTTTCCTTTCTCCAGGGCATCTTCCCGAATTGGGGACAGAACTCTGGTCTCCTGCATTGCAGGCAGATTCTTTACCATCTGAGCCACCAGGGAAGCTACATGGTTAATTACTACCCTGCATTGCAGAGATGATTTCTCTGGACTGATTTTCTGAGATTGGAGAAAAAGTATGTTCATCCTACATATCATCATAATGTTATGGAAGGAAAGATCCTCACTGTAAATAATCAACAGTGATCCATGAATTGGCTGTACTACTAAATATATTCATTTTCAGGCATGAGTCTGGCTTCGGAAAAAGATAATTTTTTTTTCTATTTTCATTTTTACAACAACATAATTATAAATTGTCATCGTCACTATCCTTGTGAATTTGTTTAGAACTTTAGAATTTATTTATGATGAGCCCTGTAGAAGGAACTGTAACTATGTCCCTTTGTTCAGTGTTAAATTTAATATAATCATGTTGATAAAATTAACAGAAAAGAAAGTGAAAGTGAAGTCACTCAGTCGTGTCCGACTCTTTGCGACCCCATGGACTGTAGCCTACCTGGCTCCTCCCTCCATGGGATTCTCCAGGCAAGAGTACTGGAATGGGTTGCCATTTCCTTCTCCAGGGGATCTTCCCAACCTAGGGATCGAACCCAGGTCTCCTGCATTCCAGGCAGATGCTTTAACTTCTGAGCCACCAGGGAAGCGACGAGATCAATTCCAAGAAATGGAAGGTGTCATCGGCAGGGTAAGTTTGTTTATAAAGATATTATAAAGATATATCAATAAAAAAGACATCTCTTTGTCTTCAGGTCTTAACTTTACTTGTTACACAACCATATCCTCTCATTGGTGGAATGTTGAAACTCAGCAATGCTATGTGTGTGGTTCAATAGCTCCTAAAACTATTTACTTAAAGTAACAATACTTTTCACTGTGCATTGTAAATGAAGGACTGAAATGAATGTAGTACCATTGCATTTAATTGGAAGACTTAGTCAGGCAGGCAAGAAAATCCCCTAACCAGAAATAGCGACATGTGGGCTAGTGTTCTAGCCACTAGTAATTGCTTAATGGTACAGAGAATCCCGGTGAAAAGCCCGCGAGATAGTCTTACTATTAGTGTAAACCAAATTCAAAGCTTTGGTTTGCTTGCTTGGGCATTATGTGCACTTATGAGATTAGATTAATGATAGTCCAAACGGGTTCTGTTATGGCAAGTACAATCTTAATGTTTCATGGCTTTAACCATATTATTTCAGCAAGTCCTAGGTCTTAAATGAACCTCATTATTACAAACTAAGTAACTTTGAATGAAGTCAGCCCCTTAACAGAAAATGTCTGTCTCCTCCAATTCCCCCATTTTGCTTGTGATCCTATAACCCCATGAACTCAGAACTTGTTGCATTGCATTCTTTTCTGGAAAGGCCAGGGCTAGTCCAGTTCTCAGGACTCCATGGCTCCATTTATATCAACTCTTTTCTGCCCATTTCCACAGTAGGAGACAGGCTTTAAACCCAGTCATTTCACTCCTAGTGGAGACTAGAAGCCTTCTCGTCAGTATCTAAGGTTGCAGACCCCAGGCTCTGTAGAGTTTTCAATCACAAACTGTCATCTTTAACTGTGAAACTTATAAAACAGAGACTCAATGGTCTCTTCCATCAGATTAAACTTCTCTGAATAATAAGTTAACTTCATGTTTGCTTTACATGCTTTGTTAATCTGCCTCACCCTTCCCATGGATCCATACCTGTCATGATCTGTTATTAATAAACTTCTCCAGATCTGAAATCCAAGTGACCCCTTTGAACTTCTCTTTCATGCCCCAGCCAATCACCAAGTCCCACAGGGTATTCCTTCATACTAATCCCTGCTGTTTCATGCTCACCATGTTCATAGCACTTCAAATCTGTAACACTTTATACCTATGTAATGATAGTCATTTCTGGGATGGCCTTTTGGACTCAGCTCTCATCTCCTAATTGTGTACTGATACCAGTCTAAACTTCCTAAATAGAAAAACAAACAAATAAACAAAACAAGAAAAGAAAAATCTTAAAGCATTCAGATCTAACAACAATTTCTCACATTGTATTTATAATGCAGGTTTTTCCCACCTGAAAAATATGCATAAGAGAGCCTGAGAGACACAAATGGGACAGGTTTGTTTGGAAAGTCAAGAGGAAGTATCAGTATATGAACCAGACCTTGGGACCTGTGTAGACTCTTTCAATTCTATCAATAGCCACTTCCATCTCTTAAGTAGGGCTTCCCCAATGGCTCAGAGGTAAAGGAATCTGCATGCAATGCAGAAGACCCTAGATATGTGGATTTGATCTTTGGGTCGGGAAGATCCCCTGGGGGAGAAAATGGCAACCTGCTCCAGTATTCTTGCCTGGAAAATCCCACGGACAGAGGAGCCTGGTGGGCTACAGTCCATAGTTTCACAGAGTCGGACATGACTGAGCAGACACACACACACACACACACACACACACACACATCTCTTAAATTCCCTTCTTAGAAGCAGAACAGCCTCATCAAGGAGGCACTATGTTAGATTTCTTTATCTCATTGTAAGCTGCAGCTAAAAGAAGCCTAGGGTATGCAAAAAAATAGAGTTGAAAATGATTGTCTAGCAACCAGAAGCTGTTCAGACAAATATTACATCACTGAATCATGCATAGTATGCTTTCAAGGATGATTTACTGCTATGAGGAAATGTTCATGATATAGTGTGTTAAAAATGAAATTAATTATAGTAGTCATGTTGGTACTGAGACTCCACTGATCGCTCAGCCCTTTACCTGCATTCCTTTTTTTAGACATTCACTGCAGAAGCAAGATATAAAACTGTTTAAAACTGGACATTTTTTGGCTTGTGTGCTTCCAAGATTTTGTAAATGAGACTATATTTGTTTATCAGAAAACTATTATTTCAGAAAGCTAAATATTAATCCAAGTTCAAACATGATTAGTCTTCCCATTTATATCTTATCTCTGCAACCTTGCTAGTGACCTTAAAGGATTATCAATTGTACCCTGTTCTTATCACGGGTGCAATCTACTAGAACATACATCTCTTATTAAACTGTAAGTTTCTTGAGGGAAGAGCCATGTTTGTGTCTTATTGTAATGTTGGGCACAGCAGAGCTTCAGGGAGCATCCATAGGGACAAGTGGTCTTGATGATAGGAAAAGGCTGTGTTTTCTAAATATTCCACAATTAATAATCACATAAGTAGCAAGGAAAACAAGTATTATTTTTTTTAAAAAGCAACCTTGACAGTGCCTAATAAGAAATATAAAGAAGAACACAGTCAAATAAGCCAAATGTCTCCATTAGATTATTACTTTCATTAACAATGTTGATATTAAATTACAACATAAAGAACTCATGCATGATTTAAAAACTCAAAACCACCAAAGTAAAAAGTAAAAGCTTCTCTCTTAACAAAGCCCACCGAAACTCAAGTGCAACTAGTATATATAATTTCTTACGACTTCTTTCAGAAACCATGAACATTCATGGAGGTAGCCATTTATGCAATATAAGCACATATATATATATGTGTATGTGTGTTTATATTTATACATAATAGTAGATATAAAATATATGTGAAATACATATGCATATGTTTATATGTAAACCTAATGAAAAATGTCATATGTATATAAGAAATCATATATACCACAGTCCCTTTGATTTTTCAACTTAATATGCCTAGGTATCTTTCTACTCATAATTTAACAATATTCTATTGACAGATACTCTGTTATCAAAATTATTTTTTCCAAGCATCTTTGCAAAAAGATGTGTATCTATGGCACACAAATGTAAATTGCATATGGAAGATTATACGTATGGATATGCTACGTTTGTGTATGTGTGTGTAACTTATATAACTTCTAGAAAAGTATTTATTTTGAACTTGGAGACGCATCAATACATTTTTCTCCAGAAAGTCTGGAGGAGGTGGTAAGCCTGCCTCCGACCTCTCTAGCTCTGGGGAGAAACCAATCTTAGCATTTATTTCATCAAAGAGATGAAAAATGGTATTCTGTTATCACTTCAATTTGCAATTTTTAAAACTATAAGTAAAATTGAGACACTAAATATATTTTTATATATATTTCTCTAAATTGTTTTCTATTTTTTAGTCAATTTGTTTGAGCTTTTATTAATGACAAAAATAGACCTTTGTCAAATGATGAACACATTCTTTCCTAGGTTGGCTTTGATAGTCAGCCTTTTAAAAGTTGCAGTATTAGTTTTTGTTGTCATCCAGAATATTTTTAGTCAAGAATATCTCCCATATTTTATCATATCTGAATTTTGTGTTTATTAGGAACATTTACCCACTCCAGGATGAAAACCAAATTCACACATGCTTTATTCTAAATGGTTTATTTACTGATTTATGAATCCTGATTTTAAAACCTTTTAATCTTATGTATGTTTATATATTTGCTATATGGGATTCCCAGGTGGCTCAGTGGTAAGGAATCTGCCTGCCAGTGTAGAAGACAGTGGTTTAATCCTGGGTTGGGAAGATCTCCTGGAAGCCAAAAATGTCAACGCACTCCAGTATTCTTGCCTGGAAAGTCTCATGGACAGAGAGGCCTGGTGGAGCCTGGCAGGCTGCAGTCCATGGGGTCCCAAAGAGTCAGACGTGGCTGAGCAACTGAGCACGCAGCAACACACAGCATACATTTGATATACAGAAAGTTTGGCAAAGTCAGGAATCTTAGGTTGGCTCATCTTTCTGTTTTGCTTTTCCATATAATTACCTGGTCTCCTCCCTCCGCCCACAACCCTGACCCTCAAATGCCCACAGGTCCTCTCCTAAGAGAACGGTTTGAGGGAGTAGCCTTGTAACTTTGGTTGCCGCACCTGGCATTTACCCTCTTGGCTCACTGAAGTTCCACCATCAAGGCTGGTGTCTCAGTGATGTATCTTCCTCTAGCAGGGACACAGTAAGGAGTTCTGAGGACTTAACTTCAGAGAAACCATGCATCAGAGAAAGCCTGGATTGTTTCCTTCCCTCTGGAGTTTTCACTCCTCATAAAGGCAAGTGGTGAAAGACTTGGCCTTCTCCCTTAACTGTGAAGAGGGCTGGAAGGAACTGCCTTGAGATCTCCCACAGTGCCTCTTTGTGTGCAGCTCTGTGGCTTCCTGGCTCCAGAGGATGCCAAGCAGCCTGGGAAGCTCTGGCGCTTCCTCCACCGTCTCCTGCCCCCTTCACTTAGTGATGTGGATTTTTGGACGCTTCCGGCCAGCAGCCCTTTCCACCGGGTGAGCGCTGCTGACAGAATTTTGTCCCTGCTTATTTGTTTTCATTCTTCTCCTATGGCGACGTTGGAGGGTGGGAGTGGGAAACGTTTGAGATCTGGTTTTACTCCCCTATCTTAAATAACAGGAAGTTCAAACTATTGTAATCATTTTTAAATCATCCACTGTCATGGGAAAATGGCTAAAATAAATAGCCCGCAGTGCTCGTTTCAGTAAAGAAAATGGTGTCTTTTGAGAAAAGATCATTAAAATCCAAGAAAAAGTTCAAAAGGAAATTTTGATCAATGTTATTAATTGATCCATACTAATATAGGAGAACTTCTTACTTAAATCTTCCTTGGAAGCAACAGTTCTTATCAAATTCTTCCAAAGCCACTTAAACTTGAAAGGATATAACATTAATCCTTTTTGCCCCTGCTTCCTATCACTGGCAGACAAAATTAAAAAAAAATTATGAATCTAGAATACTAATACAACAGTGGAATCCATGTATTTTCCCCCCATGGCAATTCAACAGCTGTTCTATGGGAACCAAGCACATTTACCATTGAAACAATATGGGAAATTAATAACTCTGAGCACAACTTAGATCACTGCTTTACCTATGAGTTTCCAGGCTCAAATCTGATTTTAAATATAGGTAAACAGGCTTTAAACAAATGTCACAGACTTGTATTGCTCTAGGAATGCATTGACAACTTTGAATAGTCCAGCTTTACATTCTCCATAACCCAGGCAGATTCAAATAATCATCATTGGAATTCTCTTCTTTTCCCACTTCTCAACATTCTGGATTTTTCTTCACATTTTCACAAAGCCGATATAATCTGGAAAAAAATAAAAACAGCATACATGAATCTCTTTCCAACATTTGGGTTATGGCTCTTAAGAGAAGCTTCATGTTTTTGACTCACAGAAGATCTGTGGAAAATGCCCTCCAGGATAAATTTTCTTCTGCGCCTACAAAGATGAAAGACTCCTACCAGAGGGATAACATTTGCCTCAAGCTTTCACACTGTTATATCCAGCTTCCTTACTTGTGCACCATTCCAGTTAACTATAGTCAGGTCCACCAAGCAGAATCACCACCCATGACCTTGTCTGCCATTTAGAAAATGACTTCCCAAACCACAGAGGGTTAATTTGCAACACACCTTTCCCTACAAGGGTTTGTTTCTCTTTCTGAAGAGTCCAAGGCGGTGATAACCAGGGCAATATCTTTTCTGACACTGATATTTCTGTTTTAAAAAATATAACAAAAAGTCAAACTCAAAACACAGAATTTTTTTTCCCCCCCGAACTTTCCACAGAAGGTCTCAAACTACAGCCCTGGGCCTGTGGATTCCTCAGAAGCTACCAGATTGTGTAATGTACTATCGCAGGCCGTCATGTAAGAGCCCTGCTCCAGTCACATCCAATAAGTAATCTGGCATGCAGAAAAGTTAACTAAATTAGTGGCCGATTGGGACACTTGGTGACCTACTCTTTAGGAACTAAGTCCTCTGAACTTTTCCATTCGGCTTTGCCTTCATACTTTAATAGGGACCGAATCCCCATTAACAATTGAGCGGCGACAATAAGTGCCATCAGGAAAAGGAAATTCAATTTTCGTGGGGGATGACAGCCTTACCTTTTCGCGCTTAATTGGCCGTATTGTCTCCAAAAGTTAATTGGTTACTTAGTCCAGGTAGTTAGTAAAATGTTTAGCTGCGTCAAAAAGCTCAGGCTCCCACTGTTAATGGGGCATGAAATGGAATGTTTGATACTGCAAATAAAATCAGTGATATTCAAGGATGTTATGGTAGGTAATGCGTTGAAACTGCCATTTAATGGGTCCTGGAAGATTAGGGTAGTGTCAGCCGGAACCGCCCGGGCTCTTTTCTGACATTGTTAGTTGCCTCTTCATTTACTTAACGGCTGTCTGCACTGATTACATAGGCATAAAACTCCCTACAAAAAAACAACAGAGACACGCTCTATTAGCAGTCCAATTAGAACTATTTGCATATTACAGTTCATTTCTGCTTAAGTGAATCCCTAATACAACTTTAGGAAAAAAAATTCTATTGTGTCATTTGAAAGAAAGAGAAAAGAAAAGACTTAAAGGTGATCTCTCTCTTCCTCTTCCTTTCCTTGTCTCACCTTATCCTTTTTCCTTTTCTCTCACTTTCTCCCTTCCACCTCTAATATTTATTATCTATCTTGGGTAGAAAGGAGAAAATAAAAACTTTAAACTTGAGACAGTTTTGTCGATGTTCCTGAAGATGAAGACATACTTGTGGTCATTCAGTCCTACAAAAATGCAGAGTGGTGTCATGCCAGGGGAATGCTTCATTTAGAGAAATGAGTCGACTTTTGAGAGATGTCTCCAGTTTGTTTTACATCCGCTATTGCTTTGAATTTTCAAGCAAGCAGTTCATATCTGTAACATCATCCCTGGTGAGTCAGAGCCCTTTATAATGGCCTCGGTGTCACCTACCTACACAATCATGGAGAAGAGAAATGGGGTTCCAGTGTCTGCCTCTGCACCTCTCAAGGTTCCAAACATAGTAAATTTGGTGGGTGTTCAACTGCACATGAGGTTAACACATGAAACTGATTCCTTTTTTCACAGGTGAAGACAGTGATTAACCTGGCTGAAGCCAGACTAGAGATCCTACTTTTTCAGAAGTGTCTCTTCTTTTCCAAAAGGTTGTTCTAAGTAATAGCCATCAAGTGATGCTATTACTTAGAAAGGCATTGAGTGCTCAGTTGCTCAGTCATGTCTGACTCTCTGAGGCCCCATGGACTGTAGCCCACCAGCCCATGGGGTTTTCCAGGCAAGAATACTGGAGTGCGTTGCCATTTCCTACTCCAGGGGATCTTCCCAACCCAGGGATTGAACCCATGTCTCTCATGTCTCCTCCATTGGCAGGAGCACCACTTGACCACTAGCAACATTTGGGAAGCCCATCTCTAGGACACCAATGAATTAAAAACAGCGTACTTTCTTAAGTGGATGCTGTGAGAATGCATGGAGTGTTTTAAGAGAGCGAGTACAGCTTACAGCAAATGTTTTTAAGATGCTCCATAGGCGTTCATATTATTCCCAACTCTCCTTAAGTCCTACGAGTTAACAGGAGACAGAGAGACTGTAGGGATGGCTCTTAGGCAGCCAAGGAGCTATTTTTTTGGAATTGGAAAAGGGCCTCCTGCGCTTTAGGAGATACACAGTGACTGGGGGCTGGGTGTGACAGTGGGCCCAGTGCGTATGAGAAAAGGCATCTCCCTGGCTGGGGGCGAGGATGAAGACGCCAGGTTAGGAAGGTTAAAAGCACTCAGGATCTTACATAAGTCACTACTGCTGACCCCTACTGCTGGCTCTGCAACCTCTTGCTGAACATTTTATTCAGAATGAATAAATAGCTCCTCCAAGTATATAAATTCAGGGAGCACAGGACTAGAAACCACTCCCAAAGCATCTGGACTTGACAGCAGAGGAGCAAAGAGCCTGAGAGGGAGAGAACACTTTCCTTTGGGGAATGACTGTGACCGTGAACTTCATCAGGCTGACAGCCTATCTTTAGATAAAGCCCTGGGTCCCCTCCCTGGGTTCAGTGCATGGCCCTGAATTTTCCCAGACCTCAGATCAGTGAAGGCCACCACATCTGACCATTGATTTGCCTCCTCACCCCGAACAGATTCGAACATGACGCGTGAATGGGAATGAATTGCAGCCATTTGGTTGATACTGGGGATGGCTTCTTACAAGAGCCCAGGAACACCTTCCGATGTCCACATGCCAATGTAAATACCTTCAGTGTGTTTTCAGAGCCTCCACCACCCTATTCTCTTTTGCCTGCCACCCTCATTTCAGAGGTCAGCCCACCACATCTACAATTATTCAGATTCACCAGTTGATCACAACAAACAGGGCAACAAAGAGGGGGAATACTGAAGGTGATGAAAAAACTCTTCAAGAAATAGCGATTTCTAAGGAGTCCTTTTTCTGTTGTTTTTTGTTTCACCTCTCATCTGCTATTTTAAGTGCAACACGTCCACAATTGTATGGAAACGCGCAAAGGAGAGACAGCAACAATAAGAGCCAGGCAAGCCCAGAGCAGTGTAAACAAACCGAACAAAAAAGCCTATCAGAGGGGAAGGTAGAATCCTCGATCTGTCATTTTCAATTCTTTTCACCCCATGAGTGGCGACGCAGTGTGAAGCGTGTTGGCGCTGGCTGCCATAGGTATTGTTTGGATGCCCCGTTGGGTCCTCCGTGCCCTCCCTCCTGCTTCTCTGCCGCTCTCATTAACGCTGCCGCCAGATGAGCACCGGCAGAGGCGGAGGCTGACATGCCGGCCTGTTGCCTCGGCGCGTGGCCCTGCCAGCGGTGGCGAGACCGTGCCAGGGACCGGGAGCCAGGCAGCCCGGAGACAAGCACTTTCGCCCCTGGAAGCAGGCTTTGCACCCCGCCAGGAAAACGGCTCTCAGGAAAAGCACTGTCTGCTAGTAAAATGGACTAAATCAGTAAACAGTGATTAAGGCTCTGGCTCCGGCTGACTGTTGTCACCACCTCAGACACATGGCTGCTTCTCCTTACATGCACGCACGCACACATACACACACACACACACACACACACACACACACACACACAGAAACCAAAGGGGGAAGGGAGGAATCCTCAGGATGGCCAAAGCTGAGGGAGTGAAGTGAGAAGTTAGGCAGAGAGAAGAATTTGTGTTCCTTCAAAGTGAGATGCTTTCTTATCCTGAAAAATAAAATGAATATTTTAGGATCTTCATTTCCCTCCCTTTTGTTCTCTCTCTCTCTTTTTTTTTTTTTTCATTTTGGATGTGTGATAAGAATTGCCTTTCTAAATAAAATATCAAGTCACAAATGTAAGCCGGCATTTGTCCAATTCCACATCCCCTCCTTTTTTGTCTGGTTGGATCCTACTCATAATGCAATCTCAATTTCTCAGATAGGTGGGATAAATCAGAGGTAGCCTTTAAAAATGCTGATGTGTGCTGTTTAGTAGAAGCATGTCATTTCATTGAGTTGCCTTAAGCCAGAAGAATAAATTCCAAATGCACATGTATACATTGGCATCAATCCATCTATTTATAGATAGAGATAGATACCATATATGTCTATTCATGAGGCTTTCCTGGTGGCTCAGCAATAAAGGGATTCCCTTGTGGCTCAGCTGGTAAAGAATCCACCTGCAATGCAGGAGACCTGGGTTTGATCCCTGGGTTGGGAAGATCCCCTGGAGAAGGAAAAGGCTACCCACTCCATTATTCTGGCCTGGAGAATTCCATGGACTGTATGGGGTCCCAAAGAGTTGGACACTACTGAGCGGCTTTCACTTTCCCTTTTCTTCAGCAGTAAAGAATCTGCCTGGAATGCAGCAGAAAACAGAAGACACGGGTTTGATCTCTGGGTCGGGAAGATCCCCTGGAGGAAGGCATGGTAACCCACTCCAATATTCTTGCGTGGAGAATTTCATAGACAGGGGAGCCTGGTAGTCCAAAGGGTTGGACACTGCAAAGAGTTGGACACTGAAGCAACTGAGCATGCACACATATCTATGTATGGATACATATATTCACTATATATAATATATATCCTATTTTTAATCTTTTTACAACACTCTAACCACAATAATTAGAAATGCATTAGGTTTTTATCAAAATGTTTTCACATGGAGCATACTCACTGTACCTGCACTTTGAATCAAAGAGAGAAGGCTGACTGAAACTCTAGAATACATGAGTATAATTCAAAAACACTCTTGACAACTTGGAGAAACAGTCAGAAACAAGCAGAACTAGGTCTTCTGAGTGCAGTTCCACATACCATAGAAGAAACAGCAATGAACAGTACAGACACAGAATCTAGGTCTCATAGTTGCCAACAAGCTGATCATGAATCAGAAACGTGCACCGGGAGAAGCTGGTGGATTCATGAGAAGTTACTACACCCTGGCCAGCTCCTAGAGGAGACTGTATTTAGCCTTGTGCTTGTGCTATGCTTAGTCAGTCAGTCGTGTCCTACTCTTTGTGATCCCATGGAATATATAGCCCGCTAGGCTCCTCTGTCTGTGGGGATTCTCCAGGCAAGAATACTGGTGTGTGTTGCTATGCCCTCCTTCAGGAGATCTTCCCAACCCAGGGATTGAACCCAGATCTTCTGCATTGCAGGCAGATTCTTTACTGACTGAGCCACCAGGGGAGTCCTAGACAACCTTAACTTGCTTCAGAGTGGGATGGTTCAAGTTTGCTTATGAAGAGTCAAGGAAGTGTGACTTTTTTTAATTTAAAGGAAAAGAAAAATATGACAAAAATTTAATGTGTTCACACAGGGAGCTGATAGTCCTCAAAAGAAATTACTAAATATTTGCATAGATTCTCTCCCAAATGTCTCTAAAAGACAAGAGTTTTGTTAATAGCAACTCAGGTTTTTTTTTGAGGCATTGTCAAAATTGAGGGGCATAGCATCTCACATTTGTGGTGTTCCCTACAGCAAAGCTAACATTGTTCATAAATGGCTCTGAGTGCTGGAAACCAGACACACTAGGGGAAGGGGAAATAAAGAAATGAAGGGGAAAATCCCAAGATGGAGGAAAAAAAAGAAAAAGAAGAGGTTAAGTTTATTTGTGGATAGTCAGCTAGTAGACACTGGTGTTGAAGGGAATGCAGGGATCTTGGTTTATTTGACCCAGACTTGTCAGTGGGGTGTAATAATAACAGTAATGGTAATAATAATAATAGGAAGAAGAGGGAGGAGGAGAGAGGAGAAAGGGGAAGAGGGGAAGAAGAAGGAGGAAGGGAAGAAATATTCATAGACGTGCTAAAAGTTTCTTGGTCATTAGCAATCATTGATATCCATTTTGACACAAGATAACCGTGTCTAGGAAAAGGCTTAATTAACTTACTAACCCACTCTCTTTAGGACTTCCCAGGTGGCACAGTGGCAAAGAATCCACCTACTAATGCAAGAGACACAGGTTTGATCCCTGGGTAGGGAAGATCCCCTGGAGTGGGAAATGGCAACTCACTCCAGTATTCTTACCTGGAAAACTCCATGGACAGAGGAATCTAGCAGGCTATGCAGAGAGTCAGAAAAGACTGAGGGACTGAGCACACATGCACCATTATCTCTAGGGATTTTTGACAAGCATTTGATCACTTCCCTGTTAACGACAGAAGTATTGAGAGAATTCTCTACATGTAGGCAAATCACTGAACCATTGCAAGGTTTATTATTTCCAAGTCTGTGTCTGTTGGAAGTGGTGGCTAGAGCCTCAATAATTACAGAAGTACTTGGAGCTGGTGAGGCCAGTGTTTGAGGACAGTCATTGCTTTGAGCACGTTGTGAGCATATATGTGTGGACTGGCTATGGAGCTGGCTGGACTCAGTGAACACTGAAACTGCAGGGCTTGTCTGGGAACCCAAAACTCCCCTACTTGAAGTCACAGCATCCTAGCACATGAACAAGACCCCATACCCCATCCCCATCCCCAATAGATTGTAACCTTATGCTGGGGTATACTCAGTGTTCCTGGGCTGGCCACCTGATGTGAAGAGCTGACTCATTTGAAAAGACCTTGATGCTGGGAAAGATTGAAGGCAGGAGGAGAAGGCGATGACAGAGGATCAGATGGTTCGATGGCATCACTGACTCAATGGAGATGAGTTTGAGTAAACTCCAGGAGTTGGTGGTGGACAGGGAGGCGTGGTGTGCTGTGGTCCATGGGGTCATAAAGAGTCAGACATGACTGAGCAACTGAACTGAACTGAACTGAACCTGGGCTTTCCTGGTGGCAAAGTGTCTGCCTATAATGCAGGAGACCTGGGTCAATCCCTGGATCAGGAAGATCTCCTGGAGAAGGAAATGGCAACCCACTCTAGTATTCTTGCCTGGAAAATCCCATGGACAGAGGAGCATGGTAGGCTGCAGTCCATGCGGTCGCAAAGAGTTGGACATGACTGAGTGACTTCACTTTCTCTCACCTTCATACTCAATGTTTGGAGGGTACCCTGATGATCTGCTCCTTGAATGAACCTTCCTGTGGCCAGAACAGTGGTGAGCACTTGTCCCAACCCTCTCCAATCCTTCATCAGGCTACACTGGGGAACGGACCCACTCTGGTCATAGCTCAGGAAACTGGCTCTGTGTGTGCGTGGGGGTGGGAGGGTGCAGGTGTATGTATGTGTGAGAGAGGAAGAGGTTTGGGGGAGGGGAGAGAGAAATGGTATAGTAACCTTTCCAGAGAATTGTAAAGGTATTTTTATATTTACATAAATATTGCAGAATTGCCCTAAGTAAACGGCACTCTGATATTATCCCCCTTTTTGAACCATGAATGCTACCCTAACAGCTCAGACTGTAAAGAATCTGCCTGCAGGAGACCCAGGTTTGATCCCTGGGTCAGAAAGATTCCCTAGAGAAGAGAATGGCAACCCACTCCAGTATACTTGTCTGAAGAATTCCATGGACAGAGGAGCCCGGCGGGCTACAGTCCATGCAGTTGCAGAGTCGGACAGGGCTGAGTGGCTAATGCTTGACTTGCACTGTTTCCAATAGTACTCATAGTAGTTCAAGGCTGCCTCTTATCAGCATTTGGAAGCCAGTTTATAGCCTCATTACTGGAAGTCATTGCTTTCCTTTACATACAATAGTAGTATTATGTGTAGTATATCATATATATTGTATGTATATTGTTCATATGTATACATATGTGTGCTGTATACATATACAACATATAACATACATTTTTCATATTATGCCAAATGCATATTATATCTATAAATATATATGTATGTATATATTTTATTCAAGAAAATGAAGTAGATTATATCAATTCTAACTCCCCAAAAACTGCCTTTCTAGGAATTGTTATCTCCATTGGTCTCTGTATTAACAGACAAACCCTCTACACAGTCATTATTAGGGAGAACATGTGCCGTTAAAATTATATATTTGAGAAACTGGTAAAGAAGTTTGAACATATCATAGTTCAGTACAGTTCAGTTCAGTCACTCAGTTGTGTCCGACTCTTTGCAACGCCATGAACCGCAGCACGCCAGGCCTCCCTGTCCATCACCAACTCCCGGAGTCCACCCAAACTCATGTCCATCTAGTCGAAAAAACCATCCAACGATCTCATCCTCTGTCATCCCCTTCTCCTCCTGCCCTCAATCTTTACCAGTATCATAAGGTGACAACATAATGGAGTAAAATAGACTCCAACATCTCTTTACTCCCATTGCTTTTGCCTTTATTCATGGATAATTGCTGATGTAACTCATTGTTTGAAAGGTTTTAAAAACATTTTAGAAAGCATTTTGTTCTTGAGAAGTTCATTTGGAAATCTACAATGCCATCACAAATTTAGTGAAAACACCCTTTGCAAATATGTTTATATTGATGCTATTTGCAACCTGGCAGGATAATGTCAGTTCTGCAAATGGCCAGTGGAAGTGGGTTGTGATGATTTTCTTCATCTTGCTAAACTTCCTCCTCTCTCAGAGTGTAGGTATGATCAGAGCTGGGGGTGGTATTATCCTGCTATGTAATCTACATGGGTCCCCAACCCAAGTAAAAACAGGGCATTTGCTATGTGAACTTATCATCAAAACAAGACTCCTTCTGATGATTGCTACTTGAATCCCTTCCCATAGACATTTGGAGTTGCCACTGTTCTACAAACCCATCAACAACTTCTGATGTTAAGAGAGTCACAGTTGCTGTACAAAATTAAAAGGACACCAGGACATTTACTAAATTTTCTAACACTTCTCCTCCCAATATCAAAAGAACACATTTGCAATGATCCCTTCCCTGAATTTCCCTTTACCCTCAAACTCAACCTGACACAGCAGCTTTTTACCATCAGTTTATCCTTCCCCCCAAAATAACCCAATCTGTGTCCTTCCTTTGAATTAAGGAGCTATCTTCAAAAAGTATTGCTGACTGTCAATGTTGTTGAGGGAACAGTATACTTTAGTGGAAATGAAATAGGGGGAAAGGGAGCAGGCTAGTATCTTTAAAGAAAGACTTAGCTATAGAGGATAAAACATAGTTGGTTAAAACTGATTAAGCCCAAGATGGCAGAAGATTGGACTCCCAGTCGACCTTGAGCCTCATTATGGGCTCATTGTAATGCTTTAGCTAAACCGTTCATGTACAGGCACAATGACAGTTCTCAAGCCAACCATGAAAGGCCAGAAAGTGGGTGGTGGCCCAGTTCTTGGAAATCCCTACCCCTTCTCTAAAATAGTTGGGATAATCCTCCCACTCAGTAAAGTGAAAGTGGTGGTCTTTCACTCCTGTCTGACTCTTGGTGACCACGTGGACTGTAGCCCTCTAGGGTCCTCTGTCCATGGGATTCTCCAGCCAAGAATACTGGAGTGGGTAGCCATTCTCTTCCCCAGGGGATCTTCCCAAGCCAGGGATCAAACCTGGGTCTCCTGTACTGCATTCGATTCTTTACTGTCTGAGCCACCAGGGAAGCCCCACTTACTAGCCTATGAAGTTACCCAGCCTATAAAAACTAGCCCCCGACCCCGCCACATTTTTAGGCCTTTTGCTTTCTGAAATGGCCCACCTTCTGTCTGTGGAGTATGTTTCTTCCCTGGCCACTCTCACTTTGCAATTCATCCTTTGCGACAGACTGCAATCTGTCTATGGTCTGTGTATCTCTAAATAAATCCACTTCTTACTTATCCCTTTTTACCTCACTGAATTTTTTAATGCAATGTGACATAAAGAGCCTGAGCTTCATTAAGTCCTGAGACCAGGTATGTGATTTCATTTTAAAGACAGTGGGTTCAAGTCCCAATGTGAGTTGTGTGGTTTTTGCAGAAGCATGAACAATTGAAATGATTCAAATGCTGATTCTAATACTATTTGCTGAGTGAATTTATAGAATTAGCTTGATCTCCCCAGTGTTCAGATTCTTTAACCAAAATGTAGATGTGATAGCAGTAAATGAGCTAACCTTGTAAATTATAAAGTTACATATACATTTCATTATTATGTATTAATTTACATGTAACATCAAATAAAATAGTATTATGCTATTTTGTGTAATCAAAAACCTAAGGAAATGGAGAAGGCTAGGATTTTTTTTTTTTTTTTTGAGATATTACACAGAGAAAGAGGAAGGCAGAACCAACTGGAGCACTCCAGGTTAAGTTGTGGACAACTGAGATGTATGTGATCCAAGGCCACCTTAAACTCAGAGAAGAGACAAAGTAGATAGAAATGGAAAGGCAAAAGAAAGATTGGATGCTTCTCAACTGGTCTAGCACCAAGCTTACTTACACTCCTAAATTATCCTGCTCTAAGGATTGCTGTATAGGGGATCATTGTTCCTTGATGGTCAAAGTTTAGTGTTCTCTGCACCCAAGGTGAATCAGCTCCATTAGGGAAAAGTGATCAGAAATCATTTTATTTGCTATATGTTTACCTCTGTTACTCCTAGAAGAAAGCCTTAGTGAACAAGAATTCTTCTAGTATGGTTTATGGCCTTTAATCAGAACAGCAGTTTGAAACGGAAACAGATAGTTTCAGACTGAAATGCAAATCAGATTCCTGAACATACCCACATATATTCACTACTATTTTCATCATTGATTAACCAGCCACATGACCTTTTCAGTAAGAGAAATAATTGGCAGTTTTAGCAAACAAAAAATTGATCCCATTACTCAGGATGAGAATTTTCCACCTTTTTCAAAAGAGATGCTTATTAAAGAGGTCAGTTCCTTCTTTTTTTCCCCCCCTTTCAGGGTCATGCATATGTAAGTAAGCATGGCTATTATGTGCCATCTATGAGAATGGACGGGTGAGCCATAAACACAAACATTCAGATGCAGCCGGGTCTCCGGCGTCCTGTTCTCCAATTACAGTAATGTTGATGACATATCTAGTTTAATGCACATGGCGTTAAAGTAGTCCCCCTTTTTCTAGGAAAATCTAATTACACCAAACCCAAGCACTCAATCAAACCTGTTATTCTGTGGCTAAACAGCCTGGCGTTAATGCAATTTGAGGAGATCCAGGCCGTGACTGGAAACGTCATGTATTAACAATATCTAATGGGGGCTCCCGTAGGTAAATGAATATGCTAACAAGCAAGATCACTGCTAAATCTAATATCTTTAAGCTGTTTAATTCCAAACAGTCCCTTAATAAATCAATTGACCGGGAGAGCTGATGCCCCTATCAATTATTCAAGAGGGCAAATAAATATTTCAGATGATTTGATAGGAAGGCTAGTCCTGGTCTTATAGAAAGCTTTGCGTTTCATTAGCCTCTTGCTAAAAGTTTTATAATGAACAGAACACAGGTGGCATCCCCACTGCGGAAATGGGAATGGGAGAAGCAGGAGATGGGAGACCAAGACTTCCTCACTGCTGCACTACTCCATTATCCAGACTTTTCTTCTGTAATGTGAAAATTGGAGTCAAGTCCCCCAAAGCATTATCATTCTCTGCAATCACAAAGGAAATTAAAATGATCAAAAGTATGTCATATTGCAAGGGTCTTAATTGTAATTCCTATTGGAAATGCAATTATCAGATACCAATATCACGGATATAATTTATGCAGTTCCACATCCAAATAGCCCTTCACCAAATATTTAATATTATCAATTCCATTTTCCAGAAGAAAAAACTGAGTTCCCCTAGTCATAAAGTGCTGAATAGGTCACCTATGTTTGAAAGCAGGCACTTTTTTTTTCAGCTTTAGAGATCATTATTCATATTGAAAGCATACATTCCTGTTTAACTTGATGTCTGTCTTTTGAATAATCTATTCCAGCTTCTGATCCTTTTTTACCAGAAAAAAAAAAGAAAGAAAAGAAAACTACATTAAAGTGATTAACATCATTTTCCCTTAACGTGCATGTGAATATATGTGCACTTAAAATGAACTTGTTAGAGAAAAATTAGAGGGAAAAAAATGAATGAAGTCAAGTTACCAAGCTCTGGGATATTGCACAGGAAGAGGGTCCCCTATAACTTCTTATTTTATATTGTGGGTGTAGTAACCTAGATTCTACTGGAAATGTTTGAAAACTGCTGATGTCTTATTCCCATATTATCTGTGAAAGGGAAGAATTTTTTTCTATTTTTCCTTAAGCATTGGAATTGATCAAACAACATTTGATCAAATTTTGTGTGTGTGGGCCATGAAACTAAAATTGCGTGTCATTTCTTAACAGCATTTTACAGTTTACAAATGTAAAATCTCAGTTAAATTACTATAAGCATTATTGTTATGAGAAGTACTGTAAAGTAGAAAAAGAATTTAGATCACCTGAAAAATAAAACTTAATTGTCAGAAGGTTTGAACATAAAAACATTTGACTACTATTTTTCTAAATGGAAAAGATCCATATAAAAATCACTGAATGAGGATTTTCTGTGCACGCAGTTATACTCTACAAAATACTCAATGAGCTATGAAAGAGACATCTCAGCTACAGAAAATCATAATTTAAATGTTAGATTTGTTCATTTTCAGCTTCATGAATCAATAGAGGAAATCCTTTACATTATTCTGTAAGTAAAATCTGGTCATGTTTAAAATCAGATTTTGGTATTTCCATTTATCAGAAATATCTTTTCAGGGAGCCATTTAATTAAATGTTTATTTGTTTAGTATTCTAAATCCCATTGGAATCATGAAGGATTTGAACGAGATGGCAGACTGAGCACATGAGGAAATATTCCCATTCTGCCCTGTCCCCAGTAACTAGTAACTGCAGAAAGCAATTTTTATTTTTTTAAAATTTAACTACATCTGAAAAAAAGAACAGAAACATACTACATCAGAAATTAAAAAGAAATCTGAAAGATGAAAGGCATGTGAAATTAGATTAAGGAAGGAGATAAGAACCAGAAATCTATCAGGAAAATACGATGTTGAAGGTGGCATTATCTCCTGGGTTACTCCAAAGTGAAATGCAAAAGACACATCCCATGGAGTGATGCTTTTGTTATCACATCAGGAGGATTCAGGGAACCAAGCTCACTCCAACTCTCAATCTTTCTGAAAGCACTGAGAAACAGAGTATGGTGACACCCAGACTGAAATGGACATATCCATACTCAGAAGATGAAGTGATACTGTTCCCTCCTCACCAGGCAACTCATTTTATGTGTCTATACCATAACCAGAGGAAGGCCTCTGTAATTGAATGTGTGCAGATGTCTAAGAAACACACAACTGATCAAAGATGAGAAGGATATCTACCTCCACAAATTATATTTTTGGAAACAGAGTTAATAGGGCAAATAGATAAATATATTAAAATAAGTGAGTTAAAATCCTAAAAAGAAATGTAAGAAGTTATATAATCTAGTAAAGAAGTACATAAAGATTTTGGAAATGAAATTCCAATCATAAAATTATTATTAATATTAAAGCAATGTGATTTTGACCCAATGATCAAATAGCAGAATATGTACAACTGAAGAATATATTTAGTGATCTGGAAGACAGGCAGATATTTACATAGGCCCCCATCAACACTATTCTGATAAGAATTGATCTTACACTAACTCTTGCTAAAATTCAGATTCAGATATGTGATGCTTCAGAGCAATTGTTGAAAACAAATAAACCATCTCTCTCTTCCTCTAGAATCCTCATTTTTTTCTCAGATTTAAGTAAACCATCAGATCACAGTTAAGAGCAAAACTAAAAACAGAGTTGCCACATGATCACTAAAAACAGAGTCCCTGAATGTTATCTGGAGAAAACCATAATTAAAAAAATATATATATGTTGACTCCCCTGGTTGTCCAATGGTTAAGACTGTACTTCCACTGCAGAGGTCATAGGTTAGATCCCTGGTTAAAGAAGTTCCACAGTCCATGGAATTCTCCAGGCCAGAATACTGGAGTGGGTAGCCTTTCCTTTCTCCAGAAGATTTTCCCAATCCAGGGATCAAACCCAGGTCTCCCACATTGCAGGCAGATTGTTTACCAGCTGAACCACAAGGGAAGCCTACAAGCCAAATTGTATAGCCAAAAATGAAAAAAGAAAAAAAAAGAAAAACTAACTAAATAAGTTCCTGAAAAAAAAATTAAAAAGATACATGCAACTCAATGTTCATTTCAGCACTATTTTACAATATCCAGGACATGGAAGCAACCTGAATGCCTATCAACAGATGAATGGGTAAAGATTATTGTGGTACATACATACAATAGAATATTATTCAGCCATAAAAAAGAATGAAATAATGCCATTTACAGTGGCATAACATGACATGGATGTCATATCAAGAAAACAAACTATGATCACAAAGTGGGGAGGGTTGCAGGAGGCATACATTGGGAGTTGGAATTGACATATACAGACTACTAGATATCAAATAGATAACTAACAGGACCTATTTTATAGCAGAGTGAACTCTACTCAATACTCTGTAATGGCCTATATGGAAAAGAATCTAAATAAGAGTGTGTGTGTGTGTATATATATATATATATATATGCATATATATTTTGCTGTACAGCAGAAGCTAACACAACGTTGTAAATTAACTATACTCCAATGAAGATTAATTTAAAAAGAATGTAAAGTCATCTTAACTTTACAGAGAAATACCTTCTCTCAGCTTTCACTGAAGGATATTATAGGAAATGCCCTTCTGAATAATGGGCTTCCCTGGTGGCTCAGAGGGTAAAGCGTCTACCTGCAATGCCGGCAACCCAAGTTCGATCCCTGGGTTGGGAAGATCCCTTGGAGAAGGAAATAGCAACCCACTCCAATACTCTTGCCTGGAAAATCCCATGGACAGAGGAGCATGGTGGGCTACAGTCCACGGGGTGGCAAAGAGTAGGACACGACTGAGCGACATCACTTTCTTTCTTTCTTTTCTTTCATGTTTTTGGAAGTTCAAAGTTGAAGATATTGCCACTATATTACTTAATGTCCCTTAGATGAAGATTTATATGATATGTTTTATGCTTGACAGCATCAAAAAAGTAAATGTTTTCTCAGGTGATTTTCTTTATATTATAATAAGAAATCTATGTCAATATGCATCCCTTTTGCTTTGTCTGCCAGGAAGGCCCTAGTTAAATTTAGTAATTAACTAAATGATTCCATATATATATATATATATAAACATATATTTTTATGTTCATAACAATATTAATTCTGGTTTGTTATTAAAATTTAACCAGTTTTTTACAGAAATGGGATGACTAAATATTTAAAAATATTTTAAGCTATCTAAAATTTCGTAGCTGTTTATGAACATTTATACAAGTAATAAGCCATAAATTGGATAGGGTGCCATAATTTATCTAGGAGAATCTCGTCAAAGTGATGTATCAGGATCTTATAGAACACCTGCTGCTGCTGCTGCTAAGTCGCTTCAGTCGTGTCCGACTCTGTGTGACCCCATAGACGGCAGCCCACCAGGCTCCCCCGTCCCTGGGATTCTCCAGGCAAGAACACTGGAGTGGGTTGCCATTTCCTTCTCCAATGCATGAAAGTGAAAAGTGAAAGTGAAGTCGCTCAGTCGTGTTCAACGCTTCGCGATCCCATGGACTGCAGCCTGCCAGGCTCCTCCACCCATGGGATTTTCCAGGCAAGAGTACTGGAGTGGGGTGCCATTGCCTTCTCCGATAGAACATCAGATTGAGTTCTATTTTATTAGAATCAAAGCAACCCGTTATAACTTCTACTTACTCTCAAAGCTGGTCAAATATTACTGTCACATCTTCCTCAGAAAAATGAGCTTTACAAAGAACTGTCTTATTTTCCTCATTAGAAAGTGAAGTTGCTCGGTCGTGTCCGATTCTTTGCGACCCCATGGACTGTAGCCTACCAGGCTCCTCTGTCCATGGGATTTTCCAGGCAATAGTACTGGAGTGGATTTCCATTTCCTTCTCCAGGGGATCTTCCCAAACCAGGGATTGAACCCAGGTCTCCTGCATTGTAGACGGATGCTTTTCTGTCTGAGCCAGCAGGGAAGTATTTTCCTCATTACTACGTATGTAAACTTACATCTTGCACTCCTATCCTTTCATGAATTGGGTTTAAAGGGAAAGGAATATGGAGGAGGATGTGAAATTTGATGGGAGTTTGACTTTATTATATTATTACTTCATTTATTATTTGATGAAGTTTTTACTTTATTATATTTTTTCTAACAGAAATCTATAAGGAAATGAAGTTCTTGAATGACATTATAAACCAATTAGACTTATACATTACACTTGAACCAGAGACAGCAGAATAAATGTTTTTCTTGAGTACACTAGGCTATAGTTTATGCCACAAAACAAATCTGAATAAATTTAAAGAGATGGTTGCTAACATTGTATCTTGTCCAATCACAATGAAATGAAACTAAAAATAAATAGAAAAGGAAAACTGAACAATTCACAAATATGTGATAAGAGTAGGGAGCATTTCTTAATGATAATAAAAGGGAAGAAGGAAAGAAAGGGATGGAGAATGTGGGTGAATTTACATAATCATCACCTGGGAAAGAGGATATCTTTTGAATGTATAGTACAGACGCCTCAGACTACTATAGAATTGTCTGTTTCTCCCTTCAATTCTGCCAATGTTGCTTGGTATCTTTTGGGGCTCTGTGCATATATACTTATACTTGATTCGTCTTCATGATGACCCTTTTATCAATATGTAATTTTCCTCTTTGTCTCTAAGAAGAGCTGTTAAAGTCTATTTTGTCTGATATTAATATAGTCACCATAGTTCTCTCTTTGGTTGCTATTTACCTGGAAAATCTTTTCTATTTTCAATTTTATCCTTTTGGGGCCTTTAGATCTAAAATGAGTCCCTTTTAAACCATGTGTCATGGGATCTGGGGCTTCTCAGGTGGCCCCAGTGGTAAAGAACCCACCTGCCAGTGGATGAGGGTTCAATCCTGGATAGGGAAGATCCCCTGGAGGAGGACATGGCAACCCACTCCAGGATTCTTGCCTGGAGACTCCCATGGACAGAGGGGCCTGGAGGGCTACAGTCCTTAGGGAGGCAGAGAGTGGGACACGACTGAAGCGACTTAGCACAGATGGACAGATGTCGTTGGGTCTTGTGTTTCTTTTTTAATCCATTATCCCAATTTCTGCCTTTTGAATTGAGAGTTTAATCCATTTACACTTAAATTTTGTGAAAGGGGTCTTACATCTGCTTTTTACTTGTTTTTTTTGTATCTCTTATATCGTTTTTGTCCCTTTTCTCTATTACTGCTTTCTTTTTTGATTAGTTGTTTTTTTGTAACGGCATGTGTAGATTTCAGGCTTCCCTGGTAGTTCAGGAACCTGATAGCTTCCCTGATAGTATGCAGTTTTTATTTCGTATGTGCATATTTGTGTGTATATGTGTGTTTGATTGTTGAAAGTGTGATAGTCTATTCTTTTGAGACTTGCCCAAATTATTTTTTCAAAGACTATTTTATGTCCTGTGCGATCACGAAAGTCTCTGAGTTTTTATCTTATGTTCAGATAATGTTTTGATAGAAATTTCCTTGAATTTCAGGAGCTCTTCCACTCATTGTGGATTGACTTGACTATTCTGGGGCATTCCATCAACGTTTATTTTGGCCTGCTCTAAATTTAGGGATCAGCCCAAGGTGAAAGCTTAGGTTTTCACAGGATTCTTTTGAGGAAGCATCTTGCCTGGATATGTGCATGGCCTTCTAAATAAACTCCTTTTTATTTTTTGTAAATGTTTTATTTTGTATTGGGGTATAGCTGATTAACAATGGTGTGATAGTTTCAGATGGACAGTGAAGGGATTCAGCCTCACATATATCCATTCTCCCCCGAACTCCCCTTCATCCAGGTAAATTCCTTTTTAAACATTATGGCTTTTGAATGTTTTTTTAAAATATAGATTTATTTATTTTAATTGGAGGTTAATTACTTTACAATATTGTATTAATTTCTCTAACTTTATGCTAGCTTTTCCTCCCAGCTTTAGATAGATGGTTACTGCATAGTCTACTCATAAACACTTGCTCCAGGTATCTCCTGGTCCATTGTCACCTTACATTTTTTACAACGTCTATTGTTTTCCTGTCTGAATTCTGATTCAGGCAAGATAGAGAGCATTACCACTTAAATTAGTCTTTTAGCTATCCCGCAAAAAGATTAGAAAAAGTGTCTACAATGGTTTGTAGATAAGATCTATGTCATTCCCTCTGGTTCAGGAGAGGCACCTGGGTAGAAGATCCACTGCTGTGCCAGGCAAAGAGTGGGGTCAAGCAGGCAATAGAACAACACAAAGTTTTCCCTTTAAAAATAAATCTTTCTTGACTGGCTGATCATTTGATTGCCCTAAGCCTGTGGTTATTTTACAGAGCTCTGACAAAGTTGGTTCAGACAGTTTCTCCTTAGTTTTTTACTTGCTTGTCTATTTGCTTCTTATTTAATCTTTTATTTGGGCAAGGGAGAAACAAAATCTTAGAGATTCCTGATGCACAACTTTGTTTCCTAATGAATTTTTAAGCTGCCACATTGTTGAAAGCCTTAGACAAATGGGTGAATAAGCCAGAATGCTAAATTAAATGAAACAGAACCAAGTAATAATAGCTTAAAAGTGTTATCAGTTTTAAAAATAAGACTACTAAACCAATGGATTTTTCACATACCAAAACTAAACAATGTAGAGACTGGCAGTCTTTCCCGCTGACAAGGTCTGCAAGTTTTTATAAAGGGAAATGTTTCCATTTCTGCCACAAAAAATATTCAGAATAAAAAGATATATGGATAGCTAAGACTATATGAAGCTTGCTGAAAAGTAAAGTTTTACTCACTCATAATTTTTTCAGTTATTTCTAAGACAGTAAGTCAGCTACTTTTGCTTAGACACTATTTTCAGTAAATGCTCCAGGCAGATTATATGAAAATCAAGTGAAAAAAGTTCATTTTAAGAAATCAGGTTTATCTTCAGAAAAGACAAAGAATACTTAATACCTGTTCATTCCTCAGCAGAAGCTAGAGATAATAACCGTATCTGAAAACTATGCCGGTCATGAACACGTTATACCATCAAGAGAAGCTTCCTAGCCCATCTAAACACATATAACAAATCCATCTGCAGTTTCATCCCATTGACCTTAACAGACCTTCACAAATTTGACGGCACTTGTCAGCATTTCCCTTGGGTCTTTTCTGTTCCAAGCTAAACAGCCCCTCTTTTCTCTGTGAAAGTGAAAATCACTCGGTCCTGTCCAATTCTTTGCGACCCCATGGACTATACAATGGAGTATATTCTCCAGACCAGAATACGGGAGTGGGTAACCTTGCCCTTCTCCAGGGGATTGTCCCAACCCAGGGATCGAACGCAGGTCTCCCACATTGAAGGCAGATTCTTTAGCTGAGCCACAAGGGAAGCCCAAGAATACTGGATCGGGTAGCCTATGTCTTCTCCAGGGAATCTTCCCAAGCCAGGAATCGAACTGGGGTCTCCTGCATCACAGGCAGATTCTTTACCAACTGAGCTATGAGGGAAGCCTGATCATGTCTCTGTAGTATACATCACATATTAGAGGAACAAGAGTGACCTGGAACGGACAGCCTCAATTCTGGAGGTAGACATCTAGATTCAAATCTGGCACCAGCACTTGCTCACTATATGGTTATGGGATCTTCTTTTTCTCTCCTAACTTACAGGTAAAAGTGAAACCTTCCACAGTGGGCTGTAATATGAATAAAAGCTTAGCACAGATTGATACATATGTAATGGCATTTGTTACTGATATCCTTCTTACTCTTTTCTAATATTCTAGTTTGTCTCTTTTCCTCAAAAAAAAAAAAAAAAAAAAAAAACCTGGTACCACAACTGTACAAAATATTCCCAAGTTTGTCTGAACAGTTTTAAGGTTTCAGGTACAATAGGACTATTTCAGAATGAATAGTATATTCCATTCCCTCAAATCTTAATATCTTTGTAGCCATATCTCTTCAATAACACTTACCCTTAACTTAAGCCTTAAGTAATTTTCTCTTTTAGCTTATAGATAGAAAAATAAACTGACAGACAGATATAGATAGCATTACCACTGCTAAGTCAAATATTCTCTAACCTATTTTTCAAAATTTGGATTTTGAAACCTAAGTATAAGGTCCTATATCTTTGTAAGTTTCATCCTCTTAATTTGAGTTTATTTTTGGTATCAAATCATCTATCTAATTTCTGATATCCTTATTTTTTTGCCATTAGCAGATTCTATTAATGTGCCCTTTACCTTCCTACAAGTTATCAATAAAATGACAAAAGAGTTATTTACAGTAAGTTGTATGGCATGCCACAAGTATACATCCCTCCCAATAAATACATACATGGCATCATGGCATATTAATAAAAGCTACATTTGTTAAAGTTATGCAATTTGGTTATAACAATTAACTCTTCAAAGCATTACAAAGAGCTTAAAAATTAAGTATCAATAAATGCCTCCATTTGCTAATAAAGAAATAGTGTCATAGAGAGGTTTACAAATTTCCCTAAGATTACTGAGAGTTCTCCCTCTACAATAACCCAACAGAATTTGTTGTCGGCAACAGATTATCACAGATTATCAGGAAGGTTGAATCAGATAATAACTACAGAATGAATGAAGATTCATACCCTTTAGAGATTTTCTTTTTCTTACACTCTATACTTTGATCTATCATTGTATTTTGGAAATTATTTTAAAAAATCCAAAGCAGTTTGATATAATAGTCAAATATCAAAGTATGGAGAATAACTTTATCTAATTAAAAGTATCTATTGCCATGAGTTCAGCTGTCCACCTTTCACCATTTAAGATTAACTTCTGACACTGAAAGTTTTGTGCTGTGGGTTCTGGAAACATTGTATAAAATCATGAAGTGCTCTCTTTGATATTTTATTGTAGATACATAGAGGCTCACTACTACCCATTGAATTTAAAGCCTGATATTTTTTCCCGTAATGTTACAGTTACCATACAGATATTATTTTTATGAATCATATTTTAGAAATAATTTCCAAATAAAATCTGAAGAAGCATGGAAAAGAGATGTGCAAAAGTGAATATATTTCAACTGATGCCTCATTCAGACATTGACTAGACCTCACTGGGGATGAGTTACTTGTTTATCTACACAGGATTTTCTTGTCTTTTCATTAATTTAATTTAATTCCATTGATATGTAACCTGAGAGTAACATTCCCCTACAGTATGCCCACTCCATTTGTAAACTGAATTGAAGTCATCATCCCAGCTTTAACAGCTGTGAAGGACTGAGAAATTAATAGCTCTCTCTTGAATTAGTAAATTATATTTTTCCAAAGAGAGAAAAGTACCTCATAAAAATAAGTGACTAGAGTCACTTTTATTTTTATAACAAGTCTTTTTATGCTATAGTTTTAAGCCCCCTTTTACAATAACATCTTACATTTATATAGTGCTTTATACTTTTCAAAGCACTAGCATGCACATTATCCTATTTTATCTTCACAACAACCTTCAGACTTAAGTAGGGAAGAGCTAAGAGGAGGCCTGTGCTGCAGACTGCAGTGGGCTGATGGGCCAGGCCAACGTCTCCTGACTGCTAGTCCGGAATGTTCTGTGATTTTCCCAATTACCAGGAAAAGATAGAGAAAGCACTAATGGAAAATGAGATTTTTATAGAATATATGTCCTAGCAATATACAATACTATATACTTTTGTTTTATTATAAATTATATGTCATATAATATGTAAAATGCTTGTTTGCTGTTGTTCAGTCGCTCAGTTGTGTCAGACTTTGAGACCCCACGGACTGCAGCACGCCAGGCTTCCCGTCCTTCACCCCTCCCGGAGCTTGCTCAAACTCACACCCATTGAGTCAGTAATGGCCGTCCAACCATCTCAGCCTCTGTCATCCCCTTCTCCTCCTGCCTTCAATCTTTCCCAAGCATCAGGGTCTTTTCAAATGAGTCCACTCTTCATATTAGGTGGCCAAAGTATTGGAGCTTCACCTTCAGCATCAGTTCTTCCAAAGAATATTCCAATGAATATTCTTTAGGATTGACTGGTTTGATCTCCTTGCAGTTCAATGCTCATAATAATACAATTAGTAAATAACACAATTATAATAATACAATTAGTAAACTGTTTATAGTAATATAATTATATATAATTACCAAATGCACTGTGTTCATTATAATAAAATAAGTAAAAGTAAGTCCTTAAGATCATTTTTTACTGAATTGAGGAAAATAATGTATACTTTATATTTTAAAATCTTATACACAACTACACACATAATATGCATATTTCTTAATAATATAAAGAATGAATCCATCTTCTGGTTTGAATAAGTAAGTTTCATTCAAAAAGCTAAGCTTGTAAGTTGTTTACTTTTAATCAATATTTTAGTTTTAAGGAAAAAGGAAATAAACACTAGTCTGCCCTTTAGCTTTTAAAAAAACTTCATTTTAATATATTTCTCCATTTTCATTAACTACTGTATTTGGTGATTACCCCAAGTACTATATGCTATATAGAGTTCATATATATATATATGCCACTTCTGATGACGTAGTTTGTTTGTAGAATTCACAGAGTTTCATATATACATAAATAATTTTCCCATGATGTTTGACAAGTTTAGTCACACAGAAACAGATTTTTTTTTCTTCTGAGCACCTATTTTGCTCCAAGGACCATTCTAAGTGATGGAGTTAAAAAGAAAAGGTGCCCAGTCCCTGCCCTTGGAAGGGAAACACTTTAAAAACTAATGATAAGATGGTGGTGGTTTAGTCTCTGAGTCCTGTCTGACTCTTGCAGTTCCATGGACTGTAGCTTGCCAGTCTCCTCTGTCTATGGGGTTCTCCAGGCACAAATAATGGAGTGGGTTGCCATTTCCTTCTCCAATGATGATACTATAGCAAAAAAAGTTATATATATATATATATGTGTGTGTGTGTGTGTGTGTGTGTGTGTATGTATTGTATCAATATGAACAGCAGAATGATTAATCCTTCCTGACTTATTCAGAAAGAAATTGCAGAGGAGGAAATAGTTTGCTGAGTTTTGAGTTGAGCAGGAGATTACCTAAAAAATCTAGGAATGAATGTGAAGGAAAGTGCTGAACAGAAACAAAGATGCTGGAGCCCCAAAAGGAGGAATGGGAGATTTTTACTAGGAAGAGGTGAAAGGGACTGCTTTGGATCTAGCCAAGAATGAATCTGAAAGGAGAGGCTAGGAAATGTTAAGTTGATGCCATGTGCACTGGGAAACCATAAAAAAGGAGCAAATACCAAGTGAAAGTTGATCAGTCGTGTCTAACTCTCAGTGACCCCATGGACTATAGCCTGCCATGTTCCTCTGTTCGTGAAATTCTCCAGGCAAGAATATTGGAGTGGTTTGCCATTCCCTTTTCCAGGGGATCTTCCACACCCAGGGATTGAACTCAGGTCTCCTGTATTACAGGCAGATTCTTTACCATCTGACCCACTAAAGTTCAATTCATATAGCAAAGTATTATTATATGCTTGAAGGACTGTGTGTATATGAAGAATAGAAACTCACTCAAACTAGTTTAAATCTCATGATTTTCCCCAGCACACATATGCACACACCTGCCAAGTGTTTCTGCTGACCAAGGGTATGGCGTGCTGTCAAGAAAACTCCCAAACATCAAGGAAGAAAGCCTGGAAGTGTCTCAGGCCACCAGGAGACTTTGTCCCAATTACAGGAGTTTCCTGGTCTCTGTCTTTGCAAATCTCTCCATCTGGCTGTTCTTTCTCCAGATTATTTCCCTGAACCATGGCAGATGATGGATGCTCCACACTCCTGCATTTGCATGGACTCTTAATTTGAGTTCTGTGTGATCCAATTTGTGACAAAACACTGGCTGAGCTAGATTGGACCTGCTGAATAAAATACCAGTAGGGTGGCAGGGAAGGGCACAAAATTGTCTTTGAAGCTCCTTCCTATAGTTGAAAGAATATGAGGCATGCTAGATTTTGGTTAAGAGCAGGGCTGTGGAATATAAATTGTCTATGTTCAGATTCCAGCTTTAACCTGCTTGTTATATCATCTTGAGCAATTTACGTAAGAGCAGAGACTATAAACAGTATTACCACCATTTTACTTGTGCAAGGCCACTGAGGCATAGAAAAATTAAATGACCAGTTCAGTGCATGCATGGACTAGAGCACAGATTTGTACTCTGGCGCTTGAGGATAGGCTCTTAACCACTAAGATATTCTAATAGTTAAGGAAGCACATTTAAATACCCTGCTTTCTTTGACAACAGATTTTAAAATTTTTGTTTGCTTTAATGAGGAGTTTAAACAGGACAGTAACTATCGATGACCGAGAGGGAAAGGAGAAAAAAGTTGAAACAGAAGATTTGCCTATAAAAAATATAATTTCTTTGAAAGAAAATGGTATAATGAAATTTTTTGCACCACTTTCTATTTAAAAGGTTTTTTTTTTTCCCCCAACATATACATTTGTGATTCCAGATATATCTTTCTGTGAAAACTACCTTTAACATATTTCTGGTAAATTACTTGGATAACAAATTCTTCCCTTTACTCTCATCAACTCTGGAAGACTAGCTCACTATCACATAACTGGATAATTGTGAAAATATCTAGGCTAGTTTTATAATATTATTTATCTTTCTTCCTATAAACCCAGCAGGTGAAGAAAAATGAAGACAATTTGGTAAATAATGGATGCAGACATGACTTATTGTTTTTCTGCAATGAGAAATAAGCACAGTTTTATTATGTGACCTTTCTTTAAGTGCCTGTCAAGAACTCAAAAGTAATAAAGCTTTACTTGCAAAGAGAGACTGATTTTAAAAAGATACACACTTAAAAGGCTGTATCTCTTTATTAAAAGTTGATCTTCTATTTGTGAGTCCATAGAAATAGTGGTCTCTATGATTTTACCCCCACAAAAAGCTTCTGATTGTCTCCTATAAAATTTATGTCATCTACAGTCTGTGAATGAGTTTTAGGATAGACTTCAGTTTAAAATGCATTAAAAAAATAACGTGTTCTGTAACATATGTGTTTTTTCTCTTTTCCAAAAGGTCATCTTGGATTCTGGTCTTTTTTCTTCCATGTGAGGCTTGCAGGTAAAAAGATCTTTTGACTTTTAAGGTCCCCAAGTGTCCAGCCTCAGGCTTTTATTTCTATTAATAGACAATCTCACCAGTTTCTTCAAATATCAATACTAGGATTTCACCTAATTAGAACTTTCTGGAACTACGTGCATGTAATGTAAGACCTTAAGTGACCGTGCATATCATAAAATATTGTTGTAGATAAGCTTCAGTAATGCTGCGTTAAACAATTTAGTGCACTGAAAAGATTTTGTTTTGTTTAACCCTCTTGGTGTTCTAAATTTTTAAGATTATTCACAAACAAAGCAATTTTTTTTTAAGGCATAAACATCTAACACATGTTCCCTTTATCAGGCCAAGTTTTTATTAAGGTCTTAAATGTTTTTTTAACATGGAAAGTTCGTATTAAATATAAAAGTAGAAATATTCTTTGAAATAAATACAAAATCAATAAAATTAATGAAAACACAAAAATTGTAACCCAGGTCACAACAGAAGAGTTTCCTTATGGGGAAGTAAGCTATTTTTATTTTAATTTCTATAAAGAAAATCCGAATCTATTTTATAGAAAAAAACTATTTTAAATATGTATTTTTGGTCTTGGTTCTATAATTAGAAGAATGCTGAAGTATCTTCCTACACAAGAAAGAATGTTCTAGGTTCTAGAGATCAAAATATTGCTGGTCTAAACACACACATAAAATGAGCACACACACAATAGTAAAATATTTTAGTTTCTATAACAGCAGAAAGAAAGGGATGTTTGCTTTTAATTTTACAAACGATAATCACATAACTTTTAAGTTTACCTGCAAATCTCATAATCTAAAAGAAAGGAAAAATTAAGAAAATATTAGTTTCTTTTAATAAAATATGTTCTATGCCAGATTCAGCTTTGTTTTACTTTCACATTTTGATGCGACATTTGGCTTTGTGTTACGAAAGGTTTCCTTAGAAGCTGCATTTTAATTCCATTTGTTTGTAATCAACTAGGGGAAGTTAAAAAGAAAAAAATAAAAATAAGTAAAAATAAACCAAATATTGAAAATGTCTGCAGATAAGTTCCTAAACTTCTTTCTTCCTACTTAAAATAATCAGGGTTTGCAAAACTTTCTCAGTTTCTTTAATAAGAGATGAATTGCCTAACTTTCATTCAGAAGAAAGCTTACATTGTACTTTATTTGTAAACTGACTCAAAATATTTGAAATAAATAATTCTTTTAAGACATCCTAGCAGCAACTGAAGAACAAAACAACGAATTCTGTTGTATACTCATTTGTATTACCAATTTTAAGTTGCATGCTCAGGTTTTTTTTTTTTTTGCTTTCAAAAGAGATAACCTAAAATTGCATCATGTGGTGTGTGTATGTGTGTGGCTGTGGATGTGTGTGTTTTTGAGAGAGATAGGAGAGAGAATCTGTGTGTGCATACTTTCTCTTCACACATAACTTACTTACTTAGTCTTTTAACTAACATCACAGGATAGTCATATCAAACATAAATGGAAAGCAAAGGAATTTACCAAAGCGAGCTGGAAATCAGGCATAAGAAGTCTTTTACAGTCACAGAGTAGATGACTCTGTGATATATTTTTATGCCAGATATTTTAGGATATTAGAGGTTCAAAGTTTCGTAAAAATTTTGAGTTTGTTTTTGTTAGTCTTCTGCAGCAATCTATCATTAAGTCTATCAATTTTTTTTTTTTTTTAGCACTTTCCCCAGCACTGGTGGAATGGGATAAAAACAGAATTATAGAAACATTTAAAAATATATTAAATTCAAATGATATTTCTGTATTTTCTTCTTCAGTGTATTTTCCTACACTATTTTTTAACACGCACACATACATTCCGATATCATATAAACACTGATAACACATAGCAATATAAATTATTCCTAAGTCTTTGCTTGATTTCATTCTTTACAACTAAACAACAGGAAATGAGACAGATATATAATGGCATTTGTGTCATTATTCATCCTTGCATTCAGTCTACAATCAGGACTACTTTAGGAAAAACAGACCTTAGAGTTTAGAAACTTATACCTTTGATATTAGAGCAAATGAAATGTGGCTTGTCCCTTTAATATGTAAATCGACTGAAATCCAGCCTTCCACATCGCAAAGGGCTCCTTGCTTATTACTTTATGACATTTCCAGACTGAAGGTGCAGGAGGGGCGCACATTAATTTGCTTTATGTTTGACTAGAGAGGCATCCCATACCTATTAGAGGCCACTTTGGGCCCACTTCATTTCAGAGTTGTTGTCAGTCATTTGAGAGTGATACAGCCTGAGGCCTGGGAAGAATAAACACATCATATATTAGGTAAAGCTGTGATGTATGGGGGTTGCTGAACGCCAACACCTCTTTCTGAGGATAAGGAAGATCAGAAAGTGGGAGTGAGATTAGGGTAGGAAAGAGTCTTAACAGACCAGAATCCCACCAGTTCCCTCGGAACCTCTCAGTTCAGAAGAAACTGAGCAGGCAAAGCAGGTATTTTCTTCATTTTTGTTTTGCTGGATTTTCTGGTGGTCACTGGGAAAGAAGCAATAGGATATGGCCCTCATTATTTGTTTCTCTTTCCACTTACTACAAATCGAAATGAAACAAAACACTGAAGAACTGATACCACAGGCAAACCTGGAACATTTCAATCTCAACCAGTTTAAACAAACGGACAGGAATTGACTAATTTCTCTGAGTCTGCAATTCCGCAATGCTCCATTTTACACATTTTTGAAAGCTGATTTTTTTTTTTTTTTTAATAATCAAAATTTAGCTTTAGAGAATGAGAAAGCAATTCTTCTTCTGGTGTTTTTTTTTTAATTCCAGAAATTACAAGTATATTTTCTTCCACCCCCTTAGCTACAGAAGGAATTAGTGACTACTACATTTTCCAGTTGGGTAGTCCATGAATTACAGCATTATCTAGTGAGAAGTTTCAAAAAGTTCATAAGAAGAGAAGTTTCACCCAGAGGAAAGTGTTTTACTTTTCTATATGTTCAACATCAATTTATTCTAGCTTCTCTGCACTTCATCTTGAAGCCACTGTTGGTGAGTCTGATTTGCAGAAAAGCGTTTTCGCTCCTATGGCAGCTGGTCCTCATGCAAGGCTGTAGGATTTGTACTGAGAAGTAATTATTTCCTATAGCTTTAACACTGTACAGAGCCCTGAGAATCTCCCAGGATGCTGACAGACATCTATTATCATCTCACAAGTTCTATGAAGCAGCCTGTATTATGTGCTAACTATGCTGACACCCGGCATGCCTTCCTTGTGCTGGGCTCCCTACATCCAGGAATGGCCTCCTCTCTATTCTGTCTAACATCTTGGTTAAGGAAACACCACATGCCTGCTTTTATTCCTTGTGAAGGAATCAAGGGAGCTCCACGTGGTAAAAGAAAGTATCTGTTTATGAAATTACAAATTAAAATCTCATATTTCTTTCCCTAAGGCTACAACTCGGAGCCTTTGGGAAGGAGTCAGCTACAGTAGAGAGCTATCCCTCTCCTCTGTTGTTCGCCTTAAACAATCCAACAGCACATTTTTATTTGGTTAAAGAAAGTGAGGAAAGCAGGGAGAATTGAATTGAATGGAAAAGATACATCTCTTATATACATATATATAAACAGATATTTGATATACACATCATAGTGTTATAATATAATGTCATAATATATATTATACTGTGTAATATATATTAATTATTGTATAATTATATATTAATTATATAACATTACAATATGTGTGTGTACACACGTGCACATACTCAGTTGTGTTTGACTCTTTGCGATCGCCAGGCTCCTCAGTCCATGGCATTTTTCACGCCAGAATACTGGAGTGGGTTGCCAATTCCTTCTCCAGGGTATCTTCTGGACCCAGGGATTGAATCCACATCTCTTACGTCTCCTGCATTAGCAGTTGGGTTCTTTACCAGCTGAGCCACTGGGGAAACCCCATAGGATGCATATATCAATAAATATATATAAGAAAATATATGTAATTATATATTATATGTAATATATATAAAACATTATAATATGTGCATATCTAGTAAACTGTATATAAAGCAAAAGGATATACAAGTGTTTCTATACATTTAAATAACACCAAAGTAACAGTGAGCCACAATGATGAAAACTATTTAGCGGTTACCATAACTAAAGAGCAAAACAATTTCTCCTAGAAGAATGGAAAAATATAAGAGAGTAGAGAATCACATATAAGTTCCATTTTTTTGCAGATGGACCAAGAATAACGGTTTCTTTTTTAGAAGCCTAGATTCTTGATCCATCATGATTAATACATAAATATTAGCAGCCTTTCTTTCTGTGGGCCTCTCCATGTTTGTTGCTTAGGGTTACCTGGAAATATCTAAAAGAGATGGAGCAAACTGCATCCTGTATATAATATTCACTCATGTGTTTGTGACATTTATAACCACGGTCAGCATTTACTTATTGCTACATACACCAACCACTGTGTTAAGGACTTTTCCTGCACCTCAGGGCCCAGATGTAGTTACTTTTAGCAAAATCCACGGAGTCGTTGAGTTTTGGAAAACTAGAAAAATAAAATAAGATGAAGATATTCATGAATGCCTCTCCATACTGACATAGTCTTATCAACATTGCCAATAAGGTTTTATCAGCTTCAGGCACGAGGCAAATCTATCTTATTAGTGTGAAAACTAATGAAAGATCATCCTGACAATGATAATTAATTGCGGTTGTTGACAAAGACTCAGTTCCTTTGCACTCCCTTTTCTGTTGCTCTTTCCTGGTCTTTCAGCCCTCCTCTCTCAATTAGACATATGAAAAGTCCTCCCTCCCCTTTGAGAAAGAAGCTTTTAGATTAATCATATTATCTTAAGGTTCCAAATCTCCATGCCTGTGTGACCTTTCTTCCTGTTAGAATCCATTATCTTAAACTATCACAATAATCCTGGCTTTAGGGAGGGAGAGAGGGAAGAGGAATCAAACCTAATAGATGGCAAATAAGATTAATCTATGATCTAAGTGCCGATTACACTTGGCCCTGCCCTTGAACACCCAGGTGTAACCTTGAAATTCACATCTGCTAAGACATGGCAATTGGATTGAGTGTCCCTGAAGGCCTTAAGGGCAGCTGGCCAAACTTTACCCATTACTCCCCAGCGAGATCCTGCACTGTCTCAACCTTCAACTCTTTTTTACTTGTGGAATTTGGCAGCTGCGCTTTTTCATGTTTGTTTTGGGATAGTTCACATTTTTTAGATAAAAAAACTTATTCTGGGTCCTTGATTTTTGCTTGTCAGAAGCGCCTGGCCATGGAGGGAGTGAAGTTTTACCTGGACCTCACAAGAGGAAAGAAACTAATCCAGCCCCTCAAAATCTGGATCTTTTGGTGATAGATGCACCAAAATAAACTCAAGCCCTTGCTTCTTTCAAAACAATAACATGCTGATCCCCCCAAACTACATATGTTTAAGAACAACCAAGAAGAGGAAAAAAACCCAAAATTCTTCCTTGTAACATGTGTCTTCTGAACTTGGAGCTGATTATTTTTCTTCCACATGGCCTGAGGTCTTAGAAAGGACACCCTTTAGGGAAGATACAGCATGATTTGGGGAAGTTCGAGCTACTGGAGACAAGGACAGGAAAAGGGTAGTGCTTCAAGAAAACAATTTCAGCCAAAGAGAAATATCACTGGGTCACATAGAGAAAAGGGAAACAAAATCGTAGTGCAGTCTCATTAAAGGTTGGCTCTGTCTCTTGAAATTCAAAGTTAACCAAATAAAATGTTCTTTCATCATGCATCTATATAATCCACAGAACAGGAAGAAATTAAAGAAGATAGGGTAAAATTAAACCCCGCTTTAGAGAGTGAGAAGGAAAAATAGGTCTAAGCAAAAAGTAACACATAGTCTTCAAACATAGTGGAGCAAAACTTGATGGGCAGAAAAATAGGACTTTTTTTTTCCCAAAAAAGTGAAATAAAAAATGCCAGGGACATGGGTTACAGAGCCCATTCTCAGACCTTTCTCATGAGCATCAACCTTGTCTCAATAATCTCTCTCTGGCATATCCTCAACCATACTATATCTCTCAAAGTAGAACAATTTTAGCTGGTTTAGTTTTGTAAAAAGCTTTCTTGACCACTTTAACAAAAGTAGACCTGGATTTATTCTTGGTTCATATGGAATCCTGTGGAATAAGAACCTCAGCTCCATAGTTCCTCAGTAGTTACTCTATATTTTCTCCGACTTTTAAAACTTGATCCCTAACCTATTAAGAATAAATCCAATCTTACCAGTAATGTTTCCTTTATTTTATTTCAAGATTAAGTTACTATTTTTTTTCTTCACAGGTTTAATAAAGCAGATCTAGAAATAAATTTTCCAGGACTCATCTTTTGGAAACTTCATTCTGAGACACAGCTGTTTTGGAGCCATGGCTGGGGCGAGACCCTGGAAGGAGCTGAGATGCAGGATCTTGGGTCTGTTGTGTAACGGATGCTTCTTAGTTTGCACAAATGTAAAAAGGGATATGGGAGGAATTCTGAGTCTGTCCAGGCTTGAGGATTCAGTAGTTGTGTGTGCAAAAATGTGTGATGACTACTGCACAACTGGGTTGAATCTCAGTTCTGGTGCGTGTTAGCTCTGTCACCCCGAGTCAGGGGCTTGCCCACTCTGCATGTTAATTTCCTCCTTTTAGACTGGGGATATTAATAGTTCTGGTATTCCCCAATTTTTGAAGGCTTGCTTTACACCATTTCACTTTTCTGAATGACTTCGCATGAGTCACCTGTTTTTGCTAACAGAAAGAAATTCAAAGAGAATTCCTGCTTTACAGGAAAAAAAAAGGGGAGGCGGGTGAAATTAGTGTTCAGCATCTGTTTTGCAGAGACCCCTTCTAGAGGTAATCCACACCCCAATTAGAGAGAGTACGTCTCCACCAAGCTCCTTCCCTGGAACAACACTCAGCATCTGGGGATGAGGGCACTGCTCTGTGTCTGTAAACATCTGGGCTTGATCTCAGTGTATTTTGCTCATCCATCTGCAAGTTGTATCCTAAGGTAGATGCCTCTTCAGTTTACATCATTTCAGTTTGCAAAAGTTTTCAGAGGAATACTCTACTTTCAGATATCAGAGAAATTGGTATTTACCTTCTAGTATTTTTGCCAGGGTTTACATGAGTTTAAAGAGGTAAACGACTTAGAGTGTATTTATAAATTCATAATCTATAACTGCTACTGTTATTGCCCTTGACATGGCCATCATTAGGGTCTCAGTTGATTACATTATTTTTATTTTTTAATGTTGTTGCTCTGAACTGGAGAAGACTGGGAAACAGCAATTTTACTGTGTTTTTTTTTTTTTAAGTTTTTGTTAGGCTCACAGCTGAAAAAACACTGAAGAGATGAAGGATTCCGGACACTCTGGTGAAAACACAAAGGATTCTTCGGGGCCTCCTTTCTCCTGCGTGTGAGGACAGTGGCATTTTGACTGAACGGAGGAGCCCTTGTCAGCTGTCCGGGGAGGGTTAACTCACACCTCGGCAGGAGCCCCATGCCATTAAGTCAGGGAGAGTAATGAAATTTCATTTAATTTGTCAGGAAGAAAGTGCTAATGTTAAAAGGCATTTAATAAAAAAGGGAGAGATTCTTTGAAAGGGAGTCCTTAAGTAATTACTTCAAGTGTCTTAGGCCTCCTCACCAGAATATTTACATTAGTGTCTTACAGAGCCAGTGTGTAATTAAATTAGTGCAGCATTTACATTCCCTGTAGTTTTTTTTTTTTTAAGGAACTATGATTTTATGAATAATCTGCCTTAAAAGAGTGAGAAAATGACTTGATCTAATAAAATTAGATGTTAGTGTTTTTTTCAAAATGTTTTAATGGAGAGAATTGCTGAATGAAAGTTGTGTGTGTGTGTCTTTGTGTGTCTGTGAGGGGTGATCTCAGCATGGGGTGACTGTGCTCTTCCCTCATTTCTACTTGGAAAGGTGCCATCTTTTATTTTTGCAGACCTGACATGGAGAGTCAGGTCAGCAACCGTGGCCTGGCGGCATATGGCCGTGGCCAGCCTTGTCTAGGCTGGGTTCTCTTTTCAACTAGTCTGGGAGGAGAAGATGGAGATGCACATGTGAGGGAAAGGAAATGCTCGTGAAGCAGGGCGAGTCTGCTCCAGCATCATCACGGCTCCTGTGTGCACAGGCAAGTTCATCCCTCTCACCACCAACAGCCGGAGGAGATCACACACGTGCTAGGATGGTGGGCAGCCCGCAGGTCACAGCCAGACAGATTTACACCTCCAAATCAGGTCACATTATAGGAAAAAAATCTTCAACATTTCTTTGAAGTAGTCTGGTGCTTCCCAGGTGGCTTAGAGGGTAAAAAATCTGCTTGCAATGCAGGAGACCAGGGTTTGATCCCTGGATCAGAAGATCCCCGGAAGAGGAAATAGCAACCCCCTCTAGTATTCTGGCCTGGAGAATTCCGTGGACAGAGGAGCCTGGTGGGCTATAGTCCATGGGGTTGCAAAGAGTCAGACTTGACTGAGTGATGAACACACTCTACTTTAACCTGGTGCCATTTCCAAATTGATTCATCAAAAATCCTTATGCCTGAATTTGTGCACAAATATCAGGCGAATGTTTTACTTTTGTCAACTCTGTCTTCTGGGAGTGTGTCATGGTATGAACATAAATTGCTAAGCTGAAGACAGGTATGTAAAGCTGTATGATGGGAGATGTGTTATAAATCTATCTCATATAGTTGATTGGAAGGGTAAATGAGGTTGAGGTATCAGAAAAGTTTGTTAATATAAAATGCTAATAGTTCTAGATATTTTTATAACAGCAGTTGAAGTGGTTTTACTAAAATGCCAATCTGATCACATCTCTTTCCTTACTGTCATTCAATGGCTTTTCCATGGCCCTCGGTGAAAGCCTGAACTTTTTAGTAAGTTGTGAATTGCCTCTGTTAATTTCTGAAACTCTCGTCCTTCATAAATCTTCTCTTCAAAATATCAGGTCTTAAAAGTATAAGAACTCCCTCACCTCTGCATCTTCACATGAGTTTTTCTCTCTGTCTAGAGCTGCGCTACCTCGTACATTAGCTACTAACCTGAAGTGGCTATTGAAATTGAAACTAAAAAAAATTAAAATGAAATAGCATTAAAAATGTAGCTTGCACTTGGCACATTTTAGGCACTCAATCATCATATGTGGCTAGTGGCCACCATCTTGGATGGTGCTGTTATTGATTATTCCATCCCTGCAGAGATTTCCCTTGGACATCACAGGTCTACAGTGATCAGAAGATCCCTACCTTCATTAACTTTACAGCTTAGGTATCCTTTCCACAAGGAAGTCTTTCCCACACCCACCCTGTGTCTTAATGAACTGTTGGATTGTCCTCTCCAATATCCTACTATATGGGAGTTACCTGGGTGCTTATGTGAATTGCCTGAGCAACCATGAGCTCAGTGAGGTCAAGGACTTATCAGAGTATTGTTGTTCAGTCACTCAGTCGTGTCCGATTTTTGATACCCCATTGACTGCAGCATGCCAGGCTTCCCTGTCCTTCACTATCTCCCGAAGTTTGCTCAAATTCATGTCCATTGAGTCGGTGATGCTTTTTAACCATCTCATCTTCTGCCACCTTTTCCTTTTGCCTTCAATCTTTCCCAGTATCAGGGCCTTTTCCAATGAGTCAGCTCTTCTCAGCAGGTGGCCAAAGTATTGGAGCTTTAGCTTCAGCATCAGAATATGGACCACCATCATTTTGCCCCCTTAGAGAAAAAATGGCAACAAAAGTATTTATTGAGTATTTCTAGGTGCCACTGTATAATTTACATGTATGGCCTCACTTGATACATGAATAAGTGCTATTTATCTCAGTTAGGGCATAAGTGGGGACTAGCTGTCATCTCAATGCAGCAAATGAAGAGCCTGAGCAAGACTAGACCTAAACCACTAGCCCAAGTCTTGCAGATCTGGAGAGGAAGAGTGGGAGCTAGAACAGGCAGTCTGATGGCAGCTCTTACACCGTGCCCCTGTTGTTAACACCCACACAGTTTTGTTGAAACAATGTGGAGTACCCAGGCACAGGCATGAAAGTAGACAATAGTTACTCTTTCATAACAACACTGTGTTTTAAAATTATATCAATTTCCCCACCAGCTTGAGGATAGGAAGTGTTTTCTTTTGATAAATGATTTCCACTTTCTTCCTTCAGCTCTCCACTGGAGTGGGGACAAAAAAGGCAGAGTATACCCGCTGCACAATTAAGAAACAGTACTCTTGCCTGGATGGGGTCGCTAAGAGTCGGACACAACTGAGTGACTTCACTTTCACTTTTCACTTTCATGCATTGGAGAAGGAAATGGCAACCCACTCCAGTGTTCTTGCCTGGAGAATCCCAGGGACGGCGGAGACTGGTGGGCTGCCGTCTAGTGGGCTGCCGTCTATGCGGTCACACAGAGTCAGACACGACTGAAGTGATTTAGCAGCAGAAGCAGCAGCAGCAACATTCAGAGAGGGGAAGCAAGATGAAAGGCTAGTGGGCTAACTCTGTAAAGTCAAAGTCAAACAGTCTTGGCAAGTGTTCAAGTGACGTGATGGACATGGGCAAGGGACCCGAGTCATCGACTTGGATTTTTCTTGGCTCTAATGTTTTCTTTTTCTGATTGCCCAAGTCATATTAATTAGTGGCATCATTTCTTTCTCATAGCTGCATATGTTACTGATGTTAATTGTTAGATAATGAAATAACCAGACATTGTTTTCAACTAATTAAGACGACGTCTATAAATAGGTCCCCGCTCAACATTAAGCCTCATGGCTACTGTATCACTGCAGCTACTGATAAATCAGTATTTTAGCTATCCTCATTGACTATTATTGTTGCTGTTATTATTTCAGATTGAATGTTGAAACCACAAGAAAAGCGTCTTTTAAAATAAACGTACTTAATACAAAATTTTGGTTAAGTGGGATTCTCGTTATGACTAAAACTGAAGACTTTATATCTTTCTTCACAGTTCAAATACATGAGGAAATAGGGGGAAAGCTATATTCATTGAGTCCCCAGTGGGATTGTATTCTATTTTGTTAGGAAACTAAAATATTAAAATGGGAAAGCTTATGTTCTATATTTTGTGAAAGAAAGTGAAAGTGTAAGCCGTTCAGTTGTGTCTGACTCTTTGCGATGCCATGGACTGTACAGTCCATGGAATTCTCCAGGCCAGAATACTGCAGTGGGTAGCCTTAGCCTTCTCCAGGGGACCTTCCCTACCCAGGGATTGAACCCATGTCTCCCGCATTGCAGGGGGCTTCTTCACCAACTGAGTTTTGAGGGAAACCCTACCCTGGGGGCTTCCCTGGGGGCTCATCTGCTAAGCAGGAAAATCAGGTTCAATCCCTGGATTGGGAAGATCCCTTGGAGAAGGAAATCGTAACCCACTTTCAGTATTCTTGCTTAGGAAATTCAATGGCCAAGGAGCCTGGCAGGCTACAGTTCATGGGGTGGTAAAAGAGTTGGGCATGACTTAGTGCCTAAACAACAAGAACCACAGTACTCTATGAACCTTACATATGTTGACCCATTTATTCCTAGTTGAAAATCTGTAAGACTATTATGTCCATTATACAGAAGACAAAACTGAGGTGCAGGACTATGACAAATCGCCCAAATCATATGGCCAGTGAATGACAGAGTTGGGAGTTGAACTTAATGTAACTTTAGAACCCACTTCTTAACCACACTGGTCTTTCTCACTTCCTCATCAACAGGTCCAGATACACACATATAATTACTTACAGATGCTTTACACACACAGGAAAAGTTAAGAATGACCTTTCTAAAGGAACAAGAAAAGCAGAAAGATCCTCCCGTGTTTTTATTTCAAGATAGCGTCTATGTGCCAATACAGTTTGGATTATTGACACATTTAAAAACAGAAAACTTGTGCCCATGTCTAAATAGGAAAATGCAAGAAAAGATTTCTGGTAAAATTTGATGCATTTACCTGGTTTGATAAAGAAAGAGATCAGTTTAAAAAAGAATCAGAATCCTTCGAATACTTTTAAAAATTCTATTATAACATCACTTTTGTTCAAGAGGAGCAAAAAGCTTTAGAGAACTATTCTAAGTTGGTGTCACTTAAGTGAATTTTGATCTTTAAATAACCATCTGTATTTGGCTACCATCTGATATTGGTCTGTATAGAGCTAAATTTACAGTCCCTTTTCCCAAACATAAAGAAAAAAAGAGCAAAACTAAGGCAGGTTAAAAACACGTTCTGTTAGTAGCTGCTTCAACCGAAACACAGGCATCAGTTTTCCTTCCTCATCATAGTGTCACTAATGACATTTTGCAAATGCGGATTGCATTTTTTTCTTCTGAGCAATTTATAAAGAAGGTATAGGGGTTCATTCTATCATTTGACCAGCTTAGTTACTTAACAAGACTGACGGAAGATCCAACCTGATCAGGTCGACTGTAATCCAGCCTTTAAGTGAGAAGGAATAGAAAACTCAGAAGCTGTCGAAAGGTCCATTGAAGTGAAAGGAAAACACATCCCTGCTTCTGAAGACCCTGAAATAATTTGGAAAAAAAAAAAAGTGATCAGTGGTTTTGACTCTAAAGCTTATTCTAAGGTAAGGAAAGAAAAGAATCAGAAGAGACCACTCTGCTTTTCCAAAGAATGCTTTTTGGAAAAGTAGCATTCCATGGAAGTACATAAAACAGCCAAACCTTTTAACACGACTCTAACAATTGCTAACATTATGTAAACTCCTGGCAAAGAAAACTTCAAATGACCAAAAATCATGTTTGCGGTATTTAAAACACATACACACACACATATTGAAATGGGAGAAACAGATTCAGAAGAAATGATTTGTAAGGATATGGTTAAAACTATTTATATACCGGGTTCTATTTGTTTTACAGCTAGTGCTGCACGGACAGCATGAAAGGTTATCTTTGACAAGGTTTTAGCTATTATTTTCTTCCAGTGAAATGGTATTTCTTGAGAAAAAAAGGTCTTTGGAACAAAATAACAATAAATCCTGATTTAGATACATAAACCTGCCATTGATATCACATAATATCAGTGTTCTTTCTCACTCGATACAGGCGTTTTAAAGATAAATGGTAAACCCGAACTGGAAATCCATCTGGCCGGCTGCCTGCTCTAATGAATAACCCCACTTTGGCGCGTGCAATGTAAGCAGAAAGTTCTCTCCCGGCCTCTTTCGTCTGTCATGAATCTACGAGACAGCCGACATAATATCTGGGCGACAACGGGTGCGCTAACAGTGCAGTGAGTTCCATTTTCTTTGCTTTCTATTGATTTTCACTTAATAACTGGCGAAATACTAAACGTCCGCCCTGAGTACCTAATAAATCCTGCCTGAGCTTTTTATTGAGGAGAATTTAATAAAAACAACCATTGCGGCTGAGGGATTTTTCTTCTGGACAGAACATAGCGGGTAGGGGACATCGGGGTTGGGGCAAGAGGAAGCCATCTGATTTTTTAAGGGACTTTCCTTCCCTTTGGAAAAGTGGTACCCATGTCAAGGACGCCTGTGTGTTTGAACCAGGGTCCGCAGAGAAGATGCTCTAAGTTCTTCAGGCTGGTTGTCTGGGGAACTGGAGGAAAAGGGATGCAAAGACTTGGCCAGAATCATCTTTCTGGTCCCCATAGAGTCCTCTGATACCTTGCTTCAAGCTTCAGTTACAGACTTCTTCATTGTTACCAGTAGCTCTCAACAATCTATAGAAGCGTGCATTTTAGTGATACTAGAAATACAAAGTATGACATGCTTGCTGAATCCTTGGATACCTTTAACAGAATTCTAGATATTTAAAAAAAATAGGTAAACATATGAAGGGAGAGAGTACATACAAATTATTCCATTTAATGCTAATTTGAGGCTCACAAATTTAGTTGTGGGGCAAAGAGCTCTATTTGTGGCTTTTTAAAGCCCAAAGAGAATTGGAAAGTCTGGACTTTGCACCCGTCACCATTGTCCTCTGCATACACTTCTAGAACAATTTCCACTGTTGATGCTCGAGGAAAACCTCTTTATTTTGCTATGTGGTCTTTTAGAAGCTTTTCACAGCTATGACTCCCTCCTCACCCTTTATGTTCTAATTGATCTTGAGGCTATTTTCAAATCATGGGGCTTGGTGAACAAGTACTTTAAATCTCCTCCTGTGTGTGCATTCCTTGTGTTCCATACTCAATAAAATTCCTAACCAAGAATCCACATATTTAGAAAAAATAAAAGTAGAAATATAATTTAAAGTTTTTTTTTTAAAAAAAAAAACAAAATCCACGAATTTTCAGTTTGAGTATCAATGTTATAAAAACCACAGTCACCATGCAAAGCAAACCCTGACTCAGTTACTTGTCAGCAACTCCATGACAGCTTTTCCTGCATAACCTGGGGACAGAGGCAGTGTGATACAATGCAGGTTCATGCCAAAGGACCTCAACTGAAATCCTGGCTTTCCCTCCTCTGAGGTTTGGTTACTTTGTCTATGAAATGAGGATACTGTTGCCCAACAAGCATGGTTGACATCACCTTGGCAAAAATCAATAAATGTATGGGTGCTGGACAAATGATGCCCATTTATTTCACTGCTACCCCAATGACAAACTGTGGTTAATCAACTGGGCTATGGCTTGAAACTGGCAAAAATCTCGGAAATCTCCCTTGTGGCCCTCCACAGTTCACAGCTGAGTTAACTCTTTTCTCAAAAGGAGCTCGTCTCAAAATTTTTGCTTAGAAGAAGTCCTGATGTAAACGGTACAGTCTGGGTGATGATGGCATATCAATGTGGATTCATTAATTGTGAAAAACGTGGAGGATGTTGACAGTGGGGGAACCTGTGTGTGTTTTGGGAAGAGGAGCTGGGAACACTCTGTACTTTCCTCTCAGTTTCACTATGAGCCTAAAACTGCAGCAAAAATAAAGTCTATTAAAAAGAGAGAGAGAATAAAGAATAGCAACAAAACGAAGATTCCCTGAACATAGAAATACTCAATAATATTTGCTTTTATTATTTACAAATGTTGCTTAATAATAATCGAAATCAGGTTCTGACTCTTTACAAAACAGAAGTCTGATCATTATTCCAGTGTAATTCTCACTTAATATAGACATTGACACCTTCTTGTTAATCCCAATTTTTTTTTTTTTTTTGACAGGGATGGGGTGGGGTGGGGTGTTGGGTCCTTTCTTTCTCTGGTTCTTAGTAAAAACTAGAGTGCAGTAAAATCTTTAACACTTTTTCTTTTTCCAATCATTTTGTTTTGCCACTTTTTCAGAGGAGAGCTTTCTTATTTTTCTTCTTCTTTTTTTAAAGATGCTTATGGAACCTAGTCTGTTCTGTCCTCAGCAGAATGTTTTGGTTCCATCTAATCCAATAGGCTAAACAACACCACAGAAAATTCAGCAGGGCCTGTGCTCATCCCCGAGCTGAGATTTGGGAGAGGTCATTTCTGACTTGAAGCTCAGGGTTTTGCAAGGCTCTTGGTGTTCACTTCCTCCAGTGCGTCCACAGAAAGGTGTATTGCTATTCGGATAATGTCTTCCCCTGCTCCACAAAAGGTTGTTGTACTGAGCTGTGATCGTGACAAATGATTTACTATTAGGAACATTCTGTAATTATTGTTCGGTGGGACCGCAGACCGATACATCATTAACATGATAGACGGCCTTTTATATCAGCAAAAATAACTAAATTAATAAAAATGGCTTCATTCCAAACCCTGTCAGAAAGCCAATACTCAGAACAATCAAGTAGCAGTGATACCTGAGAAAGCCATAGTTTATATCCCCCAACAAATCATGTTTTATGCATAAGTAGTAAAATATTTGTATATATAATCTCTATAATATAGGTCTGTGTAACAGAACAGATTTTTATAGATATCAGCCATAAACAAAAATAGAAGATGTTTAAATATTCTGTCCCAAATGATTTAGATTTAAATTTATGCCTTAATGCAATCAGGTTTCAGTTTTAGAATATTAGAATCTGCCTATGATGTCTTTCTTTCAATTCTCTAGCATCGGGAAACAATTAATGAGGATCCTGCAAACTAGAACGTCTTTCCTTGATCGTTCTTCCTTCCCTCCTTCCTGCCATTCTTTTCATCAACAAACGCCTGATTTATGCTTTCAATCCTTAGCCTCACTTATTTTTTTACCCTTTCACACAAAATTGAATATTCAACATTTTATGAGGAAAACAATTTTCCTGCACCCAAATATCTCAAAGCCTACAACAGTGCTTTACTGAGAACAGTCTCCATAGCACCAGATTCAGGCCCTCTGAAAGAACTGACCTATTGATAATGATATTTGTAAGAAACAGTACAACAACACTGGGTGATCTTAATTGACGATTGAGAATTTTTGTGTCTGCTAACCGTGTTCAGAGGTCACTAGAGATGGGAACATCCCAGGTGGTGCTAGCAGTAAAGGATCCACTTGCCAATACAGGAGACATAAGAGAATTGGGTCCAGTCCCTGGGTCAGGAAGATTCCCTGGAGGAGGGCATGGCAACTTACTTCGGCACTCTTGCCTGGATAATCCTATGGACAGAGGAGCCAACACAGCATATAGACAGCTAGGACTTGAATTTGCCAAGAAATCAGGGAAGGAATAAAATAGAATTCAACTGTTCTCTTCTCTGCTATTTTCTTCCTTTCCTACTTTCTCTCTTTCAACTTATTTTGTCCACAATCCCTGTTCAAAACTCTTAGGATAAAATGTGCTTTATAAATCAGAACCATTAGGATGTTGAAAAGTAACATGGTACACATATCCGTACATTACCCTCCTATCACAAGTGGAGTCTGGAGTTTCATATATGAATATGTCTGCAACAACACATATGAACACTCGCAGTAAATGGGCGTAAAGACTATGCAGAGCTTACATCAGTCTGGGTTACATTTTGCTGTAGTTTTAAGTGCCTGGTGGCTCAGACAGTAAAGAATCTGCCTGTATTGCAGGATACCCAGCTTTGGTTCCTGGGTTGGGAAGATCCCCTGGAGAAGGAAATGGCTACCCACTCCAGTATTCTTGCCTGGAGAATCCCATGGACAGAGGAGCCTGGTAGGCTACAGTCCATGGGGTTGCAAAGAGTCGGACATTACTGAGCAACTAACACACACGCACAGCCATGCCCCCAACACACACACGTACACACACGCACACACGCACACACACACACACACAGGTGCACACACACACAGAGGCACACACACAGAAAAATACCTGTTGATTTACCAAAGATTTTTAGATTAGGGATTACACAGAGGGGATTGTATGCATATCTACACAAACCAACACTGAACATTCAGTTAATACAATTTAGACTTCAGTTCAGTCGCTCGGTAGTGCCCGACCCTTTGTGATCCCATGGACTACAGCAAGCCAGTCTTCCCTGTCCATCACTAACTCCTGGAGCTTGCTCAAACTTTCCCCAAAATAAATAAACTTACTTTTGGGTATCTAAAAAAAAAAGATTTTTGCTTTTTTAGAGAAGTTTTAACTTCACATCAACGTTGAGTGGGATGTACTGAGATTTTCCACTTATGCCTAGCCTCACTCATTATCAAAATCCCACCAGAGTGGTATGTTTGTCTGAATCGATGAATCTACACTGACAGATCAATATCACCCAAAGTCCATAGTTGACAGAGTTCACATGGATATGCCTTATCATAGCACACTTGTTCTTTTTCAGGGCATTTCCACTCTTGGTAGTAGCTTAAAACATTAGAAGTTGCCATTAAGTATAATGATCAATAAAATATAGTTTATTCATTGAGTAACTGATATTGTAATGCTACTGATATTTCAATATACTCGATACTGCCATTTAGAATATGCCCTTGTTACTTCATTCTTGTAGAGAAATTTTGAATGACTTCATGCTTCAATCCTTGTCCAATTCTATCCACTGCCAACATTATTTACAGTAGCGTTCATGCTTTTTGGTGGGCTTCTCTGGTGGCTCAGATGGTAAAGAAACTGCCTGAATTGCAGGGGATCTGGCTTCCATCCCTGGGTTGGGAAGATCCCTTGGACAAGGAAATGACAACCCACTCCAGTATTCTTGCCTGGAGAATTTCATGGACAGAGAAGACTTGCAGGCTACAGTCAGTCCATGGGGGTTGCAAAAAGTCAGACATAACTGTATGACAAACACTTTTCATGTTTTTTGGGAAAAGGGGCAAACATAGTCTATATTTGCTCACATACAAGATTTTTACTAAATAAAAACATAGCTTAAAAACAAGATTGCGGTCTAAAAAGACTTGGAGAAAGCTACTTATGATAGCTCACGTCTTCAGATTCTTGCAGCATAAGTGAAATCAGTCCAGAGGCTGGTCAACGTGATCCAGAATTACAGTTCAAAGTCCCTCAGATGATATTAGAAATCATCCTAAATCTGAAAGCAAAATAAATGTAAACATGATCCAGTCAAGTACTGTGTGAGGTGAGGAGCAGTGTGTAGGTAAAGGATGCAGAGAAACCTTCTCTAGACAGATGGGGGAGACTTGGGCGATTGTTTTTATAGCTAAAGCTTGATTGAGACCTATTTTAAACCTCATCTTTTCTGCGTTGGCCTTCTCTTAAAGGAAGACAAATGCCCTTGAAAAGGCGTCTTAAAAGTATGATTCACGGACTTGGGAAGAATTACAGGATGCAGACGGCCGAGAGTGTGGTGCCTCCCCCGAGAGGAGTTCACATTTCCTTCCTCTTAATCTGAGTGAACCATTAAAAAGTTACTTAGTTCCCTGGAGACCCTTCCCAAGGAATCTCCTAAAAGGAAATACCCTGCACTGGAAAGGTAATTTACCTAGACAGGATTTAAAAAGCCAGGTTCCAGTTCAGAGATACCCAGGGACTTCACAGCAGCTGGCGTATTATGCTTTTATGGATTCTCTCCTAAATTAGTTAACAAATCAGAAGTAGGCTGAACAAGAAAACACACATACACACACACAATTACTCTTGTACACTTTATTTATTGATTCTTCCATGCAATTAAATCCTACATATGATAGTTTCACAGCTATTGGAATATCAAACAGTAAATATGAAATCAATTGATTAAGCCTGAAAATAGGCTCATGTCCAAGCAATCCATGTTTTGTTTTCTATTCTGAGAATGGTCTTAATTATTTTATCTAGTGGGAAAACTATTTTCTTAGGGATAGGCATGTGGGAGGGGAGGAAAATTCTGTGTTCTGGACCTTAGGGAGTGCTGTGGTAATTTCATGTCTGAGGTCTTTGGGAAGACGGACTTAAGAGCTGATTCCCTTTTATGGCAAAATAACTTATGAATTTGTCTTTTAAAGTCCACTGGAAATGGAGCATGGTTACAGAAAGCTGCAGCTGTGAATATTTGTAAAGCAGCTTGGTTTCCCATCTCTGGCAATTCCCTGTTCCCAGCCTCCATCCTCAACCAGTGTCTTATCCAGTGTTGGAGTTAATGATGGAACAGGAAAGAATGAATGAGAATGTTGGATCATATCAGTTCCTAGCAGCAAACTCATTTCTTTTTGAACGTTTTGTAGGCAACAGATAAGCAGTTGAGCCTTGCCTGACATTTATTAGGGATTTTTGCATTTCCTAGGTCCTGGCTCACATCGGAAGGAATTTTACTGATGGCCGTGAGAACTCTGTCACAATTCCTTGCTCAAATGGCATCACGATTCAACATTTAAAGACTCTCTAAGCTGATTAGTTAAAAGTTTTCTTGATAAAAATGGAGAAGAATTATAAACAGAAATGCAGAGAAATTAGAAAGCTAGTCCTATGTAAAGAAGGAGCTAGTCCTTTACGTAGGAGCTAGTCTTATGTAAAGAAGATTCTACATACTGAAACACACAGATGAATCCAGGAGACTAGCAGGAAATCACATTATCATCTTTCACTTTTCTCTCCTGAAACTGGAAGGACTAGATTCTGAAATATTTGGGTTTAATAAACAACAACCATAAGAATCCTTTTTCCTCCAAGAACTTCACATTTCTCAGCTATAGGGCAGAGTCCTGATACCACACATTATTACAAAGTAAAGTCAAGCAAGAAAGAAGTGTTGGGAATACTTGGATCTGCATACTTTTAATGAATATAAACTCTTTAGCATAGGACATGAAATGCAAATCACGGGAAAATGTATGATTCTATTTACCAAATAGTCACAATCAAGTGATCTGATTATAGGGCAAAATTAGGAGAGACATTCTAAAACTGTCTTTGTAGTGTCATTAAAAATAATGAAGGTATTTACATTTGATAAGCCATTTATCTCATTATTTCTTGTCCAATGAATTTTGCAAAAGAACTAAGAAAAATTCCACCCCCCTTTTTTCTTCCTTTTCATAAAACTCAATCCACAGGCCTGTATATTATATTCACATTTTTTGTCTGTGTGTGCTTCCTTTTGTGTTTTTTGGCTGCACTGGTGGAATTTTCTATGATAAGAGGACCACCAATCCAGTGTGCGTGGTGTGGGGTTGGCCCAGTCAAGTGGGCCCCACTGGGCCTTCAAGGAAAAGGGCCAGGAATTCATAGGGCTTGATTACTGCCAGGGCTTTTTCTGATTTTAAGTGAACTGTGCTCTTCCTAGTAAATCAACGCCTGGACATTAGAAATTTAACTTCAACTCAGAGAAGTGAGCAGAAGCTCTGTAAAGAAGCCACAACAATGCCTACATGAGATTTCTCCCAGCTTGTTTAAAAGTGAAAAGAAGGTTATTGCCTGAGCTATGAACAGTTTTAAACAAACTTCCATAGTAAAGTATATAAGCTTAAGCAAAAGTGTCTTCCTTTATAAAGGAGAAACATTTTGTTGCTTAAAGCTTTTGGTTTGTATTCAAAACACATCTGGCCACCATACCTATTTTCTTTAATTAAAAAAAAAAAAAGTTAAAATCAAGATATCAGGATTCTTCCAATTCTAATTACTCTATTTACCATCTGTTAATGTAATCTAATTTGGTACATATTTATAGGCCACATAGGTCATTAAATCGTTGGGTTGATGATATGAGAATGAAGGAGATGACTTTGGCCAAATGGCTTAAATGGTGGGTAACCAATTTTATATTTCTATCTTAATATGGTCGTCAGTATTCCTTCTTAAATGTCATTTATTTATTTAAATTCTTGGCCGTGCCACATGGCACATGGGATCCTAGTTCCCTGACCAGGGGTCGAACCTGTGCCCTCTGCATCAGATTCTCAGAATCTTAACCACTTGACCGCCCGGGAACTCCCAGTATTTCCTTCTTAATGGTTTGGTTTCATGACTGAGACTGATTTTTCGTCTCTCTTTGTACCCATACCAGAGAAGGCAATGGCACTCCACTCCAGTACTCTTGCCTGGAAAATCCCATGGATGGAGGAGCCTGGTAGGCTGCAGTCCATGGGGTCGCTAAGAGTTGGACATGACTGAGCGACTTCACTTTCACTTTTCACTTTCATTGGAGAAGGAAATGGCAACCCACTCCAGTGTTCTTGCCTGGAGAATCCTAGGGATGGGGGAGCCTGGTAGGCTGCCATCTAGGGGTCACACAGAGTCGGACACGACTGAAGTGACTTAGCAGTAGCAGTTGTACCCATACCCTTTAATATGTGACCTTGTCATGTGACTAAAGGGAAGGAGTATATTGACTGTCCTTTGGCTTAGGGTCCCCACATGGCTTGCTGTGGCTGAAAGAACAGGTGGAAATGATGGTATGCTTTAACAGGCTTTGGAAGTTTCTGCTTTGCTTCTTGTGCTTCTGCTGCGGCCTTGAGAAGCATGTGCCTGGTTCCAAGAGGAGGATGAAGAACATAAAGACTGGAGACATCACATCTGGGTCACCCCAGCCAAGTTCCGCCTGAGCAAGGAAGCCTGCACTCACCTGGAGATTCACAAGTGATAATGAACAGTCACTGACTGTCTAAAGTCACTGCCTTTGAGAGTGGTTTGTTGTACAGCAGCAATTATCTGATACAGTAAGACTCATTTGTTCACTCACCCATCTTCCAACATCAGTTGGACACCTAACAAGACCCCAGTTCTATGTTAGTAGTCTGAGATACAAAGGTCTAACTTCTAGGGGAAAGAGGTAGAAGGAACAGCAAATTATATACATTTGCAAAGTGCTGAGATGAAAGCATATTTTCGGGGCTATGATGAATCCCATAGGGTGCTACAGAGCGCATTCTGGAAAAGGAGAGATAAATATAGAGGAATTTTAAAGAGTAGGAATTGGGAGGGCTTCCTTGGTGGCTCAGTGGTAAAGAATCTGCCTGCAATGCAGGAGATGCAGGTTCCATCCCTGGTCGGGAAGATCCTCTGGAAAAGGAAATGGCAACCCACTCCAGTATTCTTGCCTGAGAAACCGCATGGACAGAGGAGCCTGGTTGGTCTCAAAAGAGGTGAACACGACTTAGCAGCTAAACAATAACAACAACAGGAATTGGGAAGGCCCTAAGTTTAGATTTTGAAGAGGAGAAGGATAAAAAAGCATTCTATGTTGAGAAAGCACACAGCGTTTGTCAATATCCTATTGCTGAGAAGGATCCTGGTACGTTAAGGGCAGAATGAGGAATTTCACACAGTCAGGAACTATATCTCTTATTTTCTTGAACTCCATATGGTTTTTAGCACGGCAAACCTGGGTAAAGCTCAAGAGTGCCTTGATGATATTGTTGATTAATGTCTTGAGAAGAAACTAGAGATAATGCTTGAGGAAAGTCACCTTAAAATTTCCCAGCTCTCTATCTAAACTCAGACCTAACTTCTTGAGAATGTCAGACTTAGGCAGGAAGCCTTTTGATTATTTGTGGTGTTTTTCTCTTCGCTTCCTGCTTTAATCTTATAGCACAGGGACCAAGCTATTCTAAGGGGAACCACTTCCTTGGTATTTTTGGCGTGTCTCTTACCAGGAAACTGGTGGAAGTGTCAGGGGTACCCTTTTCAAGAGATTTCCACTTGAACCTAGGGGGGCTGCATCTACTTCCTAACCATTCAAGGCTTTGGCCATCTGTGGTTTACTCATGTTGACTATCATGGAGATTGTTGAGAAAAACTCAGGAAGTCCTTAAAGGTCCCAGAACCATATTTTCTTAGCTGTCAAGTTATAACTCTATTATTTACAAGAAACTTTTTTTTTAAGAGACATATTGAAAATTAGTGTGTTTCAATTGGAAAGAAGCTCTGAACTCATTGGGTCCAGTCCTCCCCATTTACCAAGTTGGATGAGCCTGTTCTGGGTGTGAAGTAGTAATAACAATAATAATGACTGATTCAAAAATCTCATTAATTAAGGACAATATGGAACTGAATCTCTTGGCTTCCAGGCTATTGAGTTTAGAACTATACCCTCTTGCATTTTTTTTTTAATGAAACTGTTTTCAAATATTTATCTGAGCAAACATTTTCTTGGTTTCTTTAGAATTATTACTCAGCATCACTATTCATTCATTCTGTTTTTCCTTTGATTATATCTTTATTGTCATTTAACACAGTCCAAAAGTTCCCTACCTATAAGAGTTCAGATTTTGTATATTAAAGGCATTCATTTTAATCAATTCTCTACATTTGAGTTTTTTATTTTTATCTTTACTAGAGTATAGTTGATTTACAATGTTGTGTTAGTTTCAGGTATATAGCTGCCTGAATCAGTTATACATATTATATTCATATATTTATACATATGTGCATATATACCTATATATATATCAATTCTTTTTCAGATTAGTTTCCCATATATGTTACTACAGAATGGTGAGTACAGTCTTCTATGCTATACAGTAGTATACAAGTTTGGTATTCTAGATAATATGTATTCTTGATTTCTTATAGAGCTCATATTATCTAGAACCCCAAACCTGATTCACAAACAAAACTTATACAAAGAGATAAACAAAATATTCTAGTGTCTTAAAACAAGAAAGAGCAAGTCAAAAGAGAAAATGTCATCCAGGGTTCCCAAAAGAACTGAAAGAATGAGTTTCACAGGTAAGGTGATTATTCTGCAGTGGCAAAATGATTAAGGAACTTGGGATGGAGGTGTTTGAAGTGGGGAAATGGACAGGAAAGGAAGGAGAGGAAAGAAGACACTATGTCTTTAAATTGAATTGAATGTTCTGTGACTTTAAATGAAAGCTCTTCTGTTGTTGGGCAAATAAATTTAAACCACTTAACATGGCAGAGAAGGTCAGGCAAGCTTATTATAGTGATCATAGCGTTACAGCTATTGCCATTGACCGCTGCTCTCCGGAATCACCAATAATCAGAGACCACAAGCTGTGTTTGCAGAGAAAGGTCATCATTCATTTTTTTCAAAGCATTAATATCTTTTGTTTGTTTGGCTCAACATGAAACAGGAATCGATAGAGGTAATTCACAGAGCAATTAGCCCCTCATCTGTCAAACGGCATCTGGGTGTATTTAACAAAAAGACCTTTGGAAAGGTTTAAAAAGGAAGAAAGTGCCTATACCATCAACGATTTATATTTTCTACATGACATGTTGTGTATGTATCTGTGAAAAGGGGGGCCCTGGGACTAAGAAAATATACATAAAGCATGCTATAAATCTACACTTCAATGTTATGATGTTGCAGTGTAGAGATAGACCAAGAAAAGCTTGGATTACATTCTCGCCTGGATCCTGTGAAGAGGGCAAATGGCTTGGGGTTTTATATCATGGCCACATGCAGCCTTGATAAAGGAATTTCACAAAAAGAAGACCTCAAGGAAAAGCTGGTTTGGGGAGGTTAAGGAATTGGGAAAGAACAAGTGCTCCCTCTTGACATCAGACTTTTGTGCTGGGAAACAAGATGCTCCTAAGACCAGCCACTGACCCATTACATGGAAACAGCCCCACCACAACTCAACCTCAGCCATGCCACCCTGGAGTGGACCTATCTCCATACCTAATTTGCCTTTACTTACATAAGAAAGAGAAAATGAAATGCAAATTAAGAGACTTCAGTATCCAAAAAAAATTAATTCTGTTCTGGCTCTATTTTTCTTTATTGAATGTCAGTTATGTGGACCATGGAATTAATGCAGTATCAAAGAGATAGGCTTTTTTAAAAAATTCAGCTCAGGGAGTTGTCTACACATTTACACCAATGCTATTACTCTCAGCAGGACCAGATGTATTTGGGAAATTTGGGGACTGGTATATTTTCTTTTCAATTCTCTGGCTCTTCCTTCTCATTTTTTTCTTGACTTTTTTTGTTTTGTTTTGTTTCTCCCAGTCCTATTCCCTCACTCTTTTTTTTTGTTTGTTTTGTTTTGGTGTTCATCCAGCATATATCATCATGACCAAAAAAGAAGTCATGAGATAAAAAAGAAAGTTATAAAACTTTGCCTTTTCCATGACTCCAAAAAATATGCATTTTGGGTTTTGAATTTAGTTTTATTCTTAATACCCAGACATTCTAACAGGTTGACTAGCCATCTCTCAGGCTTTTTCAAGATAACTGTAAATGTCTTATTTACAAATTATGTGATACAGTTAAATTTAAAAAGCAAGAGACTGTACTGAACTTTGAGTATAATTACAACTGTGAAAAAAATATCACAGTAAAAGACTGAGAGGAAACAATACTTAAATAATGTTGTCTTTGGGTAGAGAGATTGTAGAAGTTATTTTTGTTTCATTTAAAATTTCTGTATTTTCAAGTTTTTCTATAATAAACATACTAATGCATACATGATAAGTGTCTTATATTTCATACTGATCTCAGATAACCAGAATTTCACTTTTTATAAACATTGTCAAATATTCTTATTAAATTTTGTTTTCATGGCTAGATCTAAAACCAGTTCTTAGAGCCTCATGAAATTGGACAGACCATGTACAATTCCAATCTGACTATAAGACTGAAGTTGAGGACAGTGGGATACCAGGAAGTAACTCATAGCACTTCTAGATTTATGGAATAATGACATCCTGTTATAAGAGAATTTCACTGTCAAAGTCTTGGGTTCATCTCGTTATTCTGCATGTAGAATTTTATTCTGGAGGCATTGTGACCCAGTGTTCCTTTCCCCTCTACCTCCCAGTTTTTTGGTTTATTTTTTCCGTTTACATCAGCTGTGCCGGAAGTTTCCATACATTCAACACATGGCTTCCTTTATGTAGAAAGGTTCTCTGCAGCCTATACATTGGCTAATAATTATTTCCCACATTTCCTGTTACTAAAGCAAATATTACAGTCAGCAGTTACCTAGGGTCTATTTTGCTCTTATGAAAATACTACAATACACATCAACAATAATCCAAATCATCCCACCTGCTAAATGGTTATCCAAAAGAAGCTATTATTTCCCTGTTGGACTGTCTTAGGGGTGGGTCTGGCTTCCATGGACTTTGCACATTCTTCTGATTTGTGAGTCAAACCTGAGCTAGAAAGACGGACTGCCGCCTCCTCCGGCTCTGCTTAGAGTCACTGGGGTGCAGTTCATCAGACAAACACCTCATAAGCATCAGTTCTGGCTGCTTTCCAGGCAAAACCATGTCATGCCATTGAGTAACACTTAGGACCCAATCTTTCATCCTCCTCCTCCATAACTAAATAAATTGGGTAAAGGTCTTGCCCTGCCTCAAGATAACAAGAAGTTTAAAGAACTTACTGGTGTTTCATGTGGCAGACACTAAGCTTTAGCGAAGTGAACAAAACAAGATGGTGGCTTTCCTGAAGTTCAAAGGCAGCTCTGACAGCAAATGAATACAGGCAATCCTCGTTTCCCTGAAGGGAGCAAATACTATTGCTAATTAAAAGGAAGGAGATTCAGATGAGAGGGCTGAAAGAAAATGAACCTAGACTTCTCTAATGCTACTTTACTTAAAACCTGATGTTCAATCTAGAGTAAGACTCTCTTTCTCTAAAACTTTTTCTGTGAATGATCTGATAGTAAATAATTTTGTGCTTTGTTCAGCAGTTACTAAACTCGACTGTTACAGTATGAAACAGCCAATGAAATATTTAAACAAATGAGTGTTGACCACATATCAATAAAACTTTATTATGGACATGAAATTATGAATTTCATAGAATTTTCATGTTATCTCAAGTTATCATTCTTCTTTAATTTTTTTTTTCCAACCATTTACAAATGTAAAAACTATTCTTGGCTCACAGGTAATACAAAAGCAGCCATTGGCCTGGATTTGGCGGTTGGGCCACTGTTTGGCATAGAACTCTCGGTTCTAGAGTTCAGAAATTCTAGTTAAAGTTTGCGTATCAGATTCTACAGAATGACAGGCCTTTGTTGGCTACTCTCAGTTCAGTGACAGCTGTCACTTATTATTTAACTATCATCTCTTAAGAATAAAGGTTCTTTACTTTAATCTTATCTTTTGTTATTTCAGAAAAGGCTCATGAAAGTTTTCAAACTCATTGAAATTAGTGGAGAATCTTAATTATGTGTGACTCAGGTATGGTATTGGGGGAGAATTTGCATAACCAGACCAAATTAAACTGCATAAAATCATGTCTTCTGGTTTTCCTATGTTATATTTTTCAGGTAAAAATCCCAAGTAGTCTAAAAGTCAGTATCAATTTAAACTATAGTTTATTCAAATAATAATATAAAAGTAATTATTGAATAAAGTCAAAAACTTTTTGGTGACAAAGGAGAATATTCTCTTTCTGATGTAAACGAAAATGAGTGCAAACCTACATTTGTGTGTAGATCTATATGTAACTGAAATATAGAAATTAAAATATTAAAAATATTTTGGGGGAAGTTAATTGCTTCTTTCTACTCTTTTTCTACTTTCTAAATTGTTCACAATGTGTATACTGCTTGTATAATTAGGGGAAAAAAGTATTACAATAATATATTTTGCTCCAAGCTTTCAAAAGTATTTCTGTGGACTGACCTATGCTTCTCTAGCAATCCTGGAAGAGGAATCATGAAATATACTGCATGATTCATTGACCACTGGAAGACTTTGTGATAGCATTGAAGATAACCTCCAGTGAGCTCATAAAAATAATTACCTGAAAGTTGTACAAATTCAGCAGTTTTATGACATACAAAATAAAGGAAAGGAAGGAAGAAACAGGTAATAATACAAGTAAGATCTCATTAAAGGGACAAGGACAACTATATGTAAAAAGAAATAATAGATGTTACTAAATTCTGTAAAATTGTGGCAGGTCAATAGAATTAAATGAGAGAGAGCCAACAAACCCTCCCCTCCCTTGCTATTCAAAAGAGGAACAAAACACTAATTACTCTCTGGCATAAAAATCTTATATTTATGACCAAAGTTTTCGTAAAAGCTTGCCTTCCTCTTTATTTGTAATTTTCCTAATGTTTGAGGCCAAACATTCAACTTTCATTCATGGAGACAATGTAGTAAGAAGGGATTCTTTCATGCACTAGTCAGTGCATTTTTGTTTCAGCTTTTTTAAGAAAAGAATAAATCTCAATTGACAGTACAACACGTAATTCCTATCCATATATTTATTCCTATTTATATTGTAGACATCACCAGGAAGAGGAAAACACGACTTGCTTTTTTCTGAATATGTAAAAATAAGACTTTGAAAGGACCGTTAAAAAGAACACCATATTAAAGATATATAATTAAGTGATGGTTTTAAATGATCAAATACTGAAATAGCTTTATTTATGATTTTCACTGCTTAGAAGATAAGTAAATCTATGAGAACAAAAGAACCAGTGACATCTTAGAAGTAAGATAAAGACTTTTAAGGCATTTGGGCCTAAAGCTTGGAATTTAATCATTAGACTTGGCATGTCAATAATTTTAGACTGAAAAGCACTTATAGAAACATACCTGAGAGAGATACTATTGTGTGTCTCTGTCTTTCTCTCTCTTTTTTCTGCTTCCATCCCATGGAAACCGAGCTCCCAAGCAATCTACTTGACTGACGGACTTGTAAGGAAAGAAATTATAGCTGTAGGACCCGACTACTTTACTTCACCTTATCAAATGCACTCACCAATTTATGCTCTTTTTCCACAGTCTGACAAGAATCAGGACTGTTCCAGGGCTTTTGGAGCCCTCTTGTCTCTCCGGATGGTGACATTCTATCTTGACAACTCAGATCCAGCCACCAGGTACCACCCACCGGCCACTGATAGCTTTTCAGGCTGTTCCAGGTGAAACAAGAGGAGGCATGATCCAGACTGCAGTTTTAACTATTCTATGTTATGACTCATAAGTTTGCTTTAGCATTCAAAACTTAACATGGTAGACTGAGCTCTGCAGCATAAGCTGCTGATTGAAGGCTTGTAATAAATGAGAGTCTCAGATGAGATGGGGTGGGGGATGGGATTGCTTCTTCTGTTTGGTGGAGGAGGCCTGCCAGGCACTCAATAACTGTGCGAAGCTGTGAGTAAGTGCTAAGTGAGTCCTCCAGAAAACAAAGTTAGAAATTGACGCCATGGCCGCCCAGGGAAAGTCATGAAGAACTTTGAACTAGAATGGCAGTTGGAACTTGAAAGGTCAATAAGTTTGGGGAGGTGCAGAGAACTGGAGAGGCGGGAGGAAGTAACGAGCTGTGTTAGTGACTAATACATTGTATCCCAGGACCTGTGTCGGCAGCACAACATATGCAACCCCATTTAATTCTCACCGAATCCTGAAGCTGAAACTCAAAGAAAATAGAATTTTATGAATATTTCACAGCTAAGAAATACAGGAAAATGGATTGAGACCCAGAGCTGCCTCATTTTGAAGCTTACATTCTTTTCAGTACACCAAACTATATCAAAGATGTTTTTTGGAAGGCAGACTGGTGGGAGTTCGAGTGAAGAGGTATGAATAAACACAAGCTACAGGATGACAGAGCTTCCTTCCTGGAACAGTGGTTGGGATGAAGCAATAAATACCAAAATTCATTTTTTTTTCCCTAGGAAGAATTGCAAGATGAAATTGCATGCACTTGACAAGCATTTATCAAATCTGAATTTATTTCCTGATTACAAAAGTATTCCATGTTACTGGTAGGATAGGAAACTATAGAAAGAATCACCAGCTAAAGAACCAGAATGAGCAACTGTTAATATTTTTCCAATCTCTTTCTTTTTTCTTCAGATATATACACAGTGCTTATAAAATTTGAATTTTGCTTTTTATATGTTTATATTCCGACATCTGAAATAACATAACACAGTATTTTCTTATGTTCTCTTTGTAAACATATTTTAATGAATACAAAATATTCCATATGTATAGAGTACCACAAATTATTAAACTCTTATCATTGAACATTAATGTTATTTCTAATTAGTCTAGTTTTTAAAATTATAAATGATGTGCAATTTTGTGTGTAGATCATTTTGTTCATTTCTTATTTTTCCTTAAGAAAACAACTTTTAAACAAAACATTGTTTGTCTTATTTCCAATGGTAGAGAAAGTTTAAATCTAAATATCAGTCTTGTACCATTCTAGAACCTGAAGCCCAGAGCAGATCCTTGAAGGAATAAGCCAGCCTACCATAAGCTTGACCCAACCATCATCATCACTACCATCTTCACTTGGGAGAGTTAATCCTCCCCTGCATCAGGAAGAGAGAGAAAAAAGCACAAACAGAGAGAGGGAAAAGAAACTGAAGAAAAGATGAAGGAAGAAGGCAAGAAAGAGGACACGGATTCTTTTTCTCAGAAACAGATGAATTTTCTCTAGGCAGGCAAACTATTTTTTTTAGAGCAAACTCCATGGTGGTCTTGGGGGTGATAGGAAGGACTCATTGTGGATTTTGTCAAAGTGGTTACTGGCTTTTTAATGTTGAGTAACCTTCAGAGGTGGTACATCTGCTGGAGCATCTCTTCATTTGGGAACATCACACAGTGACAGAAAGCACCCGGGTTTGAATCCCAGCCACTCACTATAACAGATCTGTGACTTGGGACAAGTCCTTGAATTTCTCTGAGCCTCAATCTCAACAAGAGTCAAAGGAGATAATGATGCTAACTGGGAACATTGGATCATGACAAGTCAAATTATGTATCACCAGGCAATCACACGCCAAGAGCTCCTTTCTCACTTTCTTCCACACTTTTACTTTTCACAGGTGGCAGGAAGCTTCATTTTCTTCAGGACATGACTTCATTTTTAAAATTAGAGTGCAATATTTTGACAAAGTTCAATGATTTGACAAAGTATCCCTAGGTACTGAGGACTGAAAGGCATTGCCCAGTCCCTTATGGGGAATCACAGTTCAGTGAAAAAGACAGGAATGGTAACGGAGTAATGTGCAAAAATGTCAAAAAGAGAGAACTGGGTACAATGCTGTGTGTGTTCCCAAATAAGGGAGGGAAAAATCTATTTGAAGAGGGTGCAGCAGAGGAATAACCCTTGAGATGGGTTTTATGAGTACATGCTTGCCAGGCAAAGACAGGAAAGGAGAGTTCCTGGCATGAGTTAGCGCTTGGTCCATTGGTGGTTGGGTGAAGGTTAATATTTGGCGTAAGAGTCCCTAATAGAAGCTAAAAGTGATTCAAATGCCACTTCTGCTGCAGACCGTTGCCTGGTCCCCTATACAGGAAACCCTGTCAACAGGCTCAGCACTCTAACTGCTCTCCATTTGTGGATTTCTTTGACAATTACTACTTCCTGCTTTGCATCAGAGATATTTGTGTACCTATTTTACTTTCATTACACAGCAGAGAAACTAGAGACTGTTTTATCCTGGTATTCCCCACAGTGCATTCAACTTAAAATTATATGTATACATATATATGAAAGCCAATGTATTTCACTTTCACTCTGTCTATCATAGAGGAGTTCTTGGTCATTTTATTTATGGACTTTACACGGGTGAAAAGAAGCTCGGCTTTTTGTTACACAGCTTGTTGCATATTAAGCATTGATGAGTGTGCTACACCTTCCTCATCACCCAGGAAATTTGGCTGAGCTTGTTTTCTTCCTGCTCTTAAAGCAGTGATTTCTTCTAATACCATTGATTCTTGTAGAATTTAAAAAAAAAAAAAAAAAAGTCAAGGTATTTCCTCTTTACTACTCACTCAACTTAGGGCTTCTCAGGCAGAGCCTGGGGACTGACACGAAACCCCCATAAGATGTGATTTGCTAAATTCTCAGCAGAGATAGAAAGTGACGGATCTTGAGTGGTTAAGGGGCCAGTTTCAGTTCAGTTCAGTCACTCAGTAGTGTCCGACTCTTTGAGACCCCAAGAACCGCAGCACACCATGTATCCCTGTCCATCACCAACTCCCGGAGCTTACCCAAACTCATGTCCATTGAGTTTGTGATGCCATCCAACCATCTCATCCTCTGTCATCCCCTTCTCCTCCCGCCTTCAATCTTTCCGAACATCAGGGCCTTTTCAAACAAGTCAGCTCTTCGCATCAGGTGGCCAAAGTACTGGAGTTTCAGCTTCAACATCAGTCCTTCAAATGAACACCCAGGACTGATCTCCTTTAGGATGGACTGGTTTGATCTCCTTGCAGTCCAAAGGACTCTCAGGAGTCTTCTCCAACACCACAGTTCAAAAACATCAATTCTTCAGCACTTAGCTTTCTTTAGTCAAACTCTCACATCCATACATGACTACTGGAAAAACCATAGCCTTGACTAGATGGACCTTTGTTGGCAAAGTAATGTCTCTGCTTTTTAATATGCTATCTAGGTTGGTCATAACTTTCCTTCCAAGGAGTAAGCGTCTTTTAATACCATGGCTGCAATCACCATCCGCAGTGATTTTGGTGCCCCCCAAAATAAAGTCAGCCACTGTTTCCACTGTTTCCCCATCTATTTGCCATGAAGCGATGGAACCAGATGCCATTGATCTTAGTTTTCTGAATGTTGAGTTTTAAGCCAATTTTTTCACTCTCCTCTTTCACTTTCATCAAGAGGCTCTTTAGTTCTTCTTCACTTTCTGCCATAAGGGTGGTATCATCTGCATATCTGAGGTTATTGATATTTCTCCCAGCAATCTTGATTCCAGCTTGTGCGTCCTCCAGCCCAATGTTTCTCATGATGTACCAATTTAGGGACATTTTGTTTCTCAGTCTTTTGGGTTTAGATCCCTTTCAGTCAACTAATGAGCTATAGTTACCTCCAAGTCAAATCTGTCAAGAAGATCATTAATATTCACCTTATCCTCTGGCTTATTATAGGTAGAAATGAGTTATAGTATATTACAACAATTTGTTTCAAAATACTTACACCTATTAAGCATTAACCATGGCCAGGCACTTTCTAAACATTTTGTCAATACTAATTAAATTCGTATCCACAGTGTTTGAATGACTCCGTTGCCATTAGCATCTTCATTTAATAGGTGATGAAGCCAAAACATGGAGAACTCAAGTGTTTGTAACTTTCCCGTGGATCACACTTGATAAGTGATGATCTTAGACATAAACCTAGAACAATTTGCCATCCAGCCTGGGCTTTTATCCTCTATGTCACCTGGATTGAGGAAATATTATTGTCTTTATTTTATAAAGAAGGTACAGAGTATGACTTCTATGACTTGTCTAAGTCTACACATTGGAAAAAGGCAGAGCGAGAATTTGGAGCCGAGTCCATCCAGCTCTAAAGCCTGAGTCTAAATCTTTATGGTTCTCACTCTTGGTCAAGGTTTATAACACTTTTGCTTATGACTACATGGTACCTTCTCCTACCTATGGGATTTATCAGGAGGGCTTCCTAGGTTGAGGAAGAAGAGAACAAGGTGGCTTCCTGAAGCCAGTCTAGAAGTCATTGATTGAGGTCAACTGAAAGAGGCTGGGATGACTCTATGAGTGAATTAATTTCAGGGTATTTGAACTACTAGGGATGTTTCCTATAGGATCTGTTGAAGATGACTTACCCCACTATGCTGTGCAGTGAAAACTATAGTCACTTTACTATATTTTGTTACGGTCCAGTCTTGAGGCTGAGGTTCAGGACAAAAGGAGTCGAGAATCCAGGTCAAAGAGCAAAAAAGGGGTAAAAGTACAGAGCACAGAATACCAAGATCACATTCATCTTTTGAAATACTGAATGGATAAACATCAAAGACAAAGGAAGCCATGGATATGTCATTTCCAGAACCAAGGCTGGTGTAGGCACCTGAACCCACAGGCCGAAATAAGCAGAGCCCTCTGAAGACAAATAGAAATGAAGGCTGGTCTGGATTGTGAGATCAGAGTTGAGTTCAGTAGGAAATAGGTGGAAAATAAAAGTGGTCGATTGAGTGCTGCTAGTGTAACCTATTGCTCTGGAATCCTAAATGGACAGCCCCCTGCTTTTTCATTATGGTGGTTGTGTTTATACCCATCAAATTCGTGGAGTCTTGAAAATGGACTGATGAATCACCACAGGAAGCTTCTGCTAATTAACCTGAAGTATCTATTTTATGTGTTTCTTTCCTTCAATGATATAGGATGAAATGACTGTGTTGTCTTTTCATTCCCTGAGGTACCAAAAGAGACAGCAGGATGTATAAAGTAAGGTATTTCTTCTCTATTTTGAGAATAAAATCAGTGGTATGTGTTTATTTACAGATGGTTCTTAACAGTTGTCCCTTTTAAATGAAACCTGATGACTGGAAGTGGCTGTACTTAATGGCAGTGAGTTCTGCCAAATAAATAATGTTCTAGGGAAGCAAATATATGTAATTAAATTTGACAAAGTAGTCATGGTTTGCTTTGGAATCATCAACAGCTACTTATATGACAAATAACCCTCTGACAATCTCTTTAGGTCTTCCTGTTGCTTATATGAGATTCTTAAGCCAGTCAGAAGGTGATTAGTTTGGTCAGATTGACAGAGAGTACAATGGATGCCTTAGCAGTAAAGTTGGTTTATCAAATAACCTTAAATGGGTTAAGAAACAAAACAAGTTCTTTTTGTTGTTGTTTTACTTTGTTTTCCAACTCTAATTTTCAACCATGCAATGCCAAAACCTCCCTTTTCCATTCTTGAAAAATAACTTGGCAGGGCTCTATAACTTTCTAGTCCTTCTCAGATATAAAAACTCAGTGCAGTCTATTTTGAAACTAAAATCTCATATTGGATTCAAATTTCTTCTTTTGGAACCCTCTTACACTGTTGGTGGGAATGTAAATTGGTTCAGCTATTATGGAGAAAGATACAGAGGTTCCTTAAAAAACTAAAAGTAAAGCAAATATATGACCCTGCAATCCCACTCCTGGGCATATATCCAGAGAAAAACATGATCCGAAAGTATACATGCACTGCAATGGTCATTGCAGCACTGTTTACAATAGCCAAAGCATGGAAGCAACCTAAATATCCATTGAGAGAGGAATGGATACATTTACAAAGTGGCATATATATACACAATGGAATACTACTGATCCATTAAAAAGAATGAAACAATGCCGTTTGCAGCAACACACATGAACCTAGAGAGTGTCATACTGAGTGAAGTAAGACAGAGAAGAAATATTGTGTGACATCCCTTATATGTGGAACCTAAAAAGAAATAATACAAATGAACTTACTTATAGAACAGAAAGAGACTCACAGACTTATGGTTGCCAGAAGGAAGGGATAGTTAGGGGGTTGGGGAAGGTCATGTACACACTGCTATATTGAAAATGGATAACCAACAAGGACCTACTGTATAGCACAGGGAACTCTCCTCAATGCTATGTGCCAGCCTGGATGGGAGGGAAGTTTGGGGGAGAATGGATACACACACACACACACACACACATACATATGGCTGAGTCCCTTCGCTGTACACCTGGAACTACCACAATATTGTTCATTGGCTATACCCCAATACAAAATAATAAGTTTAAGGTTAAAAAAAACAAACTGAGTTCTCTTCAGAAAACAATAATGAAAATAACTGTTATTATATTATATATATATAAAAAATTCTTCTCTTTCCCCCAGCAGACGCCACAACAGACTCTATCATGACTACTTGGATTGGAAAAGGGGATTAAGAATTTTTATTGATACTCTTATCATTCTCTCTCCTCCTGGTCAAATTCTCCTGGTCTGCCTTATCTGACTCCTATCAGGAAGAGCTAAAAGCACATTTGGCTTTCCCTGTTCTTGACTTGACCTTCTGTTGTTGGATAAAGGATGTTGGGAAGGAAGGTAAAGGAGGAAGGATTTATCTAAATTGGCAGAAAACTCAGACTGGGACATGACCCGTGGTTTCATTGATTCTCTTTGCAACTGGTAACTACCACTCATGATGCATTCTTTCCCCTTGAGGTGTGTAGCTTAACCTCGGGCAACTTTCCGAAGACCTTGCCTATTTCCTTGATGTCCCCAGAAATTCTTAGTCTACTTCTCCATTGGCCAAGTAGCCTCCTGGGCGGCCCTAAGTTTCCCGAACACTCTTTAGTTTCAGTGCTTGCTCAACTGGAGATGAAACCACTGAGTCTTCTTCTCACCCTCCGGGGGCAGGAAGGCCCCTTAGAGTGAGGGCAGTGGCTCTATCTTCTTCCCAGGCACACTGAACCATGATTCCAGCAAGCTCCACTTTCAGTGGTGCTGGTGGTAAAGAACCTGCCTGCAAATTCAGGATTTGCAAGACACTTGGATTCGATCCCTGGGTTGGGAAGATCCCCTGGAGTAAGCAATGGCAATCCACTCCAGTATTCTTGCCAGGGAAATCTCATGGACAGAGAAGCCTGGTGGGCTATGGTCCATGGGGTCACAGAGTCGGACATGACTAAACACCTACACACATACTAGTAGACTTCCCCCCTTGACGACCTCTTTTGACCAACCTTGAGCCCAGTTTCTATGGGAATTTCACCCTAAAACACAATTAGGCACTTGTTTAGGTCACACAGGCTGCCCTGGTGGCTCAGAGGTTAAAGCGTCTGCTTCCAATGTGGGAGACCTGGGTTTGATCCCTGGGTTCAATCCCTGGGTTCAATCCCTGGGTCAGGAGGATCCTCTGAGAAGGTAATGGCAACCCACTCCAGTATTCTTGCCTGGAGAATCCCATGGACGGAGGAGCCTGGTAGGCTACAGTCCACGGGTTTGCAAAGAGTCGGACACGACTGAGCAACTTCACTTTCACTTTTCACTTTCACTTTCACTTTAGGTCCCACAGAATCTTCCTCACTGTGTTCTTCCACTCAGTCACGGTGGTAATAAGATATACTGCAATTTCTCAGTTCCAGCAAATACCCAGCTAGAGAGTAACTCAGTTCTTTTTCTCACAGGTGCCTCCAAGCTGTGTAAGTTATCCCCTTGAATCCCTTATTTTGCAACCAGTTACCTTGGGAATGGGGAGGAAATAGCCTCTCTCCAGAGCCTGCTCAACTCATAGAGCTGAGAGATTTTCTCCTCCATGATGTCCACCACCAGTAGACTGGGAAGGAGGTTGAGACTGAGTTGAATGAGACTGGTGGTAGCAGACTCTGCTTACATCACCCAGGGGAAATGTCTGGCCCCAACCACAGTTGGTTCACTGGTGACTTGAGTGTGAAGCACCCACGAATCTCATTTCCAGTTGTATACCATGCTCACAGCTTTCAGGAAAATACAAAAAAAATTAAGTTTTATAGACTTAAATCAGTCATAAAATAACCGCACTCTTCACCCATATATGTATGGTGACTTAGATGGTAAAGAATCTGCCGGCAATGAAGGAGATCTGGGTTCAATCCCTGGGTTGGGAAGATCCCCTGGAGAAGGGAATGGCAACCCACCCATTCCAGTATTCTTGCCTGAAGAATTCCACGGACAGAAGAACCTGGCGGGCTACAGTCCATGAGGTCCCAAAGAGTTGGACATGACTGATGACTGACTTTCACTTTCATTCATTCATGTATATATATATGTGTTATATATATATATATTTGTTTATATATATATATATATATATATATTTATGTTTGCATATGGAAGACAGGATGGGTTTTATTTGCAAGGGTGAAATGGATGCCATAATGGATGCCATGTCACTTCTGTTTTTTCCTGTCCACTGAATCCTCTACTGCATGACAAGCCAATGCATTTAGGATTGCCAACATCAGAATTCGAGTCCTAGAAGGAAGTTGCCAAGGATTCTCCACCATCTGCAGGGACACCGAAACACTTGTCCTCCTCTTCATCTGAGTTCTTTCCAGAAGGAGTCATACTTTTGACCACAAGGTCCACTTGTAATCACTGTTTTGTCCTTGTTTCTAATATTTCAAAGAGACAGCCATGAAAAGAAGCACCTGTGGTAAGCAGCCCTTTGCTCCAGTCAAATGAGTACCAGATCATTGCTGCTCCTCCTGTCTACGGCATCCCCTAGCTTCTGAAGAGCCAAAGTACTTCCTCACTCATCCCCTCCAATGTCCTTTAGAGATGCCCACATTGCTTCTTAACAAGCACAATTCTGCTTCTTGCTTCTTACTGGAAATCGGCTCAGTGCTGACCGGATCTGATCTTTTGGTGGGTGGAGGGGAATGAGGGGTCAAAACTGCATTTGACCCTTTGTTCCACAGCCTTACTTCATAGCTGAGCAGTCAAATTCTGATTTAAACTTCTTTTTTCCTAGTCCCTAGATCAGTTTCTTACCTTGGAGCATGTCCCCTTTACTGATCTCATACATTTTTATTTTATTTGATACTTGATGTTATGCTTGGATTATAGAACTTCCATTCAGTAAAGGTTCTGTAACAAATTGTTCTTTTGTACAATTGCCAACTCTCTCAGACTAAAAACTTATTGGGGGAAAAAGCCAGATAAAGAATTAAATGGAGTCCAAATTAGGGGCTGGCTAATAAAATCAGATTTTCTTGACACTTTTAGTCAATGCAAAAATAATTGTGGGAATATAAAAGGTTTTTTATGGTCAATTATTCTTGTCTTAGTAAGTATCTATAATCATAGCCCCCTTGGAATAGGTAATAATCCTCCACTGAGAAAAGTGAGACTTCCCTACAGATCCATAAGAATGGTAAGACATTATCACATGCATGCATAAAATATATTAATATTGAAATGTGCTGGCTTTAAGGTCAAGCAGGTAGGCGTCTTTTTTTCTACCCTGAAAAAATATATATATTCTCTGACTTTATTGGGCTACTGACATCCAATTGATCTGTATTATTCTTAGCTGGCAAGAGCCTATATACCTAAATGCCTAAGATAATAGGTATTACAGTATTAGGTAAAAAGCCTCCATGCAGTCTATAGCAATATCAAAAAGATAGAAAGTGTAAAATAAGGGAGATTAAGATGACACCAGAAAGCTTTGAATGAGGTGTCATTTTGCATTTAGAGAGACAACCAGGAAAGTTAAGACAGAAGCAAAAAAATCCCCTTTCTCACCAGCTGCCCTTAAAGGTTTACAAATGATCTGTTAACAGAAATGAGTTTCTCTTGGGCTTCAGACACCATTTATTACGCTGGGAGAGAGACAAAAAAAAGGAGATGGAAAAGACTGGAAAATTATGCTTATTTGAAGGCAAAATGCTTCCCATCAGCAACATGATGAAAATGCACCAAAGGTGTCAGGCAGATGTTGACATGTTACTATTTCTCATGAGGCCTTTCACTGAGGAGTGAGTGCGAAGAACTTTTGGGGTGTTCTTTAGAATATGAATGGAAATGCACTGCTAGGCTGGATGCCTTGCCTGAGAAATTGTGATTATATTTGATGATGAAGAGGAAGAGGAAGTGTGTCCTAAATAGGGGGCTTGAACCTCGATTCCCTGGCTGCCTCCCAGATGTCTTGTGCTACGAATGGGCTCATCTGATCTCTCTTAGTCAATTTCATTCTGGAAAGTAGCCAGTGGGCCTAGTTCACGACCCAGTGATGTCATTATAATTCATTCTCCCTCACCACAAAGACTTCGGAACTTTCCAATTTACAATGGGTCTTTTTAATAAAGAAGAGTGTCATGCACAGAATTTTTAAGTGTTTCTAATAATTTATCTTTTTTTTTTTTTCTGTTTTAGCCTCAAAATGGCCTATGGTATTTCTATGAAGACTGGACTCTCAAAACCATTCAAAGAATTTATATCTTTGTTAAACTACACGGTAAGTTTTATGAGCTGAACTAAGATCATCGAAGCTTCTTTCAAGAGAGCATCTTGTCCAAATAAACAAACAGACAAAAACTAAATTTTTATCTTTATTCATAAAGCAGATTAGGGTCCCTCAAATGTACTAAGACTTAACTAATCTTACATCTTGAACACGGATGTACAAACTCTAAATAGGATAAATGCCAATTTTAGCAATATTCTCTGTGTTTTGAGCCTGGCTTTCCAAGCTGAGGGTGGGGCCAGGAACCAATAGAGGCACGTGTAAGCCAGTTAAGAGCATTTAAGGGCTATGGCCTCATCTGTGCATTCTCTCAACACCTCTCCTGGGCTGTAAGAAAATATTCACTGATGAAGATGACATATAAATCGAACTCAGCATTGAGGAGTTAGAGCCCTGCCTGCCCAAGTCCCTCACCTCCTTGAACTTGGTTAACCCTCCTTGCTAAAATAAACTTGGCTGAGATGACTTCACTTATCCTCGGCATGGTTTTTTAAAGCCCTGCGTAGTACACGCCGAGTGGATGATCAATGGATGTGTGGCCTGTGCTGTAATTTAACTTGCTCTGTCTGACAGGAGATGTGGAATAGCTAAAGAGAGGCTTTACTTGTAATCTTCTTATCACCTTATCCTGGAGTGTTTGTGAAGAGCAAGGCCTTGCCTGCCCTGACTCCCAATTGAGGGTTAATACTAAGAAAGAGAAATTGCCCTTTAGTAGGTCTTGATGGAGCGACCTGACAAAACCTTTTCTGGACACGTTGGGAACTCTGGCTTCTCAAGGCTGTATGGACACTGGCTTTCACGAGCTACAACACAGTTTTTCTCCTCTATGCTTTGTAGAAATAACTTGCTGTAATCCTGATGTGCTGGGAGCAAAAAAAAAAAAAAAGAAACCCATACATTTGTTTTCATTCCTTTTCTAAGGTATAGATTCTAAGTCAGATCTTCCTGCACGTGAAGTCGCTGCAGTCTTGTCCAACTCTTTGCAACCAATCTTTGGACCATAGCCTGCCAGACTCCCCTGTGCTTGGGATTCTCCAGGCAAGAATACTGGTGTGACTTGCCATTTCTTTTTCCAGGGGATCTTCCCGAGCCGGGGATCTAACCCGAATTGGCAGGCAGGTTCTTTATCTCTAGAGCTGCCTGGGAAGCCCAGATCTTCACCGCTGGATTATGATCAGGCAGAGAAGGAGTGCGAAGAGAGAGGTACCAGACTGCCAGTGCAGGATGGGGAGGAGGTGGGGGCCCCTGTATGCTGAGATGCAGAAATAGAAAAGGTCAAAACTGATGGAGTGAGGGAAGAGAGGAGGGGAGGAGGAAAACAGAGAAAGGCGGAGAGAAATAGAGGCAGAAGGAGAAAGAGAGGGCCAAAAAGGGGCAGGGAGAAAGGTTATTAATGAGAAGTAAACCCCATTTGGGGGCGCTTAGGGACGGGGGAGCCTGGTGGGCTGCCGTCTATGGGGTCGTACAGAGTCCGACACGACTGAAGTGACTTGGCAGCAGCAGCAGAAGAAAGAAAGCTCAGGATACAGCCAAATTAGGGAGGTGTGCATGCAGAGGAAGGGTTGCACAGAGAAGGGGCGTTGACCTTCTCCGGAGGCAGTTTTCCTGTTTTCACAGAAAGCTGAGCCTCCACAGAAAAGCCTGTCAGCGTCAGGTTTTCCAGGGTCAGGTAATTCACACTCTCCCTGATGACCTTGAGGTATATACAATTCTTTGAAGTGAGCACTCCGTGAATCTGATCAAGGGACTATTTTCTTTCCAACGAGCAGGTCCGGGATGGGCTATGCCCTCAAAATGATCCTGTATGAGTGGAATGGTGGTTATAAAAGGCAACGATCACAACTCAGGGGACAAGTGTCACATAGCCATAGAGACGATGGGCTGGGGGACCCAGAGAATAAGTAGAAGGGGACACAGGACAAACTTTGCAGAGTAGCTGTGATAATGATGTTACTGATAAGAAGAAAAGCAGCAATTTTAATGACCAGATTCAATGCAGCTACTGATATTTTTTCGGCGCCTATCATTTGCGTGTGTCTCCTGTAAATGTGTCTGAATTACTGTTGAGCTCAGTCGTGTCCGACTCTTTGTGACCCCATGGATCGTAGCCCGTTGGGCTCCCCTGTCCATGGGGATTCTCCAGGCAAGAATACTAGAGTGGGTTACCATTTCATTCTCCTGGGGATCTTCCCAACCCAGGGATCAAACCTCTGTCTCCTGTGGCTTCTGCATTGTAAGCAGATTCTTTACCCACTGAGCCACCTGGGAAGCCCTATATACGTATGTATTCAAATATGTATGGGTCTATAAATACATCTAATGTTCACACAATCTCTCAAGGTAATTATTATTATTATTCTAATTTTATAACTGAGGATATTACTGAATACTTGAAAAACTTACCCAAGGAAAGATGCCCACGTATTTGGAAAGTTTGATCAAGGTATACTGCATAAAAGCATGAAGCTATATCTATGGGATCCATAATATACATGACCAGAGTGGGAAAGAAGGAAAAGGGGGAAGGTGTTAAGTGAAGGAAGACAGAATAGGGAGATCTGGCGGAAACTGGCTCACTGAATGGTTTTTATGCAGGTCCTAGAGAACTATATTGTATCTTATAGGCAATGGTAGATAGGGGAGTTTTATTAGGGAAGTCATATGATTAGATTTGTATTTGTGAAAGAATGGTAATTGATTAGAGGAGGGGTGAGAATTCTGATAGGGTGTCAATGACAGATTCAGGACCCTCATTCAAGCAAAGCATAATATGAGTTAAGAACTCATAGAAATAAACATAGCAGTTTATTTAATCCTAACGTTGAAAGCTATCACTCCTTCCTTGTACCCTCTCCATCTTCTGGCAAAGAAGGTTTCAATAATCTTCCTATGGCAGCACAAGCAGTAATAGCAGAACTGAGAATAAGTTCTCAAAGTCAGGATGCAGAACTTACTCTTATATTCACCACCCTGTATTTTTAAGAATGAGAATAAGAGTAAGGAAAGAAATTGAAACCATGAGCTGGATTCCGAAATCTTCCTGAATTGGAGGGCAAGATAAGGATGACTGTAGATAAAAGAGAAGAAGGTGGAGAGTCAGTGCCTTTTTTATGAGCACAGGAAAATCATGGTCAAAAGAGATCCTGAGGATCAAGAACAGTGACCAGAGTTCTTGACCCTGAGGAATTTGGGGCATGAGTATAAAGCATCCTCTTCCTTTAGGGACTGTGGAGGGAGCGGTACCCTCAGGTACCGCTCCCTTTCTACACACTGATTCAGTTGGACTGAGGTGGATTACAGGGCCTCAGCTTTTATCCTGAGCTGTTTCTATAAGTCTGATGTGAACCCTCAGTTGACAACCACAGAGTAAACTCAAGGAAGGGGTACATTGTCTGACAAGCAGAGATAGAGGAAAATTTTCTGGACAGAGTGGGAATTCTAGCAGGACAAGTGGAAGTGTTTGAAGAAGAAGGGAAAACAGCCATTGATGTCATTATTGCAATTGTGTATGTACCCTTGAATCACATTCTTCTCTGTCACTTGATATTATATTGATTCCATGACAATGGTTCATTCAGATTGCATTATTCTTTTACTGCAAGCATCTAAAATATTTTTGTTCAGAGAGGCATGGTGTGTGAATTAAAAAAAAAAATGAAAAAACAGTGATAATAAGATACAGCAATGTGTGATTGACTATTGGTTTGTAAATACTGCTGCTGCTGCTGCTGCTATGTCACTTCAGTCATGTCCGACTCTGTGTGACCCCATAGACGGCAGCCCACCAGGCTCTCCCGTCCCTGGGACTCTCCAGGCAAGAACACTGGAGTGGGTTGCCATTTCCTTCTCCAATGCATGAAAGTGAAAAGTGAAAGTGAAGTCACTCAGTCGTGTCCAACTCCTAGCAACCCCATGGACTGCTGCCTACCAGGCTCCTCCGCCCATGGGATTCTCCAGGCTAGAGTACTGGAGTGGGGTGCCATCACCTTCTCCGTGTAAATACTAGACAATACAAATTATTAAGTAGTTCTAGGAGAGTGAGTTTTTCTCTGTTTATGCTGTAGTGATGGCTTGGGCTGGATTATCTACCATGTCACATGTCAGCACCTTCTTTTGCATTTCCCTCTCTCACATACTAATGCCCCACATACCAAAAGGTTTCTGATTTCATTTAAATCAAGATTTAAGAAAAAAAAAAAAAGAAACAAAGAAAAGATGAGGGAAGGAAGGAAAGAAGAAAGGAAACTAGGAAAAGGAATCAAGAATTCTTTATATATCAAGGACAAGTAGAATGAATTTTATGGCACATGTAAGGCATAGAAAGATTGCCTGGAGGAGGAAGGACAGTTCATGATTATTTATTAGGCTAATGAAAGAAATAAGAAATGAAATCAAGCTGTTTCCTGAAACATGGCAGTATATAGATATAATCAAAAGATATTGCAGTTTCATATGTAGTATGTGCACAGGTGATGATTCTAAAGAATTAGATGGAATTAATCAAAATCTTTTTTTTAAAAAGCTATTAAGGAAGAGTTCCATGGTTTTTATTATTAACTGCCAGTTTAAACATTTGATTTTGATTATATTTGAAAAATTAATTATACTATAAGAATAGGGAAACAATAATTCAGAAACAGGTACTTGAGCTTGTCACTCAAATATGAACTCTACATCTGAGTCCAAAACCTCATTAAATCAGGACAGTATGTATTCATATAAGTAGCGTATATGTGAGTGTATAATACGTCTGCATAAGTAAGCAAAGTAGGTGTGGCCACATAATGAATGACTCAAAGCAGGAAAGAATATAATCCTGCTTACCCGTGGACTTTGCCGACAAAGGTCTGTCTAGTCAGAGCTATGGTTTTTCCAGTAGTCATGTATGGATGTGAGAGTTGGACCATAAAGAAGGCTGAGCACAGAAGAACTGATGCTTTTGAACTGAGGTGTTGGAGTAGACTCTTGAGAGTCCCTTGGACTGCAAGGAGATCAAACCAGTCAATGCTAAAGGAGATCAGTCCTGAATATTGATTGGAAGCACTGATGCTGAAGCTGAAACTCCAAAACTTTGGCCACTTGATGTGAAGAACTGACTCACTGGAAAGACCCTGATACTGGGCAAGATTGAAGGCAGGAAGAGAAGGGGACAACAGAGAATAAGATGGTTGGATGGCATCACTGACTTGATGGACATGAGTTTGATCAAGCTCCAGAAGTTGGTGATGGACAGGGAAGCCTAGCGTTCTGCAGCCCATGGGGTGGCAAGGAGTAGGACAGGACTGAGTGATTGAACTGAACTGAACTGACCTGTGGGCTGTCTTAGTCACACCTATATAGACATAGGGTTCTGTTCAGAATGTTAAGAGGAGCATTGATGAGCTTGAACAGAGAGGAGATGACTGTTAGGCTTTTTTTCTTAGTTAGTAGACAATTTACAGAAACATAATAAAAATCAACTTCAAAAGCTTGTATGCCATCCTATAAAGTCTTGTTAAAACAATTTCAAGAAGGGCAGTTTTCATCTGATTGTAAGAAAGAGCATTCTAATGATCAGAACTTTCCTGAGATAAAATGGACCTCTATAAGAGATAATGAGTTAACTTTAGCAGGAGATTTTGATCTCGGGACTAGGTTATCATTTGTTGGACCTATTAAAAAAGAGATTAGGGTGTCAGGTGGGGGTAAAAAGTAATAATAATCATAGTAATAATAACAATAGGCAATAATGAGTTCTTATTGTATCCCAGGTACTTCTTTATATGTATCATCTTATGTATCCCAATTACTCCAGTAAGAGATTGATGATATTCTGCTTATCACATAGATAAGAAAAATGAAGCCTCAGAAAATTACTCCTAAAAGGCATAGCCAAGATTGAGCTGCACACTTTTGACAACCACTCTATAGTGCTTCTTCAGGTAGCTGCAATAAGAGATCTTCAAGGTCAGTTTAAATTCTAATGATCATTGATTTTGGAAGTTACCTTGTAGGAATTTAGAGTAGTGATTTGGAGTCAGACCAGGGTTCAAATTTGGACTGTCTCCTGTCATTAATGTGTAACCTTGGATGATGAACCTAAACTCTCTGAAGCCCAGTTTTTCATCTGTGAAATATAAATTACTGTGTTTAGTTTATACGATTGTGAAAATTAAAAAAGGTCATGTATGCAGCCTTTAAGCACGGTGCCCAATGCTAGTCATACCCTTAACCAATCATGGCTAGCACTTCAGTGTTCTAATACATAAGATATTATTAATATGGTGTTCTTGGCACTACATACTTTCCTCCTGTTTTAGTACTGTTAGGTAGATAGAATAGGGAAAAGGAGTCCAAAATGGCGGTGGCTAAAAGACAAGGAAGGGAAAAGCCTGCGAAAATAGAACAAAGGAAGGTCAAAGGAAGGTCCGAGGACCAGAGTAAAGACTTCAGGTAGAAGAAACAGCACTCCTGGCTAAGCCCAGTTTGCATAGGGCAGGCCCAGCTGGAGGAAAGAACATATCAAAGGAGGAGCCAAAGCACTTTCTCTCTCTCTTTTTCTCTCCTGTGAGCGTGCGCTCTTTCTCTCTCTCTCCCTCTCTCACTCTCTCTCTCTCCCTCTCCTGCACACTCCTCCATTCTCTTCTCTTTGATTCTTTGGGTTGGCATGCCCTCATGCTTCGAGGATGGATTCTCCTGCTGTCTTCTAAATAAAATAGAGCTGTAACACTGATTTGCCTAAGAGCTATAACACAGTTTGTCCAGGACCTGAGAGCTGTGACGCGCCAAGGGCTTTAATGTCCGTTGCTCCAAATCTTTGTTGTGATGAGACAAAGAACCGAGGAACATACACTCTTGTGACAATACCATAATGTTAAAAAAAAAAATTGATTCCAGACCAAATTTCAATCCCCTTAGAGGATAACCATTTGATTTCATCCTTTAATTTCTTCAGTAGTAAGATATCAACTTAAAATTAAGTGACAGTTTATAGAGATATTTGCAGTATATGTAGAAAAAAGACTTAATATCAAGAATATATGAAGACCAAAAAAAAAAAGAATGCATGAAGACATATAATCCAATCAAATAGGCAAAGAACAAGTACTTCAGAACAAAGAGACACAAATAGTGAGTAAATATAGGAAAACATGCTCAAACAATTATTTTTGGCCCAACTGTCTGGAAAAATCATCACCATCACCATTACAATTTTAATATCCCACTCAGTCTCTTATTCCCCCTTGACTCCTCATCTCCCTCCAATTATCACTCCATTACCCTGTTCCCTTTGTAGAAAACTCTTCAACAGTTTCGTCCATACTCACTCTTTCCACTTCCTAATTTCTCTCTTGTTTTTGAATCAACCCAAATCCAGATTTCTCTCTGTCACTTTAGAAGAAAAAGTATGTTTCTCTTAGAGTTATTGACTGCCATCTTGAAATCATCGAGGAAGCCAATTCTACACAGATCAAACAGATAAGAGGTTCCAAAGTGACATCACTGAGATTTCTAACTAACTTTAAAGCCTACTTGACTTTTGGACATTTCTGTTATCATTTAACAGTTTGGATGAAGTTTCTGTTTCCTAGAATAAACATGTATGAGTGTGACCAACCAGCTGGGAGAGTCCCTGGATGAAGATGGACTCCCAGAGAGGAGGGAGTATGTGGGGAGTCAGAGACTGGCACCTTCTAAGGAGAAAGGATGTAGAGCAAGTGATACATAAAATGCCAGTCAGTATTCAGTCCAAACAGTGTTTGCAGATTTGTATCTAAAGAGTACAGGGACATTCACGTATGAGATGTCAAATCAGCGAGAGATTCAAACAGGATCTGAAAGGGTCTGTAAAAGGATAAGGTGATGCATTGAAAAAAAATCAAGAAACATTTTTAAATATATGATTGATTGCTTTGCCCCAAGATTCAGACTAAAATGGTTTTAAAGTCCAAGTTGCTTAATTTATCATTAAATTAATTAATGTTTCCTCCTTCCTTCCTTGTGCGTGTGTGTGTGTTTTGTTTTAGGTCATCAAGCCAATATTTAGCTATGACCTTGGTGAGATGCAGCCATGAGTAAGATATTCCTCATGTCCTCATGTAACTTGTATAATGTAACACAGAGGACATAAACAAAAGACTTTAACTTTTACTTATTTTCAGTGTGGCAAGTGAATTTCTTGTGTTTGACTTTCAAACCTTAATTAAAGTTCTTTAACTTTCTTTAGGAGCAGACCCTTGCCTGGAAAATCCATGGACAGAGGAGCCTGGTAGGCTGCAGTCCATGGGGTCGCAAGAGTCAGATACGACTGAGCGACTTCACTTTCACTTTTCACTTTCATGCATTGGAGAAGGAAATGGCAACCCACTCCAGTGTTCTTGCCTGGAGAATCCCAGGGATGGGGGAGCCTGGTGGGCTGCCGTCTATGGGGTCGCACAGAGTCGGACACGACTGAAGTGACTTAGCAGCAGGAGCAGACTCTAAGATTCCTAAGCCCAATATTTAACCTATAAATTTTCCTTCTTGAGTTTTTTAAAAGTCTCACATCTTTTTGCTGATTTTGACCTTAAAGAACCAAATGGATATGGGAGAAGAATGATAAAGCAAGATACTCTACAAGGGGAGAGATCCAGGGACATCCTAGAGTACAGGGGACATGAACAAGAAGCAGGGCCTGATGAGTCTTTGAATAAAAGTCAGTCATGAAGCTATCCCACCGAAGGTGACTTATTCACAGTTTTAATCACAACATGGAAATGATCACCAGAAACTTGGATTATAAGTCTTTTTTCTTTTTAGCTGTGGCATACAGAGTCTCTAGTTGTGGAGTGCCAGCTTAGTTGCCCTGTGGCTGTGGGACCTGAGTTCCCTGACCAGGGATGGAATCCATGTCCTATTGAGGGCAGACTTTTAACCACCAGACCACCATGGGTCACGGGATTGCATATCTTGGCAGTCAAAATGTTGCCAGGATGCAAATCCTGGTTAATAACCTTTGATTATGGGTCCACTGAAGTCATTTTTTCTGCATTTAACACCTTCTGTTGCAGTAATTTTTATATCATATTTGTAGATATTTTTCTCCTATAAAAAGTACTGTCAACTCAAAAATTGTATTCTACACTTCTCAAGTAATGCTTATTTAACTATATACATTAGGAAGATAACAATGCTCTAGTTTATGGCCATCATTCATGAACATCATTCCACACATGATATTTTCAAATATTTCTGAATTTGAAGAAGAGTCTCTAGAACTATGATGAATACTAAAAGGAGGGGCATCTAGAGAGTAGAGACTGGCTTTCAGAGAAGGACATATTGAATTGTGTTCTGAATTTTTAAAACGTTCTTTCATCACTAAAATTTATCTTAGTGTATCTTATAATGATGACTTAATCTCCTGAATTCAATTGTTTCTTTCACCATAATTTTATGCTTTTTATTCAAAATAGGTAAATTTTTAAAGTCTATATTAAACACTTGTACTTAACACAGAATAAATGGCCATAGCACATAAGGTTATCAATATATTTGAGTATATTTAAATTTGTCATCCTGACTTTATGTTTAAAGATACTCATGTTTATGTTATAATAGTGTATACACAGTAAGAATATGTGTATTTGGAGAATGCTTCGTTACTTTTTCATCGTGCCAACAAAGATTTATTATGTGGAAAAGACAACCTCATATCTCTTATTCCCTGCAATCTCAAACAAGAGAATTGTTGCCATAATTATGGTCACTGTTATCTTCAAACAAATTCATGGGTATTCTACTTTCTCTTGAGTGGCAATGAATTTAAAAATAATATTAAAAAACATCAAGCAAATACACAAAAAACACATTCCCTACATTCAAGGAAATGGAACTCTTCTGGGAAAGCAACTCTTCTTGGATAGGAACTCTTCTTGGAAAAGAACTCTTAATTAAAATCTCTTTAAAAAAAAAAAAAAAAAGCTAACCATGTAAAGCAGTGTATGTCACTGCCAAAGAAATGATGGAGCTGCTAAACAAGATTCTGTCAGAGCTGGACATGTTTGTGTGTACCTGGAAAAGAGTTTCACAAATAGGGCAGTCTTAAATTGAGCTTTAAAGAATTGGGTAGTCTTGGACTGTGTAAAGATGGGGTAGGTAAAAATATGTTTTACATAATAAGATGAAAAGGAAAGAAGGCAGAGGGGAGAAAGGAGCAAAGAGAGGAATGAAGGATAAAAAAGCGAGAAAACCTAGTCTTCCCCTTTTTCTTGGGATTTAGAAAGAAATGAAAGGCTTTAATTCTCAAGAAAATAACAAGAAATCATCAATTGAATACCAAAAAAAAAAAAAAAGAAAGAAACAGGAACAACACATATTTTTTAAAAATTCCACCAAAGATCTATAGACAAAGAAATACAAAAGAAATAAACTCTGGAAAATCAATTTTTTTCTAAGCAAATGAAAAACACAGGACAACTCAACCATTGGTCATCTGGTTAAGATGGGAGCCAGTGTTCCGAGAAACAAACCTGTCATAAAGGACAGGAAGAAACAAAGTGGATTTTGATGAATCTATAGGTTACCATGGCAAACTGATCACTGATCTTGAGAAATCCCAAATCCATAGAGAATCCTCTCAATCAGGTTTTCACTTAACAGGGGAGTGTAGATGATTACACAGAGGCTAGGAGTAAAAGCAGAAAAGATTTCACTGCCTCACAGTGTCACATGTGTCAAAATCCCAGTTTCCTGATGTCTAACTGGGATCTTACCATCATGTAGCTTCATGTCTGTGATCTCATAGTCCTCTGGAGCTTGGAGAAATTGTAAATATAGAGATTATTTCCTTCATTTTCTTAAATTCATTAAAAGTAAAAAATGCTTTAAAAGACTAAAGAGAAAAAAATCATAGCAATGTATTACGAGGTCTTACTATTTTAAATTACTGTGTAATAAAAATAGCACAAAAATTAGGAGAGAGTATAAATGAAGTTACACAATAAGGTTATTTCATTATACACAGAATGGCATAAAGCTAATTCAGTATTTATTGTGATAAATTGAGTGCATACTATAAACTTAAGTGCAACTATACAAATAATATATATTTGTATATAATTTATATACATATATATATATATATATAAAACCCTAACCCTAACAGTAACTAAGTGCGGGCGGCTGCGACCAGCACACTAAGCGTGGACAAGAGGAGCTACCCCACGTCCGAGGTCAGGGGCAGAACCCGGGAGGACCCCATGCCCAAAGGGTGGCGACCAAGAGGAGTTACCCCACATCCGAGGTCAGGGGCAGCACCCGAGAGTGCCAGGCTGCGACGGCGCAGGAACGGCCGAAAGGAGCTACCCAAGTCCGAGGTTGGGGCGGTGGCCGAGAGGAGCTACCCCAGGCCTCCAAGCCCCCATGCCTGAGGCCAGGGGCTGCGGCCAGGAGGAGCAACCCCACGTCCGAGGTCAGGGGCAGCAGCCCAGAGGAGCTACCCTGCGTCCGAGGTCAGGGACGGTGGCTGGGAGGAGTTACCCCACACCCGAGGCCAGGGGAAGCAGCCGGGAGGAGCAATCCCACGTCCAAGGAGCCATGGCTGCGGGGGCACAAGAGGGCCTAGAGGAGCTATCCCACGTTGAGGGTCAGGAAGGGCGGCGGTGAGGAGATACCTCTCGTCCAAGGTAAGGAGCAACCGCTGTGCTTTGCCGGAGCAGCCGTGAAGAGATACCCCACACCCAAGATAAGAGAAACCCAGGTAAGACGATAGGTGTTGCAAGAGGGCATCAGAGGGTAGACACACTGAAACCATACTCACAGAAAACTAGTTAATCTAATCACACTAGGACCACAGCCTTGTCTAACTCAATGAAACTAAGCCATGCCTGTGGGGCAACCCAAGATGGGCGGGTCATGGTGGAGAAATCTGACAGAATGTGGTCCACTGGAGAAGGGAATGGCAAATCACTTCAGTATTCTTGCCTTGAGAACCCCATGAACAGTATGAAAAGGCAAAATGATAGGATACTGAAAGAGGAACTCCCCAGGTCAGTAGATGCCCAATATGCTACTGGAGATCAGTGGAGAAATAACTCCAGAAAGAATAAAGGGATGGAGCCAAAGCAAAAAGAATACCCAGCTGTGGATGCAACTGGTGATAGAAGCAAGGTCCGATGCTGTAAAGAGCAATATTGCATAGAACCTGGAATGTCAGGTCCATGAATCAAGGCCAATTGGAAGTGGTCAAACAAGATGCAAAGAGTGAATGTCAACATTCTAGGAATCAGAGAACTAAAATGGACTGGAATGGGTGAATTTAACTCAGATGACCATTGTATCTACTACTGCGGCAGGAATCCCTCAGAAAAAGTGCAGTAGCCATCATGGTCAACAAAAGAGTCTGAAATGCAGTACTTGGATGTAATCCCCAAAACAACAGAATGATCTCTGTTCATTTCCAAGGCAAACCATTCAATATCACAGTAATCCAAGTCTATGCCCCAACCAGTAATGCTGAAGAAGCTGAAGTTGAACAGATCTATGAAGACCTACAAGACCCTTTAGAACTAACACCAAAAAAAGATGTCCTTTTCATTATAGGGGACTGGAATGCAAAAGTAGGAAGTCAAAAAACGCCTGGAGTAACAGGCAAATTTGGCCCTGGAATACGGAATGAAGCAGGGCAAAGACTAATACAGTTTTGCCAAGAAAATGCACTGGTCATAGCAAACACCCTCTTCTAACAACACAAGAGAAGACTCTACACATGGACATCACCAGATAGTCAACACTGAAATCAGATTGATTATATTCTGTGCAGCCAAAGATGGAGAAGCTCTAAACAGTCAACAAAAACAAGACCAGGAGCTGACTGTGGCTCAGATCATGAACTCCTTATTGCCAAATTCAGACTTAAATTGAAGAAAGTAGGGAAAACCACTAGGCCATTCAGGTATGACCTAAATCAAATCCCTTATGATTATACAGTGGAAGTGAGAAATAGATTTAAGGGCCTAGATCTGATAGATAGAGTGCCTGATGAACTATGGAATGAGGTTCGTGACATTGTACAGGAGACAGGGATCAAGACCATCCCCATGGAAAAGAAATGCAAAAAAGCAAAATGGCTGTCTGGGGAGGCCTTACAAATAGCTGTGAAAAGAAGAGAAGTGAAAAGCAAAGGAGAAAAGGAAAGATATAAGTATCTGAATGCAGATTTCCAAAGAATAGGAAGAAGAGATAAGAAAGCCTCTGTCAGTGATCAATGCAAAGAAATAGAGGAAAACAACAGAATGGGAAAGACTAGAGATCTCTTCAAGAAAATTAGAGATACCAAGGGAACATTTCATGCAAAGATGGGCTCGATAAAGGACAGAAATGGTATGGACCTAACAGAAGCAGAAGATATTAAGAAGAGGTGGCAAGAATACACAGAAGAACTGTACAAAAAAGATCTTCATGACCCAGATAATCACGATGGTGTGATCACTCACCTAGAGCCAGACATCCTGGAATGTGAAGTCAAGTGGGCCTTAGAAAGCATCACTACCAACAAAGCTAGTGGAGGTGATGGAATCCCAGTTGAGCTATTTCAAATCCTGAAAGATGATGCTGTGAAAGTGCCCCACTCAATATGCCAGCCAATTTGGAAAACTCAGCAGTGGCCACAGGACTGGAAAAGGTCAGTTTTCATTCCAATCCCAAAGAAAGGCAATGCCAAAGAATGCTCAGACTACCACACAATTGCACTCATCTCACATGCTAGTAAAGTAATGCTCAAAATTCTCCAAGCCAGGCTTCAACAATATGTGAACCGTGAACTTCCAGATGTACAAGCTGGTTTTAGAAAAGGTAGAGTAACCAGAGATCAAATTGCCAACATCCACTGGATCATTGAAAAAGCAAGAGAGTTCCAGAAAAACATCTATTTCTGCTTTATTGACTATGCCAAAGCCTTTGACTGTGTGGATCACGATCAACTGTGGAGAATTCTTTGAGAGATGGGAATACCAGACCACCTGACCTGCCTCTTGAGAAACCTATATGCAGGTCAGGAAGCAACAGTTAGAACTGGACATGGAACAACAGACTGGTTCCAAATAGGAAAAGGAGTATGTCAGGGCTATATATTGTCACTCTGTTTATTTAACTTATATGCAGAGTACATCATGAGAAACGCTGGGCTGGAAGAAACACAAGCTGGAATCAAGATTGCCGGGAGAAATATCAATAACCTCAGATATGCAGATGACACCACCCTTATGGCAGAAAGTGAAGAGGAACTAAAAAGCCTCTTGATGAAAGTGAAAGTGGAGAGTGAAGAAGTCGGCTTAAAGCTCAACATTCAGAAAATGAAGATCATGGTATCTGGTCCCATCACTTCATGGGAAATAGATGGGGAAACAGTGTCAGACTTTATTTTTTTGGGCTCCAAAATCACTGCAGATGGTGACTGCAGCCATCAAATTAAAAGACGCTTACTCCTTGGAAAGAAAGTTATGACCAACCTAGATAGCATATTCAAAAACAGAGACATTACTTTGCCCACAAAGGTCTATCTAGTCAAGGCTATGGTTTTTCCTGTGGTCATGTATGGATGTGGGAGTTGGACTGTGAAGAAGGCTGAGCACCGAAGAATTGATGCTTTTCAACTGTGGTGTTGGAGAAGACCTTTGAGAGTCCCTTGGACTGCAAGGAGAAACAACCAGTCCATTCTGAAGGAGATCAGCCCTGGGATTTCTTTGGAAGGACTGATGCTAAAGCTGAAACTCCAGTACTTTGGCCACCTCATGTGAAGAGTTGACTCATTGGAAAAGACTCTGATGCTGGGAGGGATGGGGGGTAGGAGGAAAAGGGGACGACAGGATGAGATGGCTGGATGGCATCACTGACTCGATGGACGTGAGTCTGAGTGAATTCCGGGACTTGGTGATGGACAGGGAAGCCTGGCGTGCTGCGATTCATGGGGTCGCAAAGATTCGGACACAACTGAGCGACTGAACTGAACTGATACAAATATAATTCAAAGAGTATAGCTAAAAAACTGGAGAAGGCAATGGCACCCCACTCCAGTACTCTTGCCTGGAAAATCCCATGGACGGAGGAGCCTGGTAGGCTGTAGGCTGCAGTTCCAGGGGGTCGCTAAGAGTCGGACACGACTGAGCAAGTTCATTTTCACTTTTTCACTTTCATGCATTGGAGAAGGAAATGGCAACCCACTCCAGTGTTCTTGCCTAGAGAATCCCAGGGATGGGGGAGCCTGGTGGGCTGCCGTCTATGGGGTCATACAGAGTCAGACATGACTGAAGTGACTTAGCAGCAGCAGTAGCAGCAGCTAAAAAACAATAGAAAAGGTACAGTGAAATATTTAAAATTTATAAATAATCCAAAGAGAAAGCAAGAAAAGAGAAACAAAGAAATAACAAAAAATAGAGAGTGCAGACAGGAAACCAGTAGCAAAATGTTTGACTTAAACTTAGACATATAGTTAAGTAAAAATATATTAAATGTAAATGAGTATAATACATCCCATGGAAAAAATTAAAAATTTCAGGATGAAAATAAACTAAAGACTCAAGAATGGGCTTTTTACAGGAGATACACTTTGACTATAAAATCACAGATATATTGAAAGTAAAAAAATAGGGAAAAAATATGCCATGGGGAAAGTAATTATGAGATTGCCTATGTGTGGGCATGCGTGCTCAGTCACTCAGTCATGTCCAGCTTTTGTGGACTGTGGCCTGCCAGGCCTCTCTGTTCATGTGAATTCTCCAGCAAGAATACTGGAGTGGGTTGCCATTTCCTTCTCCAGGGGATCTTCCCAAGCCCAGGATCGAACCCACATCCCTTTCATCTCCTGCAGTGGCAGGTGGGCTCTTTGCCGCCAGCACCACCTTGGAAGCTTGCTTGTGTAGTTATATTGACATCAAACATAGTAAATTGGAAAACAGGAATATCATTACCAGAAATAAAATGGGTCACTTCATAATGAAAAAAAGCATCAATTCATATTGATAAAGATATTCACAACATAAAACAGCCCTATGTGTATACTCATTTAATCAGTTTCAAAGTAGGTGAATAAAAAAATAGACCTATAAAGAATACTACATAAACTCAGACTCGTATGTGGAGATTTCAATATCTCTCTGTCAGTAATTGACAGGTAAAGCTAACCAAAAAAATCATTACAAATATAGTATATTTAAACAACACTATAAAAAACTTGACTTATATTGACACCAACAGAAAATTATACTGATAACTGTGAATATGGATTTTTTTCAATATATAGGGATTGTTCAACAAGTTACACCACATGATGTACTATAAATTTCAATAGATTAAAAAAATGTTGAAATTTTATAAACTATTTTCTCTAGCATCAATGAAATTCCATTAGAAGTCAGAAACAATGAAATAGATAAGAAAACGTAAAACATTTAAAATTTAAATGATAGGCAAATAACCCAGGGGTCAAATAAAATATCACAAGTGTAATTAGAAATTATTCTAACTGAATGCTAAGTACAAGTATTACATATCAAAATTGGTAGGATGTAACTAAAGCAGCTCTTAGGGGAAATTTGTGTCTTTAAATGCTTGAAAGTGAAAAGAGTAAATTAAAAAAAATAATCTGTAATATAAACTTCCACTTTAAGAAAATAGAGAAACAGTATAGTAAATTCTAAGACAGGAGAAGTGAAGCAATAAAAGACCAAAGCAGAATGAATAAAATGATCAAGCAGAACCAATGAAATAGGAAACAGAAGAACAGAATAGAGAGAAGCAATAAAGAAAATTACCAAAGTAAACAGCTCTTCAAAAAGAATAAAATTGTTAAACTGCTTGCTAGATTGATCAAATAAAAAGAGAGATGGTACAAATTATCAATATCAAGGAAAAAAAGAGAGACATCCTACAAATCCTATAGGAGTTAAAAGGATAATACTAGGATATTTTGGAAAAAAAAAAAAAGGCAATAAATTCAACAGCCTAAACAAAATTGACAATTTACTTGGAAAAAAGAAAACGACAACCTTCCAAATAGTAAACAGAAAGGAACTGCAAAGTTTGCATAGTCAGTTCAGGATGCCACAGCAAAATGTCAGAGATGGGGTGGCTTAAGCAATAGAAATTGGTGTCTAACAGTTCTGGAGGCTAAAAGTCCATAAACAAAGTATCAGCTGATTTGGTTTTTGATGAGAGTTCTCTTCCTGACTTGGAGAAGGAAATGGCAACCCACTCCAGTGTTCTTGCCTGGAGAATCCCTGGGACGGGGAGCCTGGTGGGCTGCCGTCTATGGGGTCGCACAGAGTTGGACACGACTGAAGCGACTTAGCAGCAGCAGCAGCTCTTCCTGACTGGCAGATGGCTGTCCTGATATGACATCACACAGCTTTTCCTGGGCCCCCTGCTGTTTGTCCTGAGGGAGCTGGTGCTATCAGAACAGGACCCCATGATTATGACCTCATTTAACCTTAATTACCCCCTAGATGCATCATCTTTACACAGAGACACAAAGAGGGTTAGGACTTAACATGTATTTTAAAGAACACAAAACTCTATACTTATTAAAACATTAAATATAAAATTTGAAAGTTTCTCATTCTTCCTACCCCCTCAAACAATCAAAGAAAGGAACAAAAAAATCTCCTCAGACCCTGATGCCTTCAGTGGTAACTGCTTTCAAACATTTAAGGAAAAATTACTACCAATGTCACACAATATCTTTCATAACATAGGAAAGAGGAAAAATATCCCAACTTGGTTTATGAGGTCAGCATAACCTTGACACCAAAATATTAAGAAATAGAATACAGCAATAGCTAAAATATATATTCTGTCTAAATATGATTTTTCCCAGAGAGGCAAGGTTGGTTCAATATTCAAAATTTAAATTCATAATATTAATAGCAAAAAGAGAAAAATCACATGACTACCTCAATCAATGCTAAAAAATCATTTTTAAAAATTCAGTAGTCATTCATAATTGGAGAAGGCAATGGCAACCCACTCCAGTGTTCTTGCCTGGAGAATCCCAGGGACCAGGGAGCCTGGTGGGCTACCGTCTATGGGGTCGCACAGAATCGGACACGACTGAAGCAACTTAGCAGTCATTCATAATTAAGAAAATAAGAATGCTAGGAATATATAGCTCAGAAAACTAGGAGTATTCTTAACTTAATAAAGTGTTATCTACAAAAATTTTTTATGTATTTGTGATATACTCTTGTCTTTCATGTAAGTGTCCACTAGACCACAGCATTGGTGAGCCACACTTTTTCTTTTTCTTTTAATGAAAAACTGCAAGAAAGATGGAGAAGAGGATTGCACTGAGCAAGGCACCGCAGTGTGGTCCTTAGATCCTTCCAACATTGTGTCGTCCTGAATTTTTCTTTTTTGTCAGCCAGAAAGAACCCACATCTTCCGCATCTCACCTTACCTCAGTCTTGCAGATTTCAGTCTTTTCTTCTCTGGATATTGCCTTCAATATGCTATTCCCAGAGAAAGAAATTAATTACTGCTCTAACTCTTCCAAACTTGCAAATCCTCCTCCTGCTCTGCAGCCATCCAAGGCTCTGAGAGTCACATTCTGACTTGTAATTATACCCATAAGTGGACCAGTTTTATTAACCTTGAAGCTTACACAATTTTGACAGTCCTCTTTAACAAAAATATTAATAATACACAACATTAGATACAAAGTGCAATATTTATTGAAAATGAAACCAGTACAACAAATTGCAAATTTAAAAAAAGATTAATAATTGCCACAAATGTCACTAAATCCAGATTTTTACCACGATAAATTTCAAGTTAACAGTTTGGCATCTCTGTAATACCTTTTTCTTACATTTTTCTACATATACTTTGAGTACTTCTTCATGTAACTAACTTCATAATATTTCACTCTATAGAGAAATTCAAAAGATAGATTTTCTTTTCAACATGGTGATAATTAAGCTCTACCATTTAAACTACTGAACATTTGGGAAAATATTTAAAAAATTACAACTGTCATTAATGACAATTTCATGTAAAATATAGAATTATTGTCAAACATAGGAAAATCTTTCCCAAGTCTTTTTATATAGGAGCTATAAGATTTCAGGGCATTTCAGTTTTTCTGAGGGGTGAAATAGTCTTTGACATCACTCATTAGCCAGTTTGCCTACTTCTGTGTAAGTAACATCAGTATTTTTAGCTCTTTCAACACAAATTGTTTATGTCAAATCACCTAATACTGATTTTCCCCCCAATGTATTGATGCTATTCACTATGTTTGATTATTTGTAGAAGTGTACTTGTAAGAGTGTACTTGAATGCATTCCTACCCCAGAATTGCTAATAATAAATTGACTCTGCACAGAAATAATAGTGAATCATGTAAATGTATCATCATAAACTCAGACTAAACAGACTCCCAATTCATCCTCTAAGGTAGGTCCCCGAAATGACTGGGATCAATGCAGTGTTCTACCCAGCATAAGGGAAAAGGCGAAATAAACAAAGTCAAAAAGGAAAGAGACAGAAATCTTAACCCATTACATTTAAAATATCTTCTGCACAAAATCAGATGACCATGGCATGCGGTGCTGCGCCCTCTCCTTGGGCCTTCAAAGTCTTGAGCAAGTGAGAGGTCCTGAGGCCTAAGCTCCCTCAGTTTCCATGAGAATCAGCCTCTGATTTTGCCTGTAACTATGTTTTCATCTCCGCTGCCATCTATAGATCTACTGAAAGGATATAACATATCTATATTTCCATTCACATTTCTGTTTCATAAATCCTCTTATAGCTAACACAGTGCTCTATGCTTAAAATAGTTTCTTACTTATGGTGAGAGCAAGATATGAGCTTTTAGAATTAGTTGAATTGGACTGAATTTAATTGACAGTGTAAAAAATTTAATTGGGTTGGTTTTTATCCTTTTTATGCCTTATGGCAAATGAGAAGAATGCAGGCTCTAAAATTGCTTACTCGATTTTTTTCTTTTTTTTTTTTTTTAATTTAGGGAAAGTTATTTCACCTTCCTTAGATTCTGTTTTCCAACCTGTAAAACAGGGAAAATAATATTATGCCTGAGACTGTTAATTGTCTCCCTCTATTCATTTTTGTCTTCTTCTGTAATCAGAGGAGACTTGACTTTGTTGGATGCAGTGCTGCCTAGAATAAAAGCTATGGTTCCTAGACTCTCTTGCACTTAACATCAGATGAATGAGATGTAAACGCCATTAAACTCCTTGCCAGAGACTTTCTGAAGAGATCTGACAGACGTCTCTGCCTTCCTTCATCTTTTCTTCGTCCCGGCACCCAGAACACACATGAGACGCTAGACCTGCCGTCTTGGACCCTGAAGGAGAATCGACCACACCTTCGAGCAACTAGAAACACGGGTGGAAAGGCTACTCACCTGGTGGGATTTTGAGAAGCAGAGTCACAGCGGCAGTTGAGCTGCTCTCCTTTACGTATGTTTCTTGCAAGGAAATACTGTCCCCTGTTATTTCTAATAATTATTTCTAAATAATACTGTCGCTATTATTTTGTGCTTCTGTTACTTTTACTGAATTGAATACTAATGACTGCCCTTGCAGGGTTTGTGAAGACTGAATAAGAAAGGTGGCTTATACAGTGTCTTGCATAGACTTGGTGGCTAATCTTAGTAGTTGCTCAGCACTTTTTTTTAATCTGGATAATTTTGGCTTGTCCGATAAAGTGGCCCTGAAAAGTATTATGTTCCTGATGCTGGCTAGTAAATATCTTCATTTCTTAATTTTCTAAAAATAAGCCTGCTTAATTACATCTGTGAATTAAATTCACTTAGCCTGATCTCTTTTATGAACTGTTAATGGGGGAACCTTCCAGGATGGGATTAAATTTTTGCTACTGTGTAGGTTTCCCAGAATGATCTGGTATGTAATTTTTCCTAGCATATAATTTTCATCTTATTTTCTATTTTTTCATCTTGCTGCTGTCAGCTATAACTTAGATAACATCTTTAAATAGATACCTGGAAGTTTAAAAAAGCAGTGTAATTTTTTTTTTCTTTTTAATTTATAGCACAAGCATCTGTGTAGACAGTATACAAAATGACCAAATTTTGTCATTTTAATAAAAGTCCATGAATTTGGGTTGGAAGGGGCCTATGCCAGAATCCCCAAGAACCTGAAATATACGGGGAGAAAATGGCATTATTCTATCTTCCCAAGATAGGCATCTAATTCATATTATTATCATTTGTGAATGGAGGAAATTGTATACATGTTCAGTTCAACCTCCCCAAATTCTCATTTATCAAGCAGGTTTTCTTCAGTTACCATCAGTGGATTATTTCTCTCCTTTTGGACACGTCGTTTGGCTTCATTATCCTGCCAAGTTCTTTGGATCATGACTTATAGCTCTTTTCCACTAAAGATGCAAAATGCAAATAGAGTGTTAGACAGACGAGTAATTTTTCCAGGAGGAGGGCGATGCAGCGGGAGTGGCTCTCCCAGCCTTCCAGGACTTGGCTCTTTCTTCAATTACAGCCCCAACAACTCTCCTCCTTCAGAGCCCCAAGAGGTGACTTGTTAGAGAACGCGCAACACACCATCGGCTCAGGAAGGGCCCCCAAATTAATCTCGCCCGGTACATTAGGAAACACTTCGCTGACATTTGCTGTCCTTGTCAGCCCTAATAAAGAGATTTTTACCTGTATTTGCCTATTCAACACTTCAGCCCCTCAGCCAATTTTGGAAATTATTTCTGATTTATGGCTTTCTCTTAGGCGGGTGTCACCCTGCCTGTCAATTATGCCTCAAAGCAAATGCTAAGTGAATGCGGGCTGGAAAATTAATAAGGGAAACCTTTACTCAAAAACCTAGAAAGAGGCTTGTAAAGAGGATCATTCAGCCTGGCAGTAACTCACTGACTGCCTGTGATATTTATAAGCCAGATAGAGATATGTGGAGAATTTAGTCACACACAGAAGGGAGAAGTATTTTTTTCTCCCTCCATATTTGGAGTTTGGCCATTCTGGAGATTGCAAAAACCATGATGATGGAAGTTCAGTGGCTCAGTCTCTTCAGATAGAGCCTGGGTTATGCCAGGCTTTGAAGAATGAAAACAGTTTTTCTTAATTTTGTTAGTTCAGACGGTTCATTTTAGTGTGTGTGCATGCTCCGTCACTCAGACGTGTCTGACACTTTTGCGACCCCATGGACTGTAGCCCACCAGACTCCTCTATCCATGGTATTTTCCAAGCAAGAATATTAGAGTGGGTTGCCATTTTCTACTCCAGAGGATCTTCTTGACTCAGGGATTGAACCTGAGTCTCCTGCGTTGGATTCTTTACCACTGAGCCATCTGGGAAGCCCATATATAAGATATATGGAGTAATGCAAAATGGAAAATTGTGTGTGTGTGCTAAGTTGCTTCAGTCATGTCTGACTCGTGTCCTATGAACTGTAGTCCCCCAGGCTCCTCTGTCCATGGGATTCTCCAGGCAAGAATCCTGGAGTGGGTTGCCGTGCCCTTCTCCAGGGAATCTTCCCAATCCACGGGTTGAACCCGTGTCTCTTGTCTCCTGCATTGGCAGGCAGGTTCTTTAGTACTAGCGCCACCTGGGAAGCCCGAGTACTCAGCCATAAAAAAGAATGAAAATGAAATAATGTCATGTGCGGCAACGTGGATGGACCTAAAGATGATCATACTAAATAAATTAAGGCAGGCAGAAAAGACTACTATATGATACCACTTATATGTGGACTCTAAAAAGGAGTACAAATGAACTTATTTACAAACCACTTACAAACCTAAATACCGACTGTTCGTTTCAGCACAAATCCACAGACACCACCTTGTTCTGTTCTTTTTTTTTTTTTAATTGAAGTATGGTTGATTTGCAATATTGTGTTAGTTTGAGGTGCACAGCAAAGTGATTTGACTGTGCATATATCAGCTTCCTAGGTGGTTCGTGGCTCAGTGGTAAGGAACCTGCCTCCCAATGCAGGAGGTTCAGGAGACTTGAGTTTGATCCCTGGGTCAAGAAGATCCTCTGGAAGAGGAAATGGCAACCCACTCGTGTATTCTACCTGGGAAAATCCCATGGACAGAGGAGCCTGGTGAGCTGCAGTCCATGGGGTCACAGAGATTCGAACACAGCTGAGCAACTGAGTTTGCATGCCTGCCTGCATATGTATATATCTATATAATTTTTTTGTTCATTTCCATTACAGTTTATTACAAGATATTGAATATGGTTTCCTATGCTTCACACTAGATCCTGTTGTTTATCTATCTTGTATATGGCAGTTTGCATCTGTTAATCCCATACTTCCAATTTATCCCTCCCCCTGCTTCTCTTTCGGAAAAGGCAATGGCACCCCACTCCAGTATTCTTGCCTGGAAAATCCCATGGATGGAGGAGCCTGGAAGGCTGCAGTCCGTGGGGTCGCTAAGAGTCGGATATGACTGAGTGACTTTCACTTTTCACTTTCATGCATTGGAGAGGGAAATGGCAACCCACTCCAGTGTTCTTGCCTGGAGAATCCCAGGGACGGGGGAGCCTGGTGGGCTGCCGTCTATGGGGTCGCACAGAATCGGACACGACTGAAGTGACTCAGCAGCTGCTTCTCTTTTGGTACCCATAAGTCTGCTTTCTATGTCCATGAGTCTGTTTCTGTTTTGTAAATAAGTTCATTTGTAAGATATTTTTAAGATTCCACATGTAAGTGACACCATATTGTACTTGTCTTTCTCTGTCTGACTTACTTCACTTGGTATGATCATCTTTTGGTCCATCCAGTGTGCACCTGGGGAACACAATTTTCCAGTTTTCTGGCATTGGGAGGCTTTGATCCTCAACAGCTATGTGGACGTTAGATTCCAAAGAAAACACAAAGAGTAAAGATAAAACTCCAGATTTATTAATATGTATTGTTTTAGATTAGACACCTGCTTTTAATTGTCAAATTAAATAACATAACTAAAGTTTCAGAATATTGTGCCTTGTTATTGAGTTTTGGCCAATATCAGTCAAATTGATCATTAAATTTACAATTGTGTGTGTGTTAGTTGCTCAGTTGTGTCCAACTCTTTGCAACCCCATGGTCTGTCCATGGAATTCTCTGGGCAAGAGTACTGGAGTGGATTGCCTTTCCCTTCTCTAGGGGATCTTCCCAGTCCACAGATCAAACCCAGGTCTCTTGCATTGCAGGCAGATTCTTTACCATCTGAGTGATTAAGGAAGCTAAATTTACAATTAAATTGATAATTTCTCTGTTCCCTCAAAAGCTTTGAAAGTAGTAGTATTTTTAGTTTTATTTGAGAAGAAACTGGAAATCATAAAAGTTCAGTCCTTATCCCAATTCTAATACTCTTCTTGTGACTGAGCCTGGATTTGAACCTGTCTTTCTGACTTTTAAGTTCCTCTGTATACACACGTGCATACCCATGCACACATACGCACTGGAAGCAAGAACATGATTGTTTAGAACTTAATGATCTTATGTCTTCCTACAAATTAGTAGTAAGGGAAGATCAAAGGAAATGGAAAAAGGAAAATATCAGATATTAATAGCAAATTAGAAAGAGGTTAGAGAGAAGAGGAATCTAGGGAAAAACTTTCTACTGAGTTATGTTTGTGAAGTGTATCACTCTGGGACAAGGTTTTCTCAGCATGCACGTTTTAAACCATTTTTACATGCCCCATGTTGCTTGTCAGCAGGGATTTGAAAGGGATAAATGTAACCCCTTGAGGTTTCACAGCTTTGCACTTTGAAGAAAAGAGCAATCCTTCGCCAGTTATCAAAAAACCAACATTTCTCAGAGAGATGGATGTAGCAACTTTTGGAATTACACAAGTGGAGGTAGCAAATGCTGGGCTCCAAAACCACTGCAGATGGTGACTGCAGCCACAAAATTAAAAGACGTCTGATCCTTGGAAAGAAAACTATGACAAACCTAGACAGAATATTAAAATCAGAGACATCGCTTTTCCCACAAAGGTCCATATAAACAAAGCTATGGTTTTTCCAGTAGTCATGTACAGATGTGAGACTTGGACTGTAAAGAAAGCTGAGCATGGAAGAACTGATGCTTTTGAATTGTGGTGCTGAGAAGACTCTTGAGAGTCCTTTGGACAGTAAGGAGATCAAGCCAATCAATGCTAAAGGAAATCAACCCTGAATATTCATTGGAAGGACTGATTATGAAGTTGAAGCTCTAGTACTTTGGACACCTAATGTGAAGAGCCAACACATTGGAAAAGACCCTGAGGCTGGTAAAGATTGAAGGCAGGAGGAGAAGGGGGTGAGAGAGGGTGAGATGGTTGGATGGCATCACCGAGTTGATGGACATGAGTTTGAGGAATCTCTGGGAGTTGGTGAGGGACAGGGAAGCCTGGTGTGCTGTAGTCCATGGTGTCACAAAGAGTCAGACACGACTGAGTGACTAAACTGAACTAAAGATACTGAAAGATTGACCCATGGGGTGTCGTAAGTTTTGCCTGTGCTCTACTTGCAGTTCAGTTTTCTTTGCCCAGAGCTGTTTTCCTTAGTATTCTGGATCCTCCCTCCTTCCAAAGTAAGCACTGGCTTTCTAAATTGACCTTTGGAGAAGCACTATTGCATGGGTGAATCCTCAGGACCTGCAGCCCAAGCTCCATGCTGGCCATTGTACCTTTAGGAGCTCTGCTTTCAAATTCCAGAGATGACAAACTCCACTTGCTCCCTTGGACATCGATGTGTTGGCTATTGATGGGTTTTTCTAAAGGAGATAGTTGGCATAGTGGTTGAGCCCACTGCCTCTGCTCAGTATTGTGTTCTATTCCATCAGCTCTCCTGCCTGAAGAAATAGATCCTGACCACAGTCAGTTCAGTTCAGTTCAGTCGCTCAGTCGTGTCCAACTCTTTGCGACCCCATGAATCACAGCACGCCAGGCCTCCCTGTCCATCACCAACTCCCAGAGTTCACTCAGACTCAGGTCCATCGAGTCAGTGATGCCATCCAGCCATCTCATCCTCTGTCGTCCCCTTCTCCTCCTGCCCCCAATCCCTCCCAACATCAGACTCTTTTCCAATGAGTCAACTCTTCACATGAGGTGGCCAAAGTATTGGAATTTCAGCTTTAGCATCATTCTTTCCAAAGAAATCCCAGGGCTGATCTCTTTCAGAATGGACTGGTTGGATCTCCTTGCAGTCCAAGGGACTCTCAAGACTCTTCTCCAACACCACAGTTCAAAAGCATCAATTCTTCGGCGCTCAGCTTTCTTCACAGTCCAACTCTCACATCCATACATGACTACTGGAAAAACCATAGTCTTGACTAGACAGACCTTTGTTGGCAAAGTAATGTCTCTGCTTTTCAATATGCTATCTAGGTTGGTCATAACTTTCCTTCCAAGGAGTAAGCGTCTTTTAATTTCATGGCTGCAGTCACCATCTGCAGTGATTCTGACCACAGTAGGTGTGAACAATTCTTCCTCTGAGAAAAGACAACCCAAGATTCCTGGCTTGTTGCAGCTACAATGCTGCTTCTTAGCTTAACAAAGGGAAAAGGAATGCTTCTTTGAAAACATTCAATTACAAATTAAGAATTATAACTTCTTGACATTGATAAACAGTCAATAAATATGGATTGAGATAGGAAAATAAAACAATTTCAAATTCATAGGCAATATTATCTAAACTTTTCTTATTGAGACCCCCATCAGAAAAAGAAGAATTTAAAGATTATCCACAGTACGTTGCTGGTGTTCAGCTGCTCAGTCATGTCATACTCAATTCTTTGCGACCCTATAAACTGCAGCATGCCAGGCTTCCCTGTCCTTTACTGTCTCCCAGAGTTTGCTGAAATCCATTTCCATTGAGTCAGTAATGCCATCCAACAATCTCATCCTCTGTCACCTGCTTCTTCTCCTGCCCTCAATCTTTCACAGCATCAGGGTCTTTTCCAATAAGTGGGCTCTTGGCATTAGGTGGCCAAAGTACCAGAGCATTGGCTTCAGCATCAGTCCTTCCAGTGAATATTTAGGGTTGATTTCCTTAAGGATTTTCTGGTTTGATCTCCTTCCTGTCCAAGGGACTCTCAAGAGTCTTCTGTAGCACCACAGCTCAAAAGCATCAGTTCTTCAGTGCTCAGCCTACTTTATGGTCCAACATTTACATCTGTACATGACTACTGGAAAAACCATAGCTTGGATTATAGGGACCTTTGTCGGAAAAGTGATATCTCTGCTTTTTAATACACTGTCTAGGTTTGGCATAGCTTTTCTTCCAAGGAGCAAGTGTCTTTTAATTTTGTGGCTGCAGTCACCATCCACAGTGATTTTGGAGGCCAGGAAAACAAAATCTGTCACTTTTCCCACTTTTTATTTGTAAATTATACATGTGTGAGGGCTTCCCTGGTGACTCAGATGATAAAGAATCTGCCTGCAATCCAGGAGATCCAGGTTCAATGTCTGGGTTGGGAAGATCCCTTGGAGAAGGGAATGGCAACCCACTCCTGGAGAATTCCATTGACAGAGGAGCCTGGCAGGCTACTGTCCACGGGGTCACAAAGAGTATTATAAAACCTACCTAAATATGCAGATTTTAAAAGGATGAACAAAAACTAAGTAGAAAAAGAATTTTATCCAGCAAAAGATCATCTTGCATAGTTGTGCATACTCACAGATGCACCAGCCATGCTCCAGAGAGCTCTATTCTCAAGAAAGTTCAAGATACATTTCCTCTGCTGCTCCTTGCAGTCACTATTCAAACTTATATCACACTGAACTTTCTGATCTGGTCATCACTCCAACTTACCTGTGGTGTGAGATTACAGAGGCCTTCAGAGAAATTGATGAGTTCTGTGCATGCAGGCTTTTAACAGAATAAAACGAAGCAAAATGTGTGGTTGTTTCTGTTTCACACATAGGGGAACCTAAACAAAGCATGGCTAAAAGAGAGAGAGAGTTCTCATGATCTGTAAGAGCAGAGTCCCTTGGACTGCAAGGAGATCCAACCAGTCCATCCTAAAGGAAATGAGTCCTGAATATTCATTGGAAGGACTGATGCTGAAGCAGAAACTCCAATACTTTGGCCACCTGATGCAAACGGTTGACTCATTGGAAAAGATCTTGATGCTGGGAAAGATTGAAGGCAACAGGAGAAGACGGTGGCAGACGATGAGGAGGCTGGACGGCATCAATGAACATACATCTGAGCAAACTTGGGGGGATAGTGAAGGACAGAGAGGTCTGGAGTGCTATAGTCCATGGGGTCACAGGGTCAGACAAGTCTTGGCAACTGAACAATAAGATCAGTATTAGAAAGAATGCAAGAAATCAGGAGAGGGACATAAAACATGGCTGCCTGGCCCTGAGTAAGCAAGGCAGGTTCCACTGGCGTGTGTGTTCACTAAAACCTTTGTACACATGCCAAAATTCAGGCTGCCCATAATGTTCATGGATTGTGTCATCTAATGCTATCAACAAATTGTTTAGCTAACTTAGTGTAAGGATTTTATCACAACTGTATATTTCCTACTTATATATCAGAAATAAAAACCCGATATTCAACCCCTACAATCTTTTGAACAGAGAAATTGGATTTTTAAATACGTGTTTGTAAATAACTGGGATTATCATTACCTTGTAAATTCAATGTGGGGGGAGCAGCCTGCTGGGTTCATTTTTGATTAGTTTTGGCAACTGGTTAGAATTTCCCTATTTTTCCCCCTCCCAGAAAAGAACTATGAACAAAGATCTGCAAGCTTCCCAATCTATCATTCCAGTTCAGAAAATGTCATTTTTCTCCTTGACCAAAATGCCTCCCAGCTGTCTACTCCTGCCCTCAGCCCAAACAAATCTCAAATAGTTTTGCTCAGTGATAGGAAGACATCCTTTGTCTGACACTCCAGAATTGGTGTTAGGCTAAATGCTCAGGATAGCATGAAATAGCCAGTGAAAAATGAAAATATCCCAGTGACAACACAAGAGAATATTCTATTATCTGAGGTACCAATTGCAAAAGGATAAAATACCAGACACAAAGAATATGTGCTTTGTTGGGCCGTATGTCTTTGTAATTGCCCTCGATGGTATAATCATGAAGGCAGGATTTCATCTCCCCCTAAATACTGTGCATACAATAATGGCTTTCAAAATTTCACAGCACGTGCCTATGATGGTCAAAGACCAGGAAGTTACTATTGATCATTCAAGAGAGCTGGAGTTTTGTAAGAGTGACTTGAAGGATTTTGAGTCTGAACATGACTCAGATGAAGCCACAAAACCAACTGTGGTTTTCCTCTGTCTTCAAGATCACCACTGTCCCACAAGGCTGTGACACTGGATCAGCATATTTGTGGATGCTTCTGTTCTTCCAGGTCTCATGAAGTTAATAAATGCATTTGTTTCTCTCTCTTCAGAGCTATGGGTTCCCCTGGTAGTTCAGTGGTGAAGAGTCTGCCTGCAATGCAGAGACACCGGCTCAATCCCTGAATTGGGATGATCCCCTAGAGAAGGAAATGGCTACCCATTTCTGTATTCTTGCCTTGGAAATCCCATGGACAGAGGAGCCTGGTGGGCTAGAGTCCATGAGGTGGCCAAAAATCACACACAGCTTAGAGACTAAACAGTACCAACAACCTCAGAGACACACACCTTAAAAACAGATGGCTAACAAACACATGAAAAGATGCTCAACATCACTCATTATCAGAGAAATGCAAATCAAAACCACTATGAGGTACCATTTCACACCAGTCAGAATGGCTGCGATCCAAAAGTCTACAAGCAATAAATGCTGGAGAGGGTGTGGAGAAAAGGGAACCCTCTTACACTGTTGGTGGGAATGCAAACTAGTACAGCCACTATGGAGAACAGTGTGGAGATTCCTTAAAAAACTGGAAATAGAACTGCCTTATGATCCAGCAATCCCACTGCTGGGCATACACACTGAGGAAACCAGAACTGAAAGAGACATGTGTACCCCAATGTTCATTGCAGCACTGTTTATAATAGCCAGGACATGGAAGCAACCTAGATGTCCATCAGCAGATGAATGGATAAGACAGCTGCGGTACATATGCACAATGGAGTATTACTCAGCCATTAAAAAGAATACATTTGAATCAGTTCTAATGAGGTGGATGAAACTGGAGCCTATTATACAGAGTGAAGTAAGCCAGAAAAAAAAACACCAATACAGTATCAGATCAGATCAGTCGCTCAGTCGTGTCCGACTCTTTGCAACCCCATGAATTGCAGCACGCCAGGCCTCCCTGTCCATCACCAACTCCTGGAGTTCACTCAGACTCACGTCCATCGAGTCAGTGCGCATATATATGGAATTTAGAAAGATGGTAACAATAACCCTGTATACGAGACAGCAAAAGAGACACTGATGCATAGAACAGTCTTTTGGACTCTGTGGGAGAGGGAGAGGGTGGGATGATTTGGGAGAATGGCATTGAAATATGTATAATACCATATATGAAACGAGTTGCCAGTCCAGGTTTGATGCACGATACTGGATGCTTGGGGCTGGTGCACTGGGAAGAGGGTATGGGGAGGGAGGATGGAGGAGGGTTCAGAATGGGGAACACATGTATACCTGTGGCAGATTCATTTTGATATATGGCAAAACCAATACAATATTGTAAAGTTAAATAAAATAAAATTTTAAAAAAATCTTATAAAAAAAATCAGGTGGAAAAAACCCAATCAATGTGAGCAAATTAAGCCATTCCAGAACTATCTTTCACCTAAGAACCAAAAGAAATCCATAAGATAAAGAGTTGTGTCACCAAGTAAGCTTAGAATTTAGCCAGGATGACCAATTATAAACTTGAAACACTGAAAATCAGAGTAACTGAAATGTGTATATTATCGACAGATTTCCGTATGAAAGTACAGAATAACCTAATAACATATGTATGTTACATTATCATTGTCGAATTGTGTGATATATTAGCCTTGTAAAGGCTCAACAAAAACTTATACTTTTATATTTGCATAGCATATTATCATTGTAAAGTGGATAAAAATAGAAAACTGTAAGGAAGATAATAAATCATCCTTCATTCTAGTACTTGGTGATAACTTCCATTGATGACTTTTATTGTACAGACTATAAAACTTAGTTTCCTAGATTTTACATTCACAATCACAATATAGGCCCTTAGCCGCTGCTGCTGCTAAGTCGTGTCAGTCGTGTCTGACTCTGTTGTGACCCTATAGACGGCAGCCCACCAGGCTCCCCCGTCCCTGGGATTCTCCAGGCAAGAACACTGGAGTGGGTTGCCATTTCCTTCTCCAATGCATGAAAGTGAAAAGTGAAAGTGAAGTCGCTCAGTTGTGTCCGACTCTTCAGGACCCCATGGACTGCAGCCTACCAGGCTCCTCCGTCCATGGGATTTTCCAAGCAAGAGTACTGGAGTGTGGTGCCATTGCCTTCTCCCAGGCCCTTAAACATACTTTAATTGCTGCATAAAACAGTATTACATTGGTATTACATAATTTATTTACTCAACCTTTTCTATTCTAATATACTTATTCATTAATTGATTTAATATTCTATAAGGAAAATTTTAAAAAATAACATGTTTATATATTAGATTATTCATTAGGATAGATACCTAAGGATGTTATTACTTGGCCAAAAGCTATGGAGATTTTTAAGTCTCTTGATTATTAATACTAAATTGTTTTCAACAATAAAGTAATTTTAGTTATAATAATGATTATTTCAGGGGGAGAAATTGTATGTAAAATATAAAAATATTTGACTCAGTACCCCTAGTCTTTAGAGTTTTGACTGATGAAGACAGGGAAAATGGGAGGATAAAAGTAGTCAGGAGGGAAGCTGGAAGTATTTTAATTTCTTAAGCATTTATATGTGTCAGCTTTCCCTACAGTGAATGGTTCTGTTCCTCAGATTCATATTTGCCTACCCATTAAAATAACCAATCAAGTAGCGTAGTCAAAATGATTTGTCCTCTTGTTACCTCATCACTCATAAATAAATCATCCAATAAGTATTTTCATTTTTTAGTGAAAATATTTTAGGCCAATTCCAGTCAATAAATCAGTGGTTCTTCACTTTTTTATGATTGAGAATATGGAAATATATGAAAGCTATTGATTCTTCTAGAAAATGTACACACACACACACACACACACACAGAATTTTGCATCCATTGGCAGGGCTCCACAGATCTCATGATCTTTCTGCAGTCCCCTCTATGTAGTCTTTTGATTAAAAAGCCTAAGACAATAGCTCTTTGAAACATTTGAAAGAGAATAAAGAGACATTATTTTAATGCCATAACCAAATGTCTTATTCTTTAACATTCACAGAATCATCAAATTCTATTACTGGAAAAAATTATAATGATATTTGGTTAAGTAATCTACACATTTAGGGGGACACAAGTTCCCTTTAGAACATAATGAAAGCAATTGGAAAAAAAAAAAGGCACCTTTTTCCCCAGGGAGAAGTATTCACAGTCACAGTCAGCCACAGCGATGACATAGCACTGCTGGGTTCAAGTCGTGGGTTCAAACTTCTGAATTCTCCCCTTAGTGTCCAAAGAGTCACATTGACAGTCATTGAGTTCCACTCCACCATCTGCTCAGTTGTACAGATGAAAAAAACAGGCTAGAGTAGGTAAGAGATTTGTTCCCACTCACAAAAGGAGTGGATAGCAATGCTGGCACTCGTCTACATTTTATGATCTCTCAATTGATACAATTTTGGACCCATTTTACAGATCGGAAAATTGAAATTCAAAGAAGGAAAATTACTTACCATCATCCTATTTCACATGACAAACAGCAGAAAAGAAAGTGACTACATTTTCAGGCTGTTGAGTTATACCTGAGCTTATGGCCCTTTTCTTCCAAGAAGAAAATAAATTTGTTTTCAAGAGAATTACATCTTAGGAATAGGTCAGTTAACTGAAGGTGGTCAAGTTAGTTATTTTGCTCAAATAAAGCATTTTCACTGAAATACTTTGTAATGAACTATAGAAACTCCATGTTTAAAAGCTGCACAGGTGTATTTGCATACCTGGGTAACTACCAGTGCAGGTGTTAGCTTCTCCCTGTGCTTATCCAATTTGCATCAGCAAATATGAACTGACTTCTCACCGAGAGCTTGCCCTTTTGCCCTTTCAAGGCTGACCCTTCCAGTTCTGAAGTTGACAGTAATTATCTGGTTTAACTTTTGAATATGGAATGTCTACAACCAAAGTTCTTCAAATAAATTAAATACTTCTTCCCTCAGGCCCACTAATTTACACCACGTATGGAAAGAAGATATAAAAATGCCCTGGTTTTGATAAGGTCTTTTATAGAGCCTAGTTTCCAATTTGGGAGCACAGAAGTGAGATGCCACAAATTGTCAGGAAGCCCACCTTCTTGAAACCAACATATCAATAAATATGTAGACAACCAGGTCCACTGGGCATCACTGCCCATCACCCACTAGTCGTTTAATCATATCACCACTCTCAGAATCATCAGAGGCAATTTAATCAAATGGTGCCTAGCCACTGGGTAATTGTTTTCTAGGCCTGTTAGAAAAATAAAGGTTGGCATTTATTAAATGCATATCCTCTTGCCTGTTGATTGCTCTGCTAATTTCTTGTTTGTAATCCTTTGTTCTAGCTTTCAAGAGAAGGCTGAATTCCAGCCTAGTGAATCAGTACCCAGAGGGACAAATTAAAATAGAGAGCTATGTCGGGGGCCTCCAGGGTTGAGACCCCAGAAAACTCAGGTCATAAAGCAGAGGGGTCATCCACAAGTGAGCCAGAATTCGTTTTCCTTTGCACATTTTCTGCTTTTCTGCTGGATACATTTAAGAGGTCTATTTGCTTTATATGGCCATTTTCTGTCACTCATACAATGAAAATCAGGACAGTCCACACACAGAAGATAACTTTTGTGTCCATTTCAAAACTGACCTGAAACAGTGGAGATGTACTTCTCAGGACTGCACCCGTAGTCAGCTGCTAGAGGAAAAAAATAAAGAAAGTGTTGGTTTTTAAAATATTTATTTATTTATTTGCACTGGGCCTTAATTGCAGCATGGGGATCAGTTCACTGGCCAGGGACCCAGCCTACACCCCACGTATTGTGAATGCAGAGTCTGAGTGACTGGACCTCCGGGGAAGTCCCAAGAACAGGTTTGCATGTATGCCAAGTCTCTTCAGTCGTGTCTGACTCTTTGCGACCCCATGGACTGTAGCCCACCAGGCTCCTCTGTCCATGGCATTATTCAGGCAAGAGTACTGGTGTGGGCTGCCATTCCCTCCTCTAGGATCTTCCATACCCAGGGATCCAAGCTGCATCGCGGTGAGTTCTTAACCACTAGTGTCACCTGGGAAGCCCCAAGAAAAGGTTTAAACACAAGGATTTTGATTCAGTTTAAAAATCATTTCATCTTATTATGGCTTAACTAAAATGGCCACAAGTATTTTTCAGCAGCTACATGCTTCTTTCTACAGAGATCATTGACATACACCATCCAATCCTACCATTGTTAATTAAGTGGGCAGATCATCAGACCACTGATTACAAGAAACACCACTGTAGCTATCATATGTTGTTTGACCAAATGGTGTGGTCTTTGGTAAAATTTTTGTTTAGAAGGGAGAGAAAGGAAAGAATCTTTTTCCACACGGATGGTCTCACCAGTGTATCAGACTTCTAGTTATCTGAACTCAGAGAGACATGGGATGGGCAAAATTAGATGGTCAGATCATGGAAGGGTTGAGTTCCTACTAAGTGATGATCCTGAATGAATTTTTTCCTCACTGAGCTTAAGCTCAAAGACCCTGATGCTGGGAAAGATTGAGGGCAGGAGGAGAAGGGGAAGACAGAGGATGAAATGGTTGGATGGCATCACCGACTCAATGGACATGAGTCTGAGAAAACTCCGGGAGTTGGTGATGGACAGGGAGGTCTGGTGTGCTGCAGTCCATGGGGTCTCAAAGAGTCAGACACGACTGAGTGACTGAACTGACTGAACTGAGCTTAAGCTAACTCATTTGCAAAATGGAAACAGTGATATTTCCCTCATGATCCATTTCAAGGTTTCAGTGAGGAAACACATGGAGCATTTAGGGTAGTGTTCTACACGTAGTAGAGGCTCAGTGAATGATAACTATTATCAGTAATAGAATGTGAATGTGAATGATATTATGAGATTTTTTCCATTTGTATGTAAACTTATGACATCTATAGCTGGAGCTTGGCAGAAGTGAGACAGCGGACTTAAGTTCCGAGAGAGAATCTAAGGTCTTCTAGATGATCTGAGAGCTGCCAGGGCTCTGTATCCCCACCAACCTCCACCTGGTACTGCAAGTGAGCAGGCTGGTATAGAACCCCAGGAAATCTCTATGATTAAGTTCAAATAAAGCAGTCCTGGGAACCTTTTTACTTCAAGCTAGTTCTAACATGAACCTTTGGTGAGGGACAATTCCAGTTTTCATAGTGGAATTTCATGGCTGACAGAACTAATTTGGAACATCGAGCAGAAGATTTCATTGAATTTCTCTGTGGTGAAAAGAAATCTCATCATTTAGTTAGGTAATTTATTTAGTTTCTGGAAAAAAAAAAACAAACCAGTGATTTCTTTTTCAATTAAAAAAATGAAATACAAGTTTTAGACAGAAAATTTTCCAAGTAGCAGAATAATAGCAGAGGTAATTCAAGCCAGAGTTCAAGCACAATGATTTATTTGAGCTGAGGAACTTTCCATATAATCATGCTTAATATACATTTTCTAGTTGTTGAGATACTACTATATGAACATGTATGTATTTCCAAATTCAAATAAAAGAACTATAAAATATGATTCAAGTCATATGCTTATTCTCCTTTCTTTAAAGAAGGACATGCAGAAAATAAATTGGGGTATGGATTCATAAAAGACTGTATAAATGTATTTTAAAAAATTAATAGCCAGGTGACACCTGAAATGAGGTCTTTGTAATACCCCTCAAAAGATCTGGTCTCACCAGCCCTGAGGCTAGAAATGTTGGACAATCCAGCTGGTTGTAGTAAGATTTCAGAGCTGGTAGACACAATTACCTGGATTTCTGCACCCAGCTGGTGAGTTTGCTGGTCTAGGCACTGTGGCCTATAATGTACATGATGCATATGGAAGAGAGAATAGAAATGATGATCTAATTCAACAACAAACAGTGAAAACTTGGCCTGCTCCATCACCCACTTTTAATGTATTAATTCACTGTGTAAAGCTTGTCAAAAAGTCGAGTCTGATCCCAGTTCAGAGCTATAGAGACCACTTCTATGCTGATGAGTGTTTGTACACCATCGTGCTTATTGTCATCAATATCATCATCATTCTTATCACCTGTCCACTGTGTAGCAGGAACTGCGCTGACTTTTACATACATTATATCATCTGAGTCTCCAAGTAACGTTGGGAATTTCGTATACCATTACAGCCACGAAGACAGTGACATTCAGAAAGAGCCTTTTTGTACTTGACAGTCTGGATATAAGATAGAAATACCATTGTCTGTTTCATGAAAATTTACTTTGCTTCATTTTGCCACTTCTTTCATCAACATGCCTTCCACATATCAGCACAGCATGGCAGGTAGATAAAGGACTTATCTATAATCTACTGACCTGGGTTTCATTCCCAGCTCTTATTCCTACCTACTGAGCAATTGGCTTTGGGCATGTAGCTGCTAGCCTGACTGTGCTGTTTTCCATTTAAAGATGGGGAAACTAGCACCTACTTTATAATAAACAGAGCTGCTGCTGCTGCTAAGTCGCGTTAGTTGTGTCTGACTCTGTGTGACCCCATAGACGGCAGCCCACCAGGCTCCCCCGTCCCTGGGATTCTCCAGGCAAGAACACTGGAGTGGGTTGCCATTTCCTTCTCCAATGGATGAAAGTGAAAGTGAAGTCGCTCAGTCGTGTCGGACTCTTAGCGACCCCATGGACTGCAGCCTACCAGGCTCCTCCATCCATGGGATTTTCCAGGCAAGAATACTGGAGTTGGGTGCTGTTGCTTTCTCTGAATAAACAGAGCAGGCATCAGTAAAACAGCTTTGATATTGCTTGACTTTCTTGTGGTAGAAGGGCTAGGTATTATGCACGCTCAGTTGTGTCCGACTCTTTTCGACCCTTTGGCCTGTAGTCAGCCAGATGCCTCTGTCCATGGGATTTTTCAGGCAAGAATATTGGAGGGATTTTTTTCTGACGCAGGAATCGAACCCACGTCTCATGTCTCCAGATTTGCAGGCAGATTCTTTACCCACTGAGCCATCGGGGATGCTGGGGGAACCACAGTCATCTCCAAAAATGAAGAGACGTGATTGTTCACTACCTTAAGAACTTTTACAAAATACAGCTAATTTTTATTCATTTGCTTAAAAACAATAGACAAGTGGCCTATGGTAACTTTGAAAAAAGCTTGTCGAGAAACCAATCAACCCTGTGCCATTTTGATGCCGAAGTTCAAAGGAGGCCAGAAGTCACTGCTCTGCTTCATCCTCTGGGTTAGAGTGGCAGTTCAGCCTCGCAGTGCCTCACACAGTCCCTGGGGCCTCTTTACAACACCCTGGGTCTGTTCCTGCTACTTTCCTAAGAATTTTAACATTTCTGACAAATGGGGATGGATATCAAAATTTGCCTCCCCAGAGGGAAGTTCAGTTGTCAGTCTTCTGCCTTTTAAATTACAAAAAAAAAATGCATATTTTTATTTTTTGAAAATATGTTTTTGCCAATTTGCACTTGGAAAGACATAAATATATAAAAAGGGAATTTCCTTTTCTCTGAATAATTAGGAGAAAAATGTAGCTTTTGGTCAGGTCACATCTGCTTTAGTTTTTTCGGTTATGTATTTAAAGGGAAAGTAAATCAAAGGAACCAGTCCTTTTTGTACACTCACAAAATGCTGGACTCCTAAAGTTTATGTATTTATACACTGTAAACGGATCCTGGATAAACTGACCTTGTATAAAAGGTATTATTTTCATTTCCGTGTGATAACAACAATTTTATTTGTATGTATTCATATTGCGTTTATAATCATTTTGTTTGCAAATAAATGTATTTGCATTTGTTTGTAATTCAGACATGTACTGAGAAAGTATCTGATACGGCTGAGACCTTATATTTAAGATGAGGGAACTCAAAGAGGTTAAATGTCTTGCCTTGTTAGAGGATAAATGCCCAGGGTGGCACAGTCATAAATACTACAGCCAGTGATTTGGGGTCCAAGCCTCACCTTCCTTCCCCCTGTGCAATACTTCCTTTTCAATCTGGCTTGTTCAAATTTCTTTCTCCTTAATTCAGAAAACATATTAAGTGATAAATACATTTGATTGACTTAATATAGATGCTGCTTGAAATCTTACAAGCAGGATTTCTGTTGGTCACTTGACTCGCTGGGACACTTGAGCAGGGCAGACTGGATCCAGTGTGGGTTAAGGAGGGTCACTGTAGAACCTGATACTTCAGTACTGGGATGGAGCTTTGAGGACTGAGAGGTCCAATGTTTGCCATCTTTGGTTATTTCTGACTTAAAAGCTCTTTCTGACTGTTGCTGTTCAGTCATTAAGTCATTTGCAACCCTTTGTGACCCCATGGACTGTAGCCCACCAGGCTCCTCTGTCCATGGGACTTCCCAGGCCAGAATTCTGGAGTGGGTTGCCATTTCCTTCTCCAGGGGATCTTCACGACCCGGGGATTGAACCAGTGTCTCTTGCATTGCAGACAGAATCTTTACTATCTGAGCCACCTGGGAAGCCCTTTGACTTTGAACATAACTAAATAGTATTTAATCTTATTATCTTGTATTATAGAAAATGTTATCAAGCATTTCTTTGCCAAGCTAGCATCTGATAGTAACTCCCTGTTTGTCTCTGGGGCAGATTGAAAGAGTGGTCCAATTCCCTCCCCTCCCTTTGTCCATTCATTTCCCCAAGTAAGTGTGCAGTCGCTTCCACAGAAGCAGAGTGTGCTTCTCCACCCCTGACTTTGAACTTGGCCAAATTACTTCTTTGTAAGTTATTTGGCTCAGCACAAGCAGGGGATTGCACTGTGTTCATGCCCCTGGCCTTACTGCTTGCGTTTCTGCCACACACATAACAGCTTACTCCAGACAGTTCCTCTTAAGCTCCAGAAGGTCTATGTGTGGAGCTCAGCTGAGCCCAAGCCATAGAAAGGTGAGAAGCCAAGTCCAGCCGGATCCACTGCTTGAAGCAGAGCGGCCCAACTGACCCCCAGGTAACCCTCAGCAGAATGACAGACACGCAAGAAAATAAATACTTACCGCGTCCTCCACGATCTTGTGGTTGTCGTTCCATAGTAATTGATGATCGATATAGCCTCTGATTATATTTTGATGATAAAGTACAATAGTACAACTGTAAAATGGATAGCCATCACTGATCTAATGTTTATAAATCTCAGGGTTTTACAAATGAACAATTTCCAGAATATCTGTGTGTTACTGTTCTCTTACAGAAATTAGATTCCCATTTAAAATAAGATTTAGAAAATATGACTCTTGGTTGAAGATTTGGACCTAGAAGAAAAGAATTACTTTTTACAACATTATTATGTGTTTCATCCAAGTATTGAAAAAAAAAATCTCTCATTTGTTCATTAATATATTCCACAAAGTGTACCATTGTGGGGCAGGTAGTAGCTTTATCCAGATGAACTGCCCACATGCCAAAAAAGCTTCCAGCTTAAAAGAGAGACAGAGATTCAAATGGACAATTGGTCTATAACCTGAGAAAAGGCTAAAATGGGCACATGAATTGGATAAAATTTGAAGAAAGCTTTTAAATAACAATAGCTGAAATGGACTGCGTACGTATTGCAAGCCCAGTACTGATCTGGTCCTTTATATCAATTGTCTTGTTTAATCTTCCAAACTCTCCGAAATAAAGTGGAAATAACTAGTACTACTTCCATTTTACAGACAAAGAAGTGAAGGTCCACGAAGGCCAAGCAACTTGTCCCGGGTCAGATGACCTGTATGGTAGTGGCTGGTTGGAACTTGCACAGCCTGACTCCAGAGCCCAGGTTCATCACTGGTAAAGCACAGGCTGGAGATCAGGTTACACCTAAGCCGATTCTTAAATGATAAATGAAAGGGCTGCAGCAAATAGCCACATTGTTTGGGGTGGTTTCTGGTAGACACAGCAGGCTGGCCAGACTCAACATCCTAGGACCTGAGGAGACTCTTGATTCAGCCTGATGTTCATATCTACAGGGGCCCAAAGTTCTTTCTTTTGAGAATCATGCTAAATAGTTAACCAACAATCTTTTCTCTCCTTCCTATTCACAGAGAATTCTGACTCACATAGTTTCCATCTCACTTTATCCTACAAACTGCCAACGTCCACAGGAATGTCACAGTCCGTATCTTGACGTGTAGCTCTTGACTTCAACTCCAGTTTACCCTCACCTCTATTTTATAGTTTGATGACCTCAACTTTGACTTATCACTATCAGGAACTGTGCTACCCATTAAAATGTAACTATCCCATTCTCTGACCACAAACTCTGTAATTACAGCTCTCTAGATTCTCCAGTTCTATTCAATCTGCACACAATACCACATTCCTTAGAATCTTTCTTGAACTTCTTTTAGTCTCTTACTTTCGTCACTTATTTTAATATATCTCCTGACTTAGGAAGCACATTTCCTCAATCCTTTGGCCCTTTGAACACCTCGTCTCCCTACGATATCCATTTAAAACACTCACATCAGTGGACCGGTTATGGTCAGCTGTGTCCCACTACAAATTTGTGACTCTTCAATAGAACTAGATTGTGCAGCAGGAAATTATCTGTATTTGTGTATTAAGTCATCTCTCCCTTCTTGACTGCAGTTATTCCAAAGTTTTATCTATGTTGTGGGTTGAATTATGTCTCCTCAAAATGTATATATTGAAGTCCTACTCCCAGTACCTCAAAATGCAATTGTATATTACAGGCAAGAATACCTAGTGGATTGCCGGTCTCTTCTCCAGGGCATCTTGCAGACAGATTCTTTGCCATCTGAGACACCAGGGAAGCACATTGCAGACAGATTTTTTGCCATCTGAGCCACCAGGGAAGCCCATATATTAAGATAGGGCCTTTAAAGAGGTAATTAAGCTAATGTGAGATCATAAGAGTAAACCCTAATCACATATGATCAGCGTTTTTATAAGAAGACTAAACTTGGATACAGATCCACACAGAGCGTAGAGCATACAGAGACTTAGGGAAAAGGTATCCATCTCCAAGTCCAAGGGAAAGATCTCAGAAGAAACCAATCCTTCCAATACCTTGATCTCAGACTTCTAGCCCCAGAAATGTAAGAAAACTAATTTCTGCTTTTGTAGCCACTCAATCTGTGGTACTTTTTTAGGACAGCCCTAGAAAATTTATACAATTGTTATTGAAACTGAGTTCATGTGCCCAATGCACAGTGATGCCAAACAAACCAACACCTTGGTGTTTGGAGAAGAGAAAGGCTTATTGTGAAGGCCAAGTAAGGACAATGAGCAGCTCATGCTTAAAAAGCCCAAACCCCCTGCTGGTTTCCAGGGAAGAGCTTTTACAGGCAAACTTTGGGGAGAAGGCTGCTGGGTGTGTGACTTTCCTCTGATTGGTCACTGGTGGGTCACCGAGTGGTGTTTCAGGAGTCTCATTCATTGCCTTCTAGTTCCAACCAGTCTAGGTTCCACACGCTTGTGTGTAGCTTGAAGTTATCATCACCCACTTGGGTGGAGGCATTAGTTCCTGTAGAAAAACTCAGAGATCTGTATCAGATTGTTACGTGTATCTCTTGAGGAAGAACTTGGACTGTAGCTGATCATCCTTTTTTCTTGACTACTTTCCCTTTGTTTCTGCATTCCCCCAACCCCCTAATTTGTAACTCTTTGAATCTGCCCTTTGGAACTCAGGAAACATCTCAAAGGCTAAAAGCCTCTTCCCTACAGATAGGAAACAGGGGACCTGAGAAGACCTTTGTACCCAAGAGGTTTCTGCATGGTTTCACAATCAGCCCCTATAAACCTCCCATTTCTTCTTCTCTTTTGTGTAGCAAGTAAGCTCATCTCCTATTTTGGGGGGAACATAGGTGATTTCATGCCTGAATTCTAACTGCCTACTGTTACACCTACAAAACCCATTCTTCTCACTTTCTGTCTCAAAGAAAGAACACCTTCTACCTCTTCTCAAAGCCGACCTTCTATTTTTCACTTGGGAGCATACGTCCTCTGGGGATATTCCAGTTAGGGAACTGTTGACCAAAAACCACCTGCCTTGACCAGGCATGATGACAACCACTTGCACGTGTTGTCTCAAAACAGGAGGTTCTGATAAGGAGGATGGTGGTGTCACCAAAACCAGACTGGAATAATTCAGAATGCACCAGAAGGAGGAAGAAGACTCCAGCCCATAATGTTGTTTTACCATCTTCACCTTGGCTGAGAGATGCACATACAACTGGGAAGGATACTGGGTCAGACAAAATACAGGTCAAGCAAGATGACTGACCAGACACAACCCAGCAACTAACCCCATTACCATAAAACCTAAGCCTGGGAGCCACATGGCAGAACAGTTCTCCTGGGTTCCCTCACCCTGCTGCTCTCCCCTGGGGCACCCCTTCCCGTGAAAGCCATTTGTCAGTACGTGTGTCTTCTCAGACAACTTATTTCTGAGTGTTAGACAAGACCACTCTCAGACCCTGGAATGGGTCCCCTTTCCTGAAACAATTCCATACATGATTGCTTCCCTCTCCTTTCTCCTACACATCCCCATATTTCTTGCCAACCAAGAGTTATGCGAACATTACAGCTATACTTTAAGCAGTGATATAAATAAAATCTTCTTCCATCTTATAATACCCTAAAGAAATGATTATACATTCTCTTTCTTGTCCCAGTCAAACCTCTTTAAAAAAAGAAGTCAATATATCCTCCTCAGCCCATGACCCACGAAATCTAGCCAAATATCCATTTACTATACTGAAACTGCTTTGACAAGTCAACCTACACTTCAAAAAAAAATGGGTATGTTTCCATTCCAGTCTTTTTTGACTCCTCTTGTTCTCAAACTGTCCACTTTCTTTCCTCTTATGCTTTGTTTTCCTTCCTAACAGAAAGACTGTTCTTTCTCTACTTACTTCTAATGTCTCTTATTTCCTCTTATTTTTACATCTGTTGATGTTCCTGTGAATTCTGCTTTTCTCCTTTCTTATTTCATTTTTATTTCCCTTTTCCTCTACTAATGTCTATCTTATATCTACCAGAATTTCAACACCTTGGAGTCATCCTGATGACTTTTTCTTTTTTTTCTCCAGTAACTATACTGTAGTGATTAAGAATGAAAGTTCAATAGCCAAATTATTGGATTTACTTTATGGCTCCACTACTTCCTAGCCTTGCAACCATCAGGAAGTCACTTAACCCCTCTATTTAACTTTTTAGTCATCTTAAAATGGGTTTGATTATTTTGAGGATGAAATGAGTTCAAATATGCTAAGCACTTAGAAATTTCTGGAACTTAACAGACCTCTAGTAAGTGTTATCTATTATCAAGTAACTGTCTAGAAATCCAATTTTATATTTAAAACTACAACCATCCCTGGATGTCCCATGAGTACCTCAAAATCTTATCTCAAGCTGAAGTCATCATCTCCTCAGCACAAAATTCTTTTTACCCTGGATACTTTCTTTGAAAGATTTGTATCACTGTTTCCAGAGAAGAGCCAGGGTGTGGCTATCAGCTGAGATTTCTTCTGTCTCCTTCCTATCCATCTTTCAATAGTTACCAACTCCTATTATTTGTATTGTCAACTTTCCGTCCAGCCTGTCTCTTCCCTTTCAATGCTGCTACTGCTGCGATGTACGTCTGCATCTTTGATGTGTGTGGTTATGTTGGGGGAGTGAGCATGTAGACCATTACAACTAACATCCCTTGACTGGCTCTATTCTTCCAGAACGTTATTCACTTGGCACTCAGGGTATGCTTTTAACAACAAACATTCATGTCAGTCCTGTCTGAATCCCTTCAACAGCTCTTCTTCAGCTTCAACATAGTGTCCATCCTTTCAGGCTAATTTACAAGCCCCTCCACCCCCATCTGGATTTAAACAAGGCTCTCAACCTTTCCAGCTTAAACTCCCATCACCTCCCCAAAGTGCCCTACAGTTCAGTTAAATTCAACCACTGGCACCTGATGATTCCTGTTATCTTTCAAATGCCTTTTTCCCGCCTACAATATAGCTCTAAGTAGAGGCTAAGTATGAAGCTCAAACGGAGAAGGCAATGGCACCCCACTCCAGTACTCTTGCCTGTAAAACCCCATGGATGGAGGAGCCTGGTAGGCTACAGTCCATGGGGTCGCAAAGAGTCGGACACGACTGAGCGACTTCACTTTGACTTTTCAATTTCATCCATTGGAGAAGGAAATGGCAACCCACTCCAGTGTTCTTGCCTGGAGAGTCCCAGGGACGGGGGAGCCTGGTGGGCTGCCATCTATGGGGTCGCACAGAGTCGGATAAGACTGAAGCGACTTAGCAGCAGCAGCAGCATGAAGCTCAAATAAAAGTCCTAAATATGTAAGCAAAAATAAATTCAGATGAAAGGAAAACCTAGATGTAGTAACACTATCTTGATGATTTAACAATTTAATTATATAAAATAAAAAATATTTTGACTTCTTGTAATTGTCACAAATTTCTCTCCATTTAACAGAAACCTTCTTTTGAAAATACATTTTCCTTTCCCCCTCTTTTTACAGGGGAAAAAGATTCACAGTGATTCACATTATTATTCCATTCGGCAATCCCTCTCCCCAAACTAGGCTTTCTAGGTGGTGCTAGTTGGTAAAGAACCCACCTAACAATGAGGGAGATTCAAAAGATGTCAGTTTGATCCTTGGGTCAGGAAGATCCTCTGGAGGAGGGCATGGCAACCCTCTCCAGCATCCTTGCCTGGAGAATCTCATGAATAAAGGAACCTGGTGGGCTACAGCCCACAGGGTCGAGAAGAGTCGGACAGACTGGAGTGACTTAGCATGCATGCACACACTCTTCCAATACTAGGCTGAAAACACTCCGAATTTAGTTATAGCAAAAATGAATCCAATTTTGAAAAAGTAGAATCAAATATCTTGACTAGACAGAAAATAAAAACAATAAATAGTATCATTGGAATTGCCTTCATAATTGCCCTGTGTGTGTGTGTGTGCCTACATTTGTGTTCAAATCTATACATTTATTACATCAGTAATAAGAGAAATATGTCTAAAAATGAAATAATTACCAGGAAGTCAACAACTTAAAATATGTAATGGGATCCACATACATGGTCTCTTAGCATAAAACACTTGGAGTTAAGTGTTACTGAATGCAAATGTGGAGACACCTGCCAGTTCAATGTGTACTTTAACACAGACCCCCTGGGGATTTGCTATATTCTTGCCAGATGTAACTTTTAGATTTTCCCTCTGGTTTAGATAGCATAACTAGTAGAAACAGCCATATGACTTGGGGACTTTCTCAGTATCAGTGTTGATAGAATTACATTTGAACTGAACTCTCTTTAACAGGATTTGAGGAATCTTCCCACATCTCAGAGTGCATGATTGTAAGTGTTTCATTCTTGGCTTCAAGCACCCAGGCTTTCTCTGTCTTTTCTTTTCCCAACCCGTTCCCTGGCTCTGTCCCCACACATCTCTCTATTTATCTCTATGAATGCTACTGCTTTGTTTATAGTATAGGTGACGAGACACAAACCAGGATTTGGAAAGAGTGCGTGGGATGGAACTGACTTTAAGTTGCCTTTTAGGAAATGTGCTATAATTGTAACATTTGATTCTGGCATTTTGTAGCCTGTAGCCCCCTCATCTTATGCTATGTGTGAATTCCAGTCGGGTGATTCATCCTGACATGGGAGTTCTTTGCTTCTTCTACTGCAAAAATGTGAGAGAATGAGGGGAGAAGTGTCTCATTCCTTCTGATTTCTCTAAGTAATCTTTATTTTTTTCCCATAGCTGGGAAAGAGATTTTCCGATGAGAAATCTTACAGTTATGACATAACAATTCCATGTTTCACAACCCAACTCACTTTTCTGGTTGCTCTTTTCTACTCTATTTCTCACAATTCAAAGTAAATTGTGAGATTACAAGGCTCGGGAAAGAGGAAAACTGCATATTACAGCCTTGATAACCCTTCATGGAGAACAAGTCACAACTGTGCCACAAATTCCAATTTTAGAGTTGGATTCAACAAGAGTGAATAGAAGAAACACAGGAAAGCAGATATGTGTTTTAAAATCATCCTGACCAGAAATGTTTATCTAGAAACATTGGGCTCCGACGAGATGTCTATCATCTCCTTCTTTGCATATATTCCAGTTTGGACAGAATAGTCCTTATCTATTATCTAAGTACTTTTACAACCTTATTTTGGAAAGGTCTCCCTGGTCACACGTACATTAAATTAGAGAGGAAGGCAGTTGATTGCATAGTTTTTTTTTAACCGAAATAGTTTCTGTAAAACAATGCAGAATTATATTTATACCATCACTTCCAAAGGCAAAGATAAATGGAATTGTCACAGCTACTGGGATTGGGATTGAAAGCCTCTTTGTTTCATGGGAAATACATATATTTCATAACCCAGATAAAGCAGTGTGCTGAAGGTAAAACTAAAATTGCTAAGGCAAATAATCTACCCAGAGGTTAAATATTTTGAATTAGGATACTATATTTGTACACAGTCTGATTTCAAGCAAGTATTTAAAAGTCATAAGAATGTGCTGTCCTTCACCTTCAGAGATTCATTCTTGAGTAATCAAATGTTATGTCCATGAGCACGGGGCCATTCAAATGGATGAACCTGGATGAGAGGCCAGAATTAGAACTCTATCAAATTTCCAATACACAATAATCAATGTAATAAATGAACAGGCACGTAGAGGAACTATGCAACATGATGAAAAAATAAAAAGTAAAAAGCAACTAACAGTAAATGTTCCAGGTATTCCAAATATTAGTATTATAAAACAGTTTAAACCAACTATATTTACCATGTTCAAGGAGATAAAAGATGTAATGGAACACACAGGCAAAGAACTGAAAATTATAAAAATGAACCCAATTAGAAATGTGAATTAGATTAATGACTTGATTGGTTTGAGGAGAGAGTGGACACAGCTAAAGAGAGTTTATGAACTTGATACTACTTTGAAAGAGCATGTACTGATTAAGAACAGAGAAACAAAAAGTTATAAGAAATAATGAGATATGTAGCATGAGTGTGCATGCTCAGTTATTCAGTCATGTCTGACTCGGTGACCCCGTGGACTATAGCCTGCAGGCTCCTCTGTCCTTGGGCATCTCCAGGTAAGAATACTGGAGTGGGTTGCCATGCCTTCCTCCAGGGAATCTTGCTGATCCAGGGATCGAACCCAAATCTCCTGCAGCTTCTGCATTGCAGGCAGATTAATTATCGCTGAGCTACCTTGGAAGCCCCAAACTATAGCATTTGTAGTAAATTAATTTAATCAGGTAAATAGTATAGGATAATCTTCATGCAGAAACAAATGATTACATATGGAAGCTCAGAAATGCAGAAAGAAACAAAAAGCAGTAGCTAAATGGTGAGCTGGTGAGCAAATAAAAATAATTACAGTACATACTTAACAATGATAATTATAATAGTTTGTGATTTTAAAATACAAATTATTAAATTACACAAAAAGTATGATATAAAGGTTAGGAAATACAATGATCTAATTTCCTTTTACTGCCCTGTAATAGGGTAACAATGACTAAAATTTGATTGTGAAAACTCAAGCAGTCATAGTGTGATTCTATGACAACTATAAGAAAATTGTAAAAGGTACAATTTGCAAGGTAATAGAGAAAAATTTGGATTAACAAAAGATAACTAATCAATATAAAAACATGAGAGTAGAAAAAGAGGGACGTGAAATTAGCAAAATGATATGTTTAATCTCAGATATATGAGAAAATATGTTGAATATAAGTTGACTAAATTATTTGATTAAAATACAAAGATTGCTGGTCTTTCAGAAACACTAAAAACCAAATTCTGTACTGTGTAGAAAAGACAAAGCATAGGGATATAGAAATATTTAAAGCAAATGAGTGATATAAACACACAACACAATTACTAACTAAAAGAATATTTTCATGTTATATTTAAACAACAAAGTAGACTTTACAATAAAATACTAATACAGATTACAAAGGATAATTTTGATAATAAAAGTGTCAATTAAATGGTCTCTCAAGTGGGATGATAACAATTTTAATATGAATTGCATTTTATTTGTAGATTGCTTTGGGCATTTTAACAATATTAGTTCTTCCAATCTCTTGAGCACAAAATATATTTCCATTTATTTTTGCCTTCTCAATGATTTTTATCAATATCTTAAGAGTTTCAATATCTTCACCTCCTTGGCTAAATTTTTTCATAGTTTTTTTTTTTTGATGTTGAAATTTTTTATCATAAATAGTTGTCACATTTTGCCAAATGCTTTTCCTCCATCTATTGAGATGATCATATGATTTTTATCTTTCATTTAGTTAACATGGCATATCATGATGATTGATTTACAGATACTGAGTCATCCTTGCATCCCTGGAATAATTCTCACTTGATCATAATTTAGGATTTTTTCAGTATATTGTTGAATTCTGTTTGATAATACTTTGTTGAAGATTTTTACATTTATGTTTATCAGAGATATAGGCCAGTGATTTCTTTTTCTTTTTCTTTTCCTTGTGGTATCTTTGTCTGGTTTTGGTATCAGGGTAATCTTGCATTGTAAAACAAATTTGAAAGTATTGCCTCTCTACACTTTTTTTTTTTTTGCGGGGGGTGGAGGGGGGTATTGATTCTTCTTTGAATGCTTGGTAGAATTCACCAGTAAAGTCATCTGGTCTTGGAATTTGGTTTTTTGAAGGTTTTTAATTACTTATTCTATCTGTTCACTAGTAATTCTTCCACTCAGATTTTGTGTTTTTTCATGATTCAATCTTAGGAGTTTGTGTGTTTCTAGGAATGCATCCATTTATTCTAGGTTGTTCAATTCATTGGTATATAATTGTTCATAGTGATCTCTTACGATCCTGTGTATTTCTGTGGTATCAATTGTAACGTCCCTGCCTTCATTTCTGACTTTATTTATTTGCACTCTATTTTTTGTAAGTCCAGCTAAATGTTTGTCAACTTTGTTTACCTTTACAATGGACTTCCTAGGTGGCTCAGATGGTAAAGCATCTGTCTACAACGCGGGAGAACCGGGTTCTATCCCTGGGTTGGGAAGATCCCCTGGAGAAGGAAATGGCAATCCACTGCAGGACTATTGCCTGGAAAATCCCACGGACAGAGGAGCCTGGTAGGCTACAGTCCATGGGGTCGCAAAGAGTCAGACACGGCTGAGTGACTTCACTTTCACTTTACAAAGAGCTAGCTTTTATTTTCATTCATCTTTTCTATTTTCTTTTTCAGTCTCTATTTCATTTGTATATGTTCTGGTCTTTGCTATTTCTTTCCTTCACTCATTTTGAGCTTTTTTATTTTTTTTTTCCTAGTCCTTCAATGTGTAAGGTGAGATTAATTTTTTTTCCCATGCAAAAGGCATGTATCTCTATGAATTTTCCTTTTTAGAGCTGATTTTGTTGCATCTCATAAATTTTGATATGTTGTATTTCCATTTTAATTTGTCTCGAGGTATTTTTTATTTCTCCTTCACTATTTTTATTGAAGTTGTTTAGTAGCATGTTGTTTGATCTCTACATATTCATGACGTTTTTCTAGTTTTTTCCTTGGAATTGTTTCTAGTTTTATACCATTTTTGTAGGGAAGAATGCTTGATATGATTTCAATCTTCTTAAATTTATTAAGAATTTGTTTTGTGGCTTGGATTTAGATCTTATGATCTATCATGGAGAGTGTTTCATGTGCATTGAGAAAAATGTGTATTCCGTGACTTTTGGATGAAATGTTCACTACATATCTATTAAGTCACTTTATTCCAATATTTTGTTTAAGGCACATATTTGCTTATTGGTTTTCTGTCTGGATAATTTATACATTGATGTAAGTGGGGTATTAAAATCCCCTAATATTATACTACCATCTTTTTCACGTTTTACATCTGTTAATATTAGTTTTATAAATATAGGTGCTCCTATGTTGGGTACATATTTACAATGCAATATCCTCATGTTGGATTCACCCTTTTATCACTATATAATGTCCTTTTTTATCTTTTCTTATAATCTTTGTTTTAAAGTCTGTTGTTTTTCTGAAATAAGTGTAGCTACCTCAGACTTATTTTGATTTTCATTTTCATGAAACATCTTTTTCTATCCCCCCTCTTTCAGTCTGTGTTTGTCCTTATTGAAACAAGTCTCTTGTAGGAGCGTATAGATGTAGATGGGTCTGGTCTTTTATCCATTCAGCCACTCCATGTTTTTGATCCTAAATTTTTGACAGCTATTATTAAATCTCACTAGGAAAATATTCGTTTCATCTAATAAGATGCAATTGCTTCTAAAGAGACATCTTCTCATGACCTAGATTTTTCTGGGATAAAATGCATTCTATGTTCTAAGTATTCCTTCTTTGCCACTGTATAATCATCTATCTAAACCAGTCATCCACCACAAGCCTTGGGCTGAAAGTTAGTAATCTGTCAGTACTTAAAGAATGCTGTCTAATTATTGGTGTATTTAGTCAAAGTGAGATTTATTTTTCTAATCAACAGATGTCTGCATCAAAAAGTATGTTCATTCTTCTCACCAATGTCATTTCACTAGAGAGAGCAGAAGACATTCAGTCATAATAGGCTGTGGTCTCTTACAAATAAATGACAACCATTAAGTGTTTGGCACGCATATGCTAGTGACTATGATCTGTAAAGTCAGTAAGCAAATTTCCCACAATACTTGACAACCTAAGCCTTTCAAGTATATCATATGCTTGCCATGAATGGTAGTTTTAGAGGGAACAAATAACACAGTAAATTATAATCAACTCTTCAAAATTGGTATGTTGTAAAAGGACCTTTTTATTTATACTTTATCTTCACAGGATAATTCTCAGAGTAAATGGTGAAATATAGGTATTAAAGAAATGAAGTAATAAACTTTATTTTCCCCATCACTTATAAGCCCCAGTGTCCTCTGTTACTAGTTCTCTCTGACTGAATTTCCTTTTATTGGAGGATCCAAATCTCATCAGTGATAAGTAGAGAGTTTCTATGGATCAGTTAAGACTCGAAGATTTGTTTAATTTACATTTATGTGCTTGTTTTTACCAGTGATCATGTGAATACTATGGTTCTGGTCTAACTTTATTTCTAGCCCACTCTCCTCCGTCATTTCTTTTCACATCAGTATGTTGAATATTTAATAGGTACTTATATTTATGCTAAGAACTTGGAGATACAAAGGTGAGTAAAATAATTTCTCTTCCCTCAAAGAGTTTCTAGGCCTGGAGGACATTCAAGGATAAAAAATAGCTACTCACGGTCACCAATAAGATTCTTCCCTTCTCACACTCACTTATATAATTCTAGAAGCAAGTAGAAATGCAAAAGGCCCCTAAAGTTCACTGTAAATATTCACTTAAAAGGAAAACAAAATACGTCTTCTGTCTTATCAAGGTATTTAACAACTCCAGATAGAAATAAAACTGTCTAGTTGGCAAATTTACAATTTTAACAATAATCTAGTCTTCAAAAGATTATATATTTTTTGTTAGATAAGCTTTAAAAGTCATTGAATTTAAACTAAGTATTTTGATACTGAATATTTATAAGTTGCCAATGAGACAATTTGGGCCATATTACTATTATTTTTGACCAAGCAAGCACTTAAAATTTTCTTTCATGGTTTTATGAATAGATATTTTTACACATAGATATTCATCTTAATTTTTAAAAAATTGAAACTGATCATATAGTCTATGTCCTGAACCTTGACAGAAATGTACACATTTATTGTATATAATAGATATATTCACAAGATAGGCTAACACAGATTCTTCACAACTCTCAGATTTGCCAGACTGATTTAGACACACCCAAAGTTTAACTCAAGTTTCTCATGCCTAATTAAATTTAAGGCAAAGTTACATAGAGCTAATTTAATCAAACATCCATCAGTTCCACCCCCACTCCATATCTAGGCTTGCATCATGCAGCATAAATATGGTTGTTTGAGACCCATCCCTATAAAGAAGGAAGAGAGGGAAGACATTGTGATAAACGAAATACACAGCCAGAAAACCATCAATTTCATTTCCTTATCTGGAGGGTGAGCAAATCTTTCACTTTTCCCAGAAGATTTCACTTTTATACATAATATTCTCATATAATTATTAACAGTATTCTCTTTCACTGATAAAGACAATATGTTGCTTTGGATAAGAACTATCTCATATATTTAGACTTTACTTATATGATATAAATTGACTTTTCTAAATTAAACTTTCTTTTGGCTATGATTACTAGTTTGGGGCCACAAAATGAGATTGTTTCTAAGATATTAGTTTAGCAAATGCATAAGGAATGCCTATGAGTATCCATAGGCAGATTAAACTTTAGATGATCAGCAAAAACATAAACTCACATTATCCCAGAATATTTACATGTAAATCAAGCCAAGAAATAATTATCCAATTTTTCAAAATACTTATAATCTGTGACCAGAAAGATAAAGCACTGAGATCCTACCTAGTATTTATTACAGGTTTTCTAGGTTTCAGGAAGCCATGTTGGTTTTTTTAAGGTATATTTTCAAGATTCTTTATCATGGCTATCCCTATTTTAAAACAACTCTCATCTAAACACAAAGAATAGCCATACTATTCAAAGAAATAGGGACTGGGTGAAGTTTTCCTGGAAAGGATGTGTCAGTTTAAGCAATAAATAGAATTTTAGCCTGTTTGTTACTGTTTGTTCAGCACAGCTGACTAACAATGGAAGATTTAGAATTAGCCATTCATATGAAATAATTGATTTTGGCATACATGTTAAGCACAGGGAGAAGGAAACAATCAAGATAGAACGTCTTCTAAGAAGACATTCCTTAGAAAATTGTTTTGCAAATTTTGAAAGAGGTGTTGGCAGCTTTTTAATGGCTGCTAAAGATAGGAGTGTCAGAATCCACTTCTCCTAGGCTCAGAACATTATTATCTGCAAAAACCTGGGTTAATATTAAGAAACTCACAGTGAAAATTTTGTTTCTCTGATCATAGAACTGTGTACCTTTCGCTCTGGTTTCATTTTCTTACTTCAATGCCAAGAGCAGAGGAGAGAACCCGATATGCAAATTGAAACCAAAACATAAACAAGGATTCAGTCCCAGGGTACAATCCTCAGAGGAAAAAAGGAAGTTTATGAACTCTACGTTCAGTGGAAGCAGGCTACAAAAGAGTTTAGTTGTCCTTCTAGAAAACAAAAATTAATTTGCTTTGGCCAAATTAAAATTAATTAAAATTATGCAATGTTGCCCTTGTGTTAATTTTAACGGTGAGGTTGTTGTGATTTAAGGCTACAATTAGTTCTAGTGTTTGAAAGAGAAGCTCTGTAATCGAGACAGGACATTTTAATAATCCTGGTTATAAACATTTAATACATCATCTTTAGGGACTCACAAACACATTGTAATTAACTTTTACAACTGAAATAAATCAGATTGCATTAGCATATTGCAAAGGAAAAAATCATTTGCATGATTGAAAACAGCTTCAGAAAATTATGTATAACAGGCTTCATGCAAACACCAGCATAACTTTTACCAGGTTTCTTATATGGGGATTCTTTTTAATAAGTACAGGTTAGGATTCTTCAACTAATTATAACTTTCACCATAAAAGGAAATATCCTGGTTTTGAAGAAGCAGCAAGAGTCATTCTCTGGTCAGTAGAACTATGTCCAGCTTTATTGTAAACTAATTAGGAACTACTCAAATAAAAATATGATGACTTGGTCTGTAGCTACTTCTATGCTACAAGCAAGTAATTTGGTCAGGAGAAAAGAAATTTTATTCATGTGTTATTCACCTGTCTAATGCTAAAATCTTTAGCAGGAAGAGAGATGCTGATATTGGACAAATAAGTGTTCCTTTGTCCAGCACTCAATCTGCTTCATAGAATTACCAATGCCTTCCTGACTGGTTGAGCTGTGACTGACATGCAAGCTGTGAGAGTTTGCATGTTCACTTTGGAACTGAGCCAATAGAACAAGTTCTTATTAAATATTGGCTATTATTTTTACCAGAGATTTCAGGTCAGTTGTACCAGTTGGATGCCCCATTCATCCTTGGGCTTTGGTCAATTATTTTGTCTACTAAGTGATCACTGGGGCCTGGTAGTTATTAAAAGCATAGATTCTGTAGTCACAGAATCTAGGTTTCCTAGGTTTGAATCCTAGTTCCATCACTTAGTAACATTGTATTCCTTGCCTCAGTTTCTCTATATAAAAACAGGATAATAAACATGTTCTGAAAAGTACTCTTGTGAGGAATAAATGAGATAATGCATGCCAATCGTTTTAGAATGATGTCCAGAACACTCAATTAGTAAGCACTCAATAAATATTAATGATTATCACTATCATTAATATTTCTATGGGCTACCCTTAGGCCAATGCAAAATAGACACAGCAGAGTCAGGGATCAATTAATTGGTCAGAAGTCTCACCAAGTTATGAAATTAGGGTGAGGAGCATGGCAAGTTTATATTCCAGGTGTCTGGGCAAAGTAACTAGAAGCTTACCTCCCACCCTTTCCCAATGCTCCCTCCAAAAGGGAGACAGATTTAAAAAGACCTAAGAATCCCCAAGTAGAGTAGGACAAAAGTCAACATTTATGGCTCAGTCTTTGGTCAAAGGAAAGGAAGCAGGGTAAGGAGTGCTGGTGAGAGTACTCTGAGCTGCATTGAGACTGTTCCCAGGATGGTTCTGAAATAGTCCTTTCTCCCTGCTACTCAGATCAATGATTAACCACTAAATGACAAGGATAATGACAGCATTTTGGAAGGCAGGTTAAAGCTTATCATTTTGATACAAAGCAAGAGAGAGATTGTTGATTGTACAAAAACAGGTTAGTGGTTTCTCTTCAAGTATTTCTACTCAGATTTGCATTTAAACTTGACTCTAGAAATGGATCGTGAATGAACTGAAAATGCAATTTGCTCTTATAAGTTCTTCATTTGGGTCTTTGTTTTAAAAGCAGAAGGGGCCCTATTCTGTCCCTTTTTGGGGGAGGTACTTGGACTCTTTCAATGGGAATCTTCTCATTTCTCCTGAGGCTATAGTTTATTGACTTTAAAGAGCAGTAGTTTAATTAACAGAAGAAATGAAGCCTATTGCATAATTAACTAGACATTTACCTAAAATCAATAATCTAATTGCCACACCTACAGAGGGGATAATGTTTATCCTATTGAAAACAATTCATTTGTATCTACATGTTAACAAGGTGATTGGTGGTTTGTTTAACAGACTAACCTGATCTGTAAAGTGATAATTTATTGAACAATCAATTAATCTTTTTAGTACTACAAATATAAACAAGCAAGGAAGAGCCACAGTGTGTCTGCTTATGAAAGGTCAAGTTTAACAGACCCCCATCTTGAGCTCTTTCTCAATCAGCACAAAGATGTAAAGGCAATGAATATAAATTTTAGTTTCACACTATCCCCTTGGACCTGACACTTTCACAGGGAGACAGTAACATGCAAAATATTTGCAAATACATAAAGTAGTTTAGACCTGTATCCTGTCTTTACAATGAATTCTTACTCTAAATTACATTTACCTTACGACAGATACACATCAGCCTGTCCCAATGATTCTGGTATACCCAGCTGTATATTCTTACATATTCTCTAGACTTACAGCTCAACAGAAGGAAGAATTGTTTCCTATCTAGAAAAACAGATTATTACATTTATCTAAGACTATGGGTCAATGTCAAAAAGTTTTAAGTTGAATTAAGTAGCTCACAGTCTGCATGCTTGTCCAAAGTTTATTTCAGTTTTTTCATCCTGAATAATTGAATGTGAGGTTTCCCAAGATGTAAGGTACTCCTTGTTTTATAACTGTTTTCAAAGCATTTCATTTCTTAAAATAGTCATAGCCTAGTATGAATTCTCTTGCAACTATCTTCAAATTTGACTAACATTTAAATTCCAGGATTTATACCAAGATAGTCCAACCTGCTAAAAATGTAATTGCTATAATAATTATATCAACCTGTGTCCAGGTATGAAGAGCAATTTAAATATCCTAAAGATTTCAAAGACTTGGACTCAATGTCTTTACAAACTTCATAAAATGGGTGTATATCTGCAGAAGGGCAAACAAGGTGGTGATTATGGAAAAACACAGTATGCCAAGTTCATCAAGTGAAAAAAATTTTTTTTAGGTTTTAGACAAGAGGTTTTAACTTTGGGTTTTAAGCAGTCATTCTTCATTTGGGGTTCTAGAGCAAGGGGTCTAAGATGAAACTGCATGGGCAAAAGTTGCATCTTTATTTTCCCTGATTTCTAACTGAAAGGTACCATTCCCTTTCATTATGAATATGGATAACACATCATAACAGTACTAACAATACCTGTGAAAGGCAACCGAGAGATATCACAGATACGTTCCTATTATATTCTACGTGTTACAGATAACTCAGAGTATTATGTGTGCACAATACATCTTTGAACTATAGTGGATGGGTGGATATGAGACCTGTGACTGCTGCTGCTGCTGCTAAGTCACCTCAGTCGTGTCCAACTCTGTGCAACCCCATAGATGGCAGCCCACCTGGCTCCCCTGTCCCTGGATTCTCCAGGCAAGAACACTGGAGTGGGTTGCCATTTCCTTCTCCAATGCATGAAAGTGAAAAGTGAAAGTGAAGTCACTCAGTCGTGTCCGACTCTTCATGACCCCATGGACTGCAGCCTACCAGGCTGCTCCATCCATGGGATTTTCCAGGCAAGAGTGCTGGAGTGGGGTGCCATTACCTTCTCCCATGAGACCTGTGACTAGATCCCATTATTTACTATCCTAACAAAGAAAAGTGTATATTGTGGTATGATGTTTGTCTTTTTAAACATTTTAACGATGGCTTTTTAAAATGCATTTTTAAAATGTATTTAATGTATCATTTTCTAAGTTTTTGTTTGTTTGTTTTTTTTTAATGAGAAATTTTCATAGGCTTCATCAGTCTTCCAGAAGAATCCATGGGCAGATGTTTTTGGAAAGACTCCTGGCTTGGCGTTCCATAGCATGGTGATAAACTTCCCTGTATAGTACGCAAGGCAGACTTGTTCATGGGTCAGGGACCATTTCCCTGGCTGCGGTCTCAGGTTCAGAATCCTTCTTATCCAAGCATTATTACCAACTATGGGCTTCCCAGGTGGCTCAGAGGTAAAGAACCCACCTGCCAAATGCAGGAGCCACAGGAGCCATGGTTTCAGTCCCTGCGTTAGGAAAATCCCCTGGAGAAGGAAATGGCAACTCACTTCAGTGTTCTTGCCTGGAGAATCTCAAGGACAGAGGAACCCGGCAGGCTACAGTCCATGGGGTCGCAGAGTCAAACATGACTGAGCACACTCATGCATGCACTAACACCAACTATAGACACAACTATTACTCTCTGATGGCTCCTCTTTCATGCCCATGGAAACTATTTTAGGTGAAGTTTTCTACAAATAATGACTGTAGCAACAGCTATCATTTATTGAGTACCAGTACTTTACATATGTTATCTAATCAGGACTCACCAGGGTCGCATGAAGTGCGTGTTATCATTGAATAGATATGAAAAATAGCTTAGAAGGGAACAGAGCAGGTTTTCTAAAATCTCTGCTTCTTCCAGTATCCTAAAACCAACAACTGCATTTTTTAAGAGAAGTAATGAGGTCATGTATGTTCATAGACCTTCATATTAGCCAATAAATAAAAACATAAAGTATATATTTTATCATTATCATAATATGTGGTTCTTACCAGCCAATCTTCCACATGGCTTTGTATGACAATTATCTAAGGCTTTATTACTGCTATTGAAAACAAGAAAACTAGATTATCAAGAAAGTCACAGCACCGAGAGTGAAAGGAACGTTCTAGTCAGAAGATGTTGGCATGACTTAAGTCCCTCTTTTTAGCAGCACTTCTGTGCTTAGTACTGAGATGTCATGGAGTTGAATAAAACTATTCCTGGGCCTTCAGGGGACTCATAAGTGTAGAAGAGATGGCAAAAAACTACCCGAAATAAAAATAAAATGATAGATCTGAGGTTTATGGAGTAAGCCATATGTCAAATGCTTTTCTGAGAGATCTCTATATACTAAGCCACTTAATCAAAATAGTTTCAAGAAGTAAACACTAACTTTCCTCCTGTGTACAGTAGGGAACTAAGGCAAAGAGAGGTTAGGTTAGTTGCCTGAGGACACACAGTATGTGGTGGCAGAGCTGGGATTCTGACCAGGGCTCGTGCTCTAAATCCCTGTCACTCGTAATGAACCAAATGTTCCTAGTGCGGTGGCACCAGTGATGAAGTAAAGATGGATTCTGATTGAAAAACCACCGATCATTTTCTCAGCCTGTGTTATATACACTTGAACACTCATCTGAGTCACCTGACTTAGGAGATATTACCGAGTCTCTGCTACGATAGTATTAGCCACTTCTGACAATGCATCATCTCTATTGTTACAGAGATTTATAACCATTTTGGATTTGACCTGTGAAAGCAAAGAGCCGATTAGGAGGATCAAAGGACAATTTGCATTTTGCATAAATATTAAAAATTCCCATAAACATTTTCCATTGAAAAAGTGGCCAAAGCACTTATTATAAATAAGGAGATTATCACCCAGGAAGAAAAAAGTCCCAATGACTTTGGGAGGTAAATATATGCATAGTGGGGTCCCCTTCCACATTCGTATACATTGATTTTTTAATATAAATTTTTAAAATTCTGGAGATACATTTAGAATAAGGATAGAGCAGTGTATGATTTACTTATTCACATTTTCAGGATTTTTCTATTATATTATACTTGGAGGTAAGAGAACTTGAGTCCAAACTAATGTTTTGCCTCTTCATTGATTCTCAGTATAAGAATTTATTTTTCTAGAACTTATTTTTTCTTGAGAAATCATTTCTCTACTCAACCAGGAAGGGTTTTTTTTTTTTTTAATTTATTTTATGCTTGTTCCTAACATACTTTAAAATATTTAAATAATTTTGGTCATCAGGATGCCTTTTTAAGATGCATGTTCTTCGTTTTTTTCATTGGGATTCTAAAGTCATCTATTTTGACTATACTGCTACTATTATCCAATTTATGATTTTTCTTAAGAGTGTACTCAGTAGAATGCCCTGTGTGCATGCGTGTGCTTAGTCACTCAGGTATGTTGGACTCTTTGCAACCCCATGGACTGTAGCCCTCCAGACTCCTTTGTTCATGGGATTCTCCAGGCAAGAATACTAGAGTGGGTTGCCATTCCCTTCTCCAGGGGATCTTCCTGACCCAAGGATGGAACCCTGGTCTCCTGCATGGCTTCGGAGTCTTTACTCTCTGAGCCTCCAGGGAAGCCCATAGAATGCCCTACTAGTGATAAAAGACTAATTTTCTATCTTGACTCAGATGGGTCCCTCAGGAGTCTATGTTCAGGATATATACCAGAGTAAGAGTTATAACATATTTCAAGTATTGGAAAAGAATAGAGTTTACTCATGTCTAAATAGGTATCTATTTCTGGACCAGAGTAAAATGTGAGACCCTCCAAGGTTTAGTGTTGAAATCATAACAAAGAAATTAAGCAAAGGCCTGGTAAGAATTGGACCAATGAGCAGGAGAAGCCAAGTGAAGCCAGAGCAAATAACAGATTGGTGCCAAGTCTGAAACGAGAGTTTAGAACTGAGGAGATCAAGCAAGACAAGACAAATTTGCACACTGGAGACCCAAGCAAGTTTGTCCAGTCAGGATTCCAGAGTAATGAAGCCTTTTTTCAAAATCTATAGATCACCTCATGAGAATGTCCCCTTGACGAATACTAAAACCTTTGTATTAAACACTCCCCCTACTTTCTTTTACTTCGAATTCTCCTTAACCTATCAGGACTCCTCACACCTTTGCTGGAATCGAACTCTGCAAATTCCTTTTGCTCCTTGAAAGTGGACAAAATGTAGATTTCTGATATTAAAGAAGCTAGGGAAAGATCCAAGAGGGAAGAGTCAGCCCACATAGGTAGACCATATCACTTTTTTTTTAAAATCATTATACAGGGACGAGTTATCATTGAGATTTCTTTTAAAACAGAATTCTTACTTTACCCCTCAAACTGCTGTTGATCGTTTGTTTCCAATAGTTTGCCCGTTATCAATTCTGGCCTTCCAGTTTTCAGAGGACTGATGTCTTAATGCATTTAACCCTTTCTAGGTTTTGCTCCTTCATCTCTGTTTTACTTTTATTCTACTGGACTTTAGCCATACACAAACATCCCAGCTAATCTTTCCAAATTAGCACAGCACCGGCTCTGGAGGGTCTCATTAGATGTGCAGCTGAGATTGATCAGATCTCATTTGCCTAATATGGAGCCTAACTTTGGGCACCTGGCCCTTGCGGTGGGGGGTAAGGGAGAATAGGAACGGGTCTTTTGTCACTGCTATGCAGACTCACTAATTTGCTCCGCCTAATAAAATTACAAATGAATACAGCTTTATTCACACTGCCTTTATAGGTTATAATAACCTTGGTACCCCATAACCTCCTGCTAGCTGAATTAATCAGATCATATTAATATTTCTTCTTACTTTCTTCTAACCGGTTCTTCTCTTAATTAAAGGGGCCAAAGACGTAAACAGGGTGGGTGACTAGGAACATGGCGTCAGGTTATAAACAAGGCTCATTAAAAAGATGGATGTGCAAGCCGACTGCAAAAATTGCTTACTTCGCAAGTGTACATTTTGTAATTTCCTGACGACTAAAAGAACTAATGCCAGACCCCACCCCCTCCCTTTTTTCACATGTATAAAAGATGATAATTTTTGAATGCCGGGGTGGGAATGGCAAAGCCCAGGAACCTATTCATCAACGAGAATAAGGTCTTTCATATTATAAAACTCCATTCCTTTCCGATGAGCCTCCAAATGTGAAATATATTCGAAAGTGGAGGAAAGGAAACAAACAAATAACAAAAACAGTTAGTGATCTAAGAAGAAAAAAATAGATGAGGAACTTTTAAAAGAGAACATTAACATGTATTAAACTGGTTAGATTTGAAAGAGAAAATCAGGAATTTCTTAAAAGATAGATAAGTCTTCTGAACTTGCAAATATCCGAGGATGCATAGGATCTGGACACGTGGTCCTGGACACACAGAGTGCAATGAGAGCTTGATGTTTATGTGTGAAAACAACTGTCGAAGTGGACAGTCCACGATACGAAGCTTACACGAAGTTTTAAGGGCAACAGTCCAGTAGAGCTTGAAATGGTATGATTTAGGAAATTTAATTCTGGTGTCTTTTCCACTGTTGTAAATACTTGGAAGCCAATCATGCACTGAAATGATGGCGCACCTAGACAATGCTGATAAATAAACAGGTTCACATAGATGGAATGATTTTTTAATATTATACATGTATTAGATAAAATGTATACATTATGCATATTATGTATTTATAATATATAAATATGCATATGTACAATATATGTTTCTATTGGTATACTCACACAAATTTAGAGGCTCCTTCAGTTACAGTCCTGGTTTTTGAAACTTTTGCTCACGTTCACTTGCCCTAGCAAGAAGGCACCAGCATTTTTATTCTCACAGCAATTACCAGCAAAGCCCAAGCCCATGGTTTCCTGTCCTTCCATCTCCCTTCTCGACAAAAGAGAAAGTGATTCTGACAGGTTGATGCACAGCATGACCAGGCAAGACCCCGCTCCTTCATGAATAAATTAGAGATGAAAGTTTAACTGATCCCCTTGCATTTTTATGGAGGGACCTCATCCTAATTTACCTAAATGCTTTGAGTAGAAGGAAAGAAAATGTAAGAGGCTAAGGTGGAAAGGTTAAAATCCGTGTTTAAATGGAGGGTTTTTTTTTTTTTTTTTTTTAACATACCACAACACATGGATGCCTGCAACTATCCTGATGATTCCTTACTCAAATGTTTGAGGCAGAAACCGAAGAAAGGAAGATTTTTTTTCCTGCCACTATTGCTTTTCATATGAGCTGCTGCAGGTGTGACCAATAATTCTTAGTTCAAGAAATCCAGTTCAGATAAGTTGTATATAAAAAAATATAATGCAGGATTGGAGACTCTGAACAATCTGTATTTAAGATCATTTTTCTCAATGGAGCTCAAACTCTGTGCAAATGATATATTTTTTTTCTCCTTCAAGCACTTCTAGGATATGCTTCAGCAAGTGACCTATTTCAGTATGTTCCTCACCAATGCATTTTTAGTACTAGGTGGGCGTACCAGGAGATGGTGGGGTATGGTCGAAATATACGGTTTTCCCATATAGGATCAGACCAGTGGGCTAATGGTTTTGGAATCCTCCCTCTGGCGGTGGCCATTACCTGATGCTTCAGAAGCCAGGAATGAATTTGCACGACCCCAGCCCTTCAGATGTCCCCTGTGGAAAAATAGGAAATTGGCAAGGAGGATCATTTCACGGATGTGCTGAAGTTGTCATTCCTAGAAAATCTCTGACTTCAGCTCTGTGCCTGGTGAGTTCACCTACAAATGTCTTCTGAGCTGTTCCTGTTTGTAGTTGATCGTTTTATAGGGAGAAGAGCCCTAAACTCATTCTTAATCCTCCTTGCCTTTGGCTCTTGAAAAGGTTGCTAAACACTGAGAACTGATAATATTGGGATTGAACGTACAAACTTGTCAGGCATGACTGAAACCATGAGGGAGAATACTTCTAAAGAAGGGTCAATGAAGAAAATTAAATCATTTCAATCACTTATTTTTTTAAATGGCGGTTTAATATTCAGCTGTAAAACAGCCGAGGAAAAATAGAGGGCACATCTCTTCATTTTGTAATTCCACTATTCCCTTAAAACTTAACCAGATATTCTTAAGGTTTAAATATGTGCTTCGTGTTTTAAATGATGCTTTCTTAACATAAAATCATTTTGACATCTCACTGTACTTTGTCTGAATAAGGAAAACTCTAGTCCATGGCACACCACATAAACATTTTTATAGAAAGCCTTTTGATTTTACTTAAATTTTTTGTAATTGCCATATGTGTTTCAAAAATAAATAAACCTCAAGGACAAAATATACTATTTTCATCCCAGTGATTCTGAATTTTAATAACCATTCTAATTTAGTATTAACTAAAAGCTTTATTAAAAACTAAAATTATTTCTGTTTCATAAAAATAATTGTGAGACACAATAATTTCACATTGTGTTTTTTGCTGAAATGACTAAAGTTTTGGAAATATTTACCACGATCCACCATTAAAATTTCTGACAACACCTTAATGAGCTTTTGGGAGCACCCAAGATGATTTCTACTAAACAGAAGCACAACATTTTCAGAATCCTGCAGACTTGCTGTGTATATTTTTCTGAATTAAAACTTTTTTTTCTCCTTCTCTGATCATCTTTCTGCAATGGATTGTCTTTCTTTCTCTCTCTCCATTTGTCATTAGAGGAGTGTAATTTCAAGACCCTTTTATTCTATTTGCAACTTCCTCTAAACAAAAAGACACAATAAATAAACACAGGAGATAAGACAGTTCCCCCTCTCACCCCACCCACTCTTTTCCCTTGAATCTCTTGGGCTGCCAGAACCACTTTAGTCCTTCAAATATTGTCCTGAATTAGTATCCACGCTGATACAGGAGGCAAGAGCATATGATAATAACACCAAATGGGGTCCCAACTGTAATATGTGTATTGATATATATTTTTCCAGTACTTTTGGCAAACCTATCTTGCTGACTATACTGATGAAGGTTGCAAGTAATTGTGTATGCGTTTCTGTGAAAGATAAATGACCTTCCTTCCCAAGGACGCTTGGCCAGGCCTTAATCCTGAGAGTGTATGTGTGTGTGTGCGTAACTGTTTTTTTGAAGGCCTGACAAGGCATCTTGATCATTTCCTCATTTTGAGGCCTACCCACAGCCTCGCACACGGCCCCCCTCTCTGAAATGTTATTATTCTGTCATGAGGCCTTCTACGGCCAGGATGTTACTTCATTTCCACGTTTTGTCTCAGCCCGAATGTGAATGATGCTCTTTCAGCAATATACAGCCGCTTGAACTCCCCGCTGCTGGCTTACATAAATATACAACACCCGTCTCGCCCTATAACTCACGTTAGGCCTGGAAAAATAGTGACTTCCTTTATTGGTCAGATTCTCTCGCAATTCCCAACAGCTGTACATTCTCACCTCTGGGGATCCTTATCTTCAAGTTTCCATTTGTCTCAGCACTATTCCAGTGGATTGCCAATAAAAATGATTCCCGTTTTTATAACCCTTGAGAACACAGGAGCCAGCTTTCCAGAGAACCCGATCCTCCCACCCGTGCCCCCCACATACACACACAATCAAACAAACAAAACCTTCTTTCGACCTACCAAAAAAAAAAAAAGATGTGTTTTGTGTTTAGGAGAGATGGCCTTAAAACTGAGCAAGTTGGAGGGTTCAGGAAAATGTGAAGTGTAGTTCTGAAACATTAATTATAATCCAGAAAATTTGTATTTTTCTTCCTCGAGAGAACAAATTGGGAAATATGGCATGTAATCATTAAAATAACACATGTTCAGAGGTGTATTTAATATACATAGAGGTAAGTAACTGTATCAAAAAGGAATACCACCTTCATATTACATTAGGAACTTTATCTTTGCTAAGAAAACCTAGTCACTTCCCTGTGCCTCTAAACTGAAAGGGATTTTAAAACTGCGTGGGTTCTTTGAATTTAATATTAAAAGAGATGAGGTAGGAAAGAAGAGTGCTTTTGAAATGGAAATTTCTATACACTTAAATGGTAATATAATGGCTGCTGGCTGGTGGTTCGGTTGCTAAGTCATGTCCAACTCTTGGGACCCCATGGACTGTCGCCCACCAGGCTCCTCTGTCCATGGGATTTCCCAGGCAAGAATACTGGAGTGGGTGCCATGTCCTTCTCCAGGGGATCTTCCCCACACAGGGACTGAATCCAGGTCCCCTGGTACAAGCAGTATTCTCACTGCAGGTGGATTCTTTACTGACTGAGCCACCAGGGAAGCCCAATGTAATGGTTAAAGGCACTTAATGTAGTTACTGATGCCAGTGAGTGATGAACTTGAGGGAGGGGTCTGCTATTTAGTGCTGGGGAATTTGGGATAACTTGCTACTTATCTCTGAGTCTCAGTTGCTACATCTGTCAAATGGGGGCTAAGTTTCTCCCTCTCAAAATGTTTTGAGAATGAAAAGAGATGCAATAACTAGTATAATTCAAAGTGCTCTCCAAATAGAAGATCTATGTTATTTTATTCCCTCCATAGTTAAGTTGTGGTTACTCTCGGCAGTTCTGTTCTGGAGGAGTAGGGCCATGAGATAAAGAGCATGAGCAGTGTCGGTAGCAGTATCTGTTCCACAAAACCATACACTCAATGGAAGGGCAAGAACAGTAAATATTAATGTGTTAAAGCTACACTTAAAAAAACAGAGATGTGGATTTAAGAAACAGAGAAATGACCAGATTAAAATGAGTGATACCCTGCTCTTTTATGACCTCACAAGTCTCCATAAGAGGAAGCAAGATGGTTGCAGACATACAGCATGTGTTCAGTTCAGTTCAGTCACTCAGTCATGTACAACTCTTTTCAACCCCATGGACTGCAGCATGCTGGGCTTCCCTGTCCATCATCAACTCCCAGAGTTTACTCACACTCATGTCCATCAAGTCAGTGATGCCAGCCAATCATCTCATCCTCTGTCTTTCCCTTCTCCTCCCGCCTTCAATCTTCCCCAGCATCAGGGTCTTTTCCAATGAGTCAATTCTTCGCATCAGGTGGCCAAAGTACTGGAGTTTCAGCTTCAGCATCAGTCCTTCCAATGAATATTCAGGACTGATTTCCTTTACGAGGGACTTGTTGGATCTCCTTGCAGTTCAATGGGCTCTCAAGAGTCTTTCCCACAGTTCAAAAGCATCAGTTCTTCGGCACTCAGTTTTCTTTATAGTCCAACTCTTACATCCATACATGACCACTGGAAAAACCATAGCTTTGACTAGACAGACCTTTGTTGGCAAAGTAAAGTCTGTGCTTTTTAATATGCTGTCTAGGTGGGTCATTACTTTTCTTTCAATGAGCAGGCACCTTTTAATTTCATGGCTGCAGTCACCATTTGCAGTGATTTTGGAGCCCCACCAAAATCAAGTCTGTCACTGTTTCCATTGTTTCCCCATCTATTTGCCACGAAGTGATGGAACCATATGCCTGATCTTAGTTTTCTGAATGTTGAGCTTTAAGTCAGCTTTTTCACTCTCCTCTTTCACTTTCATCAAGAGGCTCTTTCGTTTTTCTTTGCTTTCTGCCATAAGGGTGCTGTCATCTGCATATCTGAGGTTATTGATATTTCTCCCAGCAATCTTGATTCCAGCTTGTGCTTCATCCAGTCCAGCTTTTCTCATGATATACTCTGCATATAAGTTAAATAAGCAGGGTGACAATATATAGCTTTGATGTACTCCTTTCCCGATTTGGAGCCAGTCTGCCATTCCATGTCCAGTTCTAACTGTTGGTTCTTGACCTGCATACTGATTTCTCAAGAGGCAGGTCAGATGGTCTGGTATTCCCATCTCTTGAAGAATTTCCCACAGTTTGTTGTGATCCACACAGTCAAAGGCTTTGGCATAGTCAATAAAGAGAAGTAGATGTTTTTCTGGAACTCTTGCTTTTTCAATGATCCGACGGATGTTCACAATTTGATCTCTGGTTCCTCTGCCTTTTCTAAGCCCAACGTGAATATCTGGAAGTTCATGGTTCACATACTGTTGAAGCCTGTCTTAGAGAATTTTGAGCATTACTTTGGTAGTGTGTGAGATGAGTGCAATTGTCCAGTAGTTTGAGCATTCTCTGATACTACCTTTCTTTGGGATTGGAATGAACACTGATCTTTTCCGGTCCTGTGGCCACTGCTGAGTTTTCCAAATTTGCTGGCATATTGAGTGCAGCACTTTCACAGTATCACCTTTTAGGATTTGAAATAGCTCAACTGGAATTCCATCACCTCCACCAGCTTTGTTCCTAGTGATGCTTCCTAAGGCCCACTTCATTTCACATTCCAGGATGTCTGGCTTTAGGTGAGTGATCACACCATCATGGTTATCTGGGTCATGAAGAATTTTTTTTGTATAGTTCTTCTGTATATTCTTGCCACCTCTTCTTAATATCTTTTGCTTATGTTAGGTCCATACCATTTCTGTCCTTTATTGTGCCCATCTTTGCATGAAAAGTTCCCTTGGTATATCTAATTTTCCTGAAGAGGTCTCTATTCTTTCCAGCATGTGTTGGCAGATGGAATTCTAGGGGTAGCTTTGTGCCCAGTGGAAAGTGATGATTTCTTATGAAAACTCTGACTTCTGGAATCATTTACCTTTCCTGCTCCCACTGTTCACCATTGCCCCAAAGAAGGAATGGTTACCTTGGAATGTAACCTAGCTGTGTTCAACATAGTAAACCCACCCCCAAAGACAGCTCCCAAATTAACTAAAATTATCCTTTCACCATTTACTGCTCAATACATCCCAGAATACCTTGGCCACCTGATGCAAAGAGCTCACTCATTGAAAAAAATCCTGATACTGGGATAGATTGAGGGCAGGAGGAGAAGGGGACGCCAGAGAATGAGACGGTTGGACGGCATCACTGGCTCGATGGACATGAGTTTAAGCAAGCTCCAGGCTATGGAGCCAGGGAAGCTTGGTGTGCTGCAGTCCATGGGGTCGCAAAGAGTCGGACACGACTGAGTGACTGAACAACAACATCCCAGAAATGTAAAGGTTCTTCCTTCCTGCTCTGCTTCCTTGGATGTACAAGCAAAAGTTGCTTTTTATACGTTCTCCTTGACACTCTCATATTAGACCCAAATCTCCAAAACTGTCTCTCTGAATGGGAGGTGATTGTAATCTTAGAGCCCACAACACTGAGCAGCTCTGTCTTCTATTGCCTATTACCTCAAACAGCTGTGGGTAGAACTTAACATTTTCTTAGGGTCAAATGTTCCCTTGTTGGTGGGGAATTTTTTCTGCTCTAAATGAAATGTTACAAAATATATTTTCCCTCCACAAAGCTCTGGAGCTGTTTTATTTATCTGACCATTCTGAGGACTGTAAAACACGCTGTTTCACGTTGTAACATAAGCTCTTTTTTAAAGTGTGCCCTGAGTATTTGTAATTGTTATCAGGCCCAGATGTATCCGAGTGTCAGCGTGAAGCTTGGGTAGTTGGCTCAGATATACAGAACATAATTAGCTCAAAGGCCTCTGTGCTAAGTTTGTGGTAGGAGAATTGCCTGGGAATAACCATTTGCTTCTCTTCCCTCCTCTTCTCCCAGCAACTCCCCACAACCACCCCCCTAAAAAAAATTGTGGCAGATTAGACTCTCTTTTTCCTGAAACTGAAGCTGTTCAGAGAAGTGAAAATGTATGTCTCTGAGATTTTTGAGTGAGAGAGAGAGAGCCAAGCAAAAGTTAGCTGGAATAAAGAAGCAAGATGAATAAAACCTGGGACTGGAAGGAGATGGGTTTAGAGGGTCTCAAATAGAAAATGTGAGTGTTAAGCCTGTGTGCTTGAAATCCCAAATCATATTATTTTTCTTTCTTCTCCATTCAGTTTTCTCCTTCTATACCTTCAGTGCTAAAAACTAGATCCAAGAAGGGACATTTACATTTTATAGGCAGTATTTCCCAACCAGTACTCTATCCAATCTGATATGATGCAACCAAGGAGGGGCATGGGCTAACCAGAGTTGCATTCTTCAGAAAACTGATCAGTATATTCGTTTCAGAAAAAAAGGGCAAAACCAAACAAAAATAGGTAAGTCGGTTACCCAACGCAGTCCACACTGGTGAAGGCAGCATAATTCCTTCCTGACCCTTGCAGGAAATCAGTTTATGCCCTGAAGCATGAAATTTGATTGTAATTATTTTAGCTTGCTCCGCTACATATGTTATTGATGATCTTTCCTAAAAATCACCAGCCTTTTAGAAATGCTGCCATAGTACTTGACTCAGTGACCTGTAAGGTATACATAATAGAAAATACACCATGCAGGGTTTTGCTATTGATTGTTCCACAGAACATGCTTCCTAAAGAGCGAAGTACCCATGTTATTCGACAATGGTATATAAAGCAAGACTGTGTTTACAAATGTCTAAATATTTATAAAATGTGCAAATTCCACAGGCATTAAACCAACAGCCTGGAAATCTTGAGTGTCTTAAAAACTCAAAGTTCAAGTTCAAGTAGACATTTTGCCCTTAACTTATAAAAAGCTGTGTGTGTGTGTGTTCTTTTTTTAAGTTCACTGAAGTAATAAGTTGAGATAATTATCTTGCTGATACAGATTTTCAAACCCATTGCTGAAAATCCACATTGTGGTGAAGTCATATGCACATAACAAAGTTCTAAATAAACTTTTGATCCCTCACTTTGCTTTCCTGCTCAATAAATGAGTAAAAAGGCTAGATATGTAAATAAAGAATAAAGCAATCAATAAGCCAGGTGGTACAAAATTTGAACTTCCTAGCGGTGGTCCCTGAGTCCCAGCATGGAAACTTGTGATATTTATGTCTTTGCTGTGGTATGTATGGGCCTGGTGGCAGAACTAGTCTCCTCTAGCAGTGTCTTATCTTAAGAAAATCATACACTTGTCTTGGAAGGCAGGAAAGTTCTTTTTCATAATACAGGAAATGCATGACAGCATATATAAGTTTTCTGTTATTTTTCTCTTTGGAGAATGTTGCCTTCTGTTCTGAACAAGAAAACCTAATTATCCCCTGTATCTCAGTGTTCACCAAATACTTTATACTTAGAAATGCAAATTTTATGGCAGTTGTGACAATTACTGCTCACTCTTTAGGTATCTAAGAACATATATCCTGGAGATAAACCACTAATACAATATTTGTGCAAAGTTATTGTGAAGAAACTTGAGTCAAAAGAACCAGGAAAGTATGCATGTGTATCTGTTTCATCATTGAGTGCTGCCATTTCTGCGGTACCATTGTTTTCTTCAGAATGTATCATAAGTCTTGTGCTCTAATAAAATTTGTGTAATTTTCCCCATTAAAAAAAAAAAGAGAGAGATTTAAATCTTAATTGCAGCTTGAATTCCCACCCACATCCCCTGCTAGATCAAGTTTTCTCAGGGTGTGAAATGGCTTCCGGTACATGTCTTTTTCTCTCTACTCTCAGCTTCCAAAAATATGCTGCAAACCTACTATATGGTATATGAACAAACATATACAGTTATTGAGGGGAAAGGGGGGCAAGGATAGTTAGGGAGTTTGAACTGACATTTACTCACTGCTATATTTAAAATGGGTAACCAACAAGGACATACTGTATGCACAGGAAACTCTGCTCAGTGTTAGGTAACAACTTAAATGCAAAAAAAAAAGCATCTGCAAAAGAATCGATATGTGTATAATTGAATCGCTTTGCTATTCATCTGAAATGAACACAACTTGTGAATCCACTGGGCTTTAATATAATTTTTTTTTTTTTAAACTAGTGATGTAGGGAATTCTTGATAATCCTGTAATAAGTAGGAAGAGGGAGCAGGGAAGGGTGTGCTCTGAGGGGACATCCAGAGAAACAGGATCTTAGATTGAGGGGTGGAGGAAAGGAGGTTCTTGGGGACAGATATTGAACGGGATTTAAAGCTCCAATAGGAGCTGCAAGGTCACGTGAGAGGTAAGACACATTTCACACAGCAGTATTTCTCAGCGAAAGGCACTTGAATTTGCTTGAAGGTCTGAACTCTTCATTCAGAGAAAAAGTCAGCCTTAGTGCATTCAGGACAAGGTATCTACAAGACACCTGCTCTGCGATTTGTCACAGGGGCACTCAGTCTCTGGGCGTCCCTGTAATTTTTTCTGATTCCACTGTGATTCTTTTTTTTCCTAGATTTCACTCCCACAGCCCCTGATTTTGCTCTGATTAGAAAGCCTCTCATTAAGGGCTAGGATACCCCAAAGGTACAACTCAAACCAGGCCAATTTCAATACAAAGAGGTAGAAGGAAGATTTTATAAGATTTCTATTCAAAGAAGAGGATGAAAAAGAGGCGGCAGATCACAGAGGCAAAGTGGAGTCTCCTTAAAGATGTTTCCTGCATTGTTAAGAAAAGAAATAAAAGAAAGAGGCACCCAAATGCTTAAAGGAATGACAGCAGGTAAACAACTGCAAGAGAACGGGCGAGAGCACAGACATCTTTGCAGGCGAAGATGCGCTCCTACCCTCCCCTATCATACCCACCTGGTGAGATTTTGCAAGACCTTGCCCCTCCTGTTATGAGATAATTTTTCCCTGCAGCCTCAGTTCTGCAAAGTCAACATGGCTTATGAAAATCAAGTTGTATTCTGTATATTTAATACATCATCTCTAAGGATAATCATCCTGGAATCTGAACTTGTTTCTGTTATCTAGCTCTGCTTGACAATGATTTATGAACCAGAAAACTAGATGGCTTCATTTTCATAAAGCGAACGGAACCTTCTGGGCCAGGAGGAGCTGAGAAACTTGTTTTGACTAGTAAACTGAAACAAACATGACATAAAAGTCAATACAACTGCACCACTGGGCTCTCATTTTACAGGATAACTTTTTCCCCCAACCCAGCAGGATGACAGTTGAAATGGTGCATTATCCAACAGCAATTTTTATCTTACTAATTACCAGCCTGGCGTGATCATGAAGGGTGCTGAAAAATGGAAATGAGCACATGACAATCATCTCCTAGAGCTGTCAGTCTGACTCAGGAAGTAGGAGCTTAAAAAAATGTTTTTAAATAAATATTTTACAGTTTCTATTAAAAAAACCCTTTGATGCCTTTAACTTAAAGAGATGTCAACATTATTCACCTGATGTGGGCATAAATATTACTCATAATGAACATTTGCAAAATAATTTAATGATGGACATACAATACACTAAACATGTGAAGACAGACCTTTTCCTGTAAGCATACATAATATATGCATAATTGCATATAGAGTAATTTTGCTCATTCTTATGGGATGGAGGGCAATTTATCAGAATGGTAGAAAAGGCAAACGCCACAGTTCAAATCTGAGCATAGCCATTTATTTTGGGAAAGACTTTATGTTTCCTGTGTATTATTTTTCTCCTCTGTAAGAAGGGGGTAATTAAGACCAGTATGAACCTTACAGAGCTGTTGAGAGACAATAAAAGGAGATATTATGCTCTGTGTACCTTCATTGCTCCTGGTGAGTTATTCAGCAAGCATTATGGTTTGTCTGTTACCTTCTCCCATTTCCTGTTGGAAAATAAGATAAAGATAAAAACTATTCAAACAGTATCTACTGTTTTAACACGTGAGAGTATGATTTATCTAAATCTCCTAAAATTATACAACAATGGTGACTTTCAAATTACATCATGAACACATCTGGGGGAAACGGGATGATAGTGGCTAATGTGTCTGATTTAGTCTTTGAAAATTGTCTTAAAAGGAGACAGGAACATAAAACAATGGGCATTTTAATGGACTGCGCTTGGCTAACTTCAACGTCTGAATAATTGATTTAAAATCATAACCCTTAGACATGCTGCTAACTATTAAACGTATATGCAAAGTATTACACAGAACATGTGAGATCTCCTATAACTTTCATGTATGTTAGATAATCTGTGTCTAGATTTGATTTAAAGCTGATACGCTACAGAAACACATTTCTGTTTGTGAGATAAAATACACAAGTTAGAGGGTACCCATTTTTGCCTACACCAAGCACTGCTGAATGGTTTTGTCAGTCTCTTTAAGTGAAAATGGAAGGAACACAGCCGTCTTCGAAGTCACCTCCACCTCTTTTCCTTCTTCTATTTATCTATTATCATTTCTTACGATTTGAAGTTTATATTTGAAAAATGCATAACTAATAAGTGTACATTTAAAAGAATGGGTGTTTTTCTTTTTAATCCTTGTACCTACCTTCCAAGACTAATATTTCCATGTAAGAAATATTCCATGGCCAGTGTAGTAAGAGTACTTCTACACTGTCTACCTTCTTCCATCATACACCCATCCCTTAGCCCAGCTACTCAAAATGCTGCTATCTTGAATTTTGTGTTAATTATTTTCTTTTTTTCTTTAAAGAGTTTTCACCTTCATATGAATCCCTAATCAATGTGAAATTTAGATTTGCTTTTTAAATCTTTTATGAAAATGGGACAAAATATGTCCATCTTTCTCTGTCTTCCTGCTTTCCCTCAACATTAAGTTTTGATGTTCATTGATGGTCATACACATAGCTGTTCATTCCTTTTTATTCAGTGTATAGTTGCCCTTGTATGAGCATGTCACTTTTTTTAATTCTACCACTGATGAAATTTGGGTTGTTTCCAGTTTTAGGCTAGTTTGGCTAGGCACAGGTATTTCTGCAGGTATACATCTAGAAATCAAATAATAATGTTGGAAGGTACACATATTTCCACATTACCTGATAATGTCAAAACATTGTCCAAAATGGTGACAGCGATATTTTCTCCATTCAACAATGAATGAAACATCAATTCACCAAGTCAAAATAAAGAATATATTCACTGAAAAGTGATTCAGTCTAGGGATATTGAATCATGAGGGTATCATCTTGATTTTACAATCCGCTGTCTTAGTCTTATAATAGCATTTCAACTAATGTGTTCTTGGCTAATTAACTCAATAATAGTGTTTGCTGTGGAATACTAAAAACTGAGTCAAGATGCTTGGCCAGGACTCTGCCCAGAACAATCCGAACAAATGAAATGTCATACAGTCTTTAGAACCTCAAAGATGGAGACAGAGATAAAGAAAAACAGCAGAGCCCACCTTTCCCTCCTGCATGCTTCATTTGAACTTGGGGAAAAAGAAACGGGACAACACATGTGCAGTGTGTGTATCAAGGAAAGGAGAACTCAAACAATAAAATTTGAATCCAGTTTCCTGTTTTAGTGATTCAGAAAGACCATCCAGGTGATGCTGAAATTTCCTTTCAGGCGTAAGTATTATAATGTTAATACAGGAGTACAGAGAAGCTACAGAACTGTTTAGATACATGAATTTGTTGTTCAGTTGCTAAGTTGTGTCTGACTCCTTGTGACCCCATGGACTGCAGCACACCAGGCTTCCCTAACCTTCACTATCTCCTGGAGTTGGCTCAGACTCATGTCCATTGAGTTGATGAGACCATCCAACCATTTCACCCTTTGTCACCCCCTTCTCCTTCCACCTCCAATCTTTCCCAGCATCAGGATCTTCTCCAATGAGCTGGCTCTTCATATCAGGAGGCCAAAGTATTGAGCTTCAGCATTCGTTCTTCCAATGAATATTCAGAGTTGATTTCCTTTCAGTTCAGTTCAGTTCAGTCGCTCAGTTGTGTCTAACTCTTTGTGATCCCAAGAATTGCAGCAGCAGGCCTCCCTGTCCATCACCAACTCCCGGAGTTCACTCAAACTCACGTCCATTGAGTCGGTGATGCCATCCAGCCATCTCATCCTCTGTCGTCCCCTTCTCCTGCCCCCAATCCCTCCCAGCATCAGAGTCTTTTCCAATGAGTCAACTCTTTGCATGAGGTGGCCAAAGTATTGGAGTTTCAGCTTTAGCATCACTCCTTCCAAAGAAATCCCAGGACTGATCTCCTTTAGAATGGACCGGTTGGATCTCCTTGCAGTCCAAGGGACGCTCAAGAGTCCTCTCCAACACCACAGTTCAAAAGCATTGATTCTTCAGCACTCAGCTTTCTTCACAGTCCAACTCTCACATCCATATGTGATGACTGGAAATACCATAGCCTTGACTAGACGGATCTTTGTTGGCAAAGTAATGTCTCTGCTTTTGAATATACCATCTAGGTTGGTCATAACTTTCCTTCCAAGGAGTAAGCGTCTTTTAATTTCATGGCTGCAGTCACCATCAGCAGTGATTTTGGAGCCCCCAAAAATAAAGTCTGACACTGTTTCCATGGGATCAGACGCCACGATCTTAGTTTTCTGAATGTTGAGATTTCCTTTAGGATTGACTAAAGTTTGATCTTGCTCTCCAAGGGACTCTCAAGAGATTTCTCTAGCACCACAATTCAAAGGTCTCAATTCTTCGGCACTCCTATACATCACTGGTCATAAATCCTTAGTCAATGATTTTGAATAATTGCTCTGCTATTTTACACACAAAGACTTTATCAAAAGATATTTTCTCTGATATAATCAAATGCTGTAAGCTTAGTAGATGAGCAGACTTAAATGAGGCTAATTCTTAATGATTTCTAACAATTAATAGACTAAATGATTTTATGACCAGTCATGTGACTGATGGGGAATTGTCACATATCAACAGATATTAAAATCATATTCATGTTAACGAGAATGTATGAACAATAGCATTTTCACAGGGCAATTTCTCAGCACATCAACTTAATGGTTTTCCTTCAGATGAAGAGGCATAAAATACTTAAAAAAGGTTAGGTGAGGTCCTCATGTGGTGACCAGACCTCACTGAAAAATATATGATTTAATCATTTCCTTTCTAAGAAAAATCAGCAGTAGTTACTATATAATTAATCCATCATAGGCAATTATTAAACTGACTATAAAAATAGACAAAAATATTGGGTTGACCCTGCCCCATCTTCTTGTTCAGGTGAGTAGAGAGACCGTCCAAAGTATGAATTGTCTCCTTCTCACCTCAAGTAGGCAAATGCATTGGGAATATAGCATTTAGGGAGGCACTTCTAATCAAAATGAAGCAAAAGTATTAAACTAAAATTTCATCTAGTCATCTCACTTTGTGAAGTACAGTATATCTTGGAATATCTGTATAACCTTAGGACATAAAAGCCATAGTGGAGATGGAGATAAAAGTATAAATCTTCTTGGATTGTTTATTCTCAAAATACATTTTTGAATGGTTAACAATAAAAAATTTAGATTCACTCATATAATTTGTTAACAAGAATTTTGGATTGTCCAGTAGTATCTATTTGCCAATGTGTAGTGTTGTTGTCTGAGAGCATCTGAGTATGGACTTGCATAAATGCAGAAGCAATTACATAAGTTAATAAAGAAAAGCATGGACTAAATTAATCTCAGATCCAGTTGCTATAGCTCCTCTCCATCTGATACAAATTTTTTGTTTTCTTGCAAGTAGCCCATGTTGATGGCCATGGGCCACAAACCTCAGTGTAAGGTGGAAGAAGTTATAGATTCATTTCACATTCTTCCAATCAATACATTTCGATTACCTACTATGGGCCAGGCTCTGAACTAGGTGCAATGATTTTGACTGAAAGGAAAATACTCACAGATTCCTTCATGTCTTATTTTTTTGTTACATTAAAAAATTTTTAATTGAAGTATATTTGATTCACAATGTTGATTAATTATTGCTATGTAACAAAGTAAGTTATACACATATATACATTCTTTTTTATATTCTTTTCCATTTTGGTTTATCATAGAATACTGAATATTGTTCTCTGTGCTGAACAGTAGGATCTTGTTGTCTATTCATTTTATCAATAAAAGTTTACATCTGCTAAACCCAACCTTCCACTCCATTTCTCCCCCAAGCCCCTCCCCTTGGCAAGCACACGTCTCTTCTCTATCTCTGTGACTCTGTTTCTGCTTCATTGGTAGGTTCATTTGTACCTATTTTAGATTACATGTAAAAATGATATCATATAATATTTGTCTTCCTCTTCCTGATTTACTTCACAGATAATCTCCAATTGCATCCATGTTGCTGCAAATGGCATTAATGTTATTTTTTATTGCTGAATAGTATTCTATTGCATATGAAAGCGAAAGTTGCTCAGTTGTGTCTGAGTCTTTGCAACTCCTTGCCTCTTCTCCTGCACTGCAGGCAGATTCTCTAGCATCTGAGCCACCAGGGAACTGGTAAAGAATTTGTCTGCAGTGCAGGAGATCAGGGTTCAATCCCTGGGTCAGGAAGACCCACTGGAGAAGGAAATGGCTACTTACTCCATATTCTTACCTGGAGAATTCCATGGACAGAGAAGCCTGGCAGGCTACAGTCCACGGGGTACAGATTCAGACACAACTGGGTGACTATTTAGATCAGGTATTCCATTGTATATATCCTTCATTTTTCATTTGAGGTAGTCGTGGTAGGGAGGTAGGGCACAGATTCAGTAACTAGTTGAGTACACATGTGGGGCAATGTGTAATAAATTACATGATATCGGTACTGCACACACAAGGTTGATGTTTTCTTCTTAGCCCTGGCACAGAACTGAACTGTGCATTTGACTTTAACCTTAAGTCATGGAACAATCTGAGGTTCTACTGGAGATAATAAAATTCCCTTTTAGTGTGTTATTTGTGTCCAGCCTTAGTTTGGTATCAATTTAAGGCTACTGTTGACAATAATTAAAATTTTATGATCAAGGCCACATATGAGGAAATTTACAATGTGAAGAACAGACACGACCCCTATTAAGATGTATGTCCTGTTTAAACACGAGATCTAAATCAAGTTTATAATTTTATTACATTCACCAAGCAACACATGTTTATTTTTGATATTTAAAACATATAAAACTCTTTCAAGTGTTGAGTCTCTAGGTTTACATTAGTATTATAGATAGGCATAGGTAAGTCAAATATCTCATCGTGTAAAGGAAGAAAAAGCCTTACAGAATTTGTGTACTTCAAAACAAATGTGGGTCCTTTTGAAATGCACCATTAACTACAGAATATATTGTAACTTGGGGCTTCCCAGGTGGCTCAGTGGGTAAGGAATCCACCTGCAATGCAGGAGACGTGGGTTCAATCCTTGGATTGGGAAGATACCCTGGAGGAGGGCATGGCAACCCACACTATTCTTGTTTGGAGAATCCCATGGACAGAAAACCCTGGCAGGCTACAGTCCATAGAGTTGCAAAGAGTCGGACATGACTGAAGCAACTGAGCATGCACACATGCATATTGTAGTTTGCTAAAAGAAAGACATGTATGTACAGAAATTACAAAAACATCTAATTTAGGACTTACCTACCTGGGACATTCCTCCAGAGTTTCAGTTCTGACCCTCGTCCCTCTTTCCTGCATGTGAACTCCAGAGATCTTTGGGCAAGGAGAACAGAATGGAAAACCTCCAAGCATATAGCATAGCGGAAGTAAGCAGGCAGCAAGATTACCCTAGAAAGCCATTCATTATATGTTTTCAATATCCCTTAAAAGGGTTGCCCACCCCTAACTACATATTTATACGTATTTACTTGATAATCAATAAAGGAAAATGGCTGCATTATTCTGATTAAAATATCAACTCTATGTGTTACTATAAAATCACATTTAAGAAGCCAGAAAAGGGGAGATAGCAGTTCAGGCTACCCTCCAGCCCATGATATATGATATTTTCAGGCTGCAAGGAGAATAGACACATTAAGAAAATAGTGCTAATGATATTAAAGTACTTTACAAGGCTTGTTACTAAGAGCTGACAAACCTGTCAAGTGTATAATGTAGGAGGCTATCGTAACGTTCTCAGAAAACCATACCTCTACCCCATTTCACTGCAATCTCCTAATAATGGAGCTGCTATAAATTCTAGCCAGCAATGGGACAGCCATGGCTTCTCACCCCAATGTGAGGACATGATAAATATAAAAGAAAATGGCTGTCAGTTTTGGCGCCCGAACCTTATTACAAAGTCTTAATCTTACTGGCCTCAGCACCTTTTATCACCGCCTTGTTATGAGCTGATGGCTTTTTTATTTGCTAGGAGATGGAGGATGTGTCATTTGATGTCCTTTTATGTAGCCACTGCTCTGTCCTCTCATGAAAAAAAAAAACACATTTTATATGTTTATTACAGTAACCGATTAAATGCAAGACTCTCGCTGTTGGCTCAGGTACTGTGGGTCTAGGATTTAACAGACTCTGGATTTAAATACATCATTATGAGTATTTATGTGAATGGAACACAAATAGGAAATTAATTTTTCTCAGCACGGGAGAGAGCACATTGCAATATTCCTGCTTGTTTATTCTTGCTATTATTGTTATTGGGATTGGCCAGTTTGGGTTCTGAGGTTAGCCGGAAATCCCAGCTCTCGCTTTTCTCCTTTCTTTAAACATCTAGCCCAGAGGAAGAAGGCCTTGTAAACACAGTCCAGTTCAAACTCGGCTCGCATTCAATCAGCTTGATCCTTAAGATGAGATAAATTGCAGTGATCTAAATATTAGTCTAAAAATCTCACAGCTTACTTCCCATCTTCTTCATTTATGGCAAATGAGACTCTCAGCTTCACTGGACATACTGACCCTGCCAGAACCTTTAGCCACCGGAAGTGCTGCAAAGTGCCAGCATCAGGTGCTTAAGGAAACCTGACATTGATGGGCTGGTCTCAGGCTGTGGCCGGAAACTCCATCAGTAGATCTTATCTTCAGTTTGTGTCCATAAAATGCGATGGCTCAAGTGTCTAAACACAAAGAGCCTTATCCTGTCTGTTGTGCCTGCCAGCTGAAAATCAACCACCCCTCTCCCCCCAACCCCTCATGGGGAAATTCGCAATTTCATTCAAGGATGGGTCTTGCATGGCTGTAGTCTGCAGACATTGGAGCACATGCTCACCATACGTTTCTTTTCTCCTAAAGCGTTTGCATTCCAAAGTCAAAGGCCAAGGGTCCCCCGAGATTTATTTCTCTCTATCTTGTACGAAATTGCCAAGTTGGTTGCTCTAGTTACTCAGTTCGTGTATCTGTCTCCTAGCTCTGAGGCACTGTCTATGGGAAGCTGGCAAAACTGGTTTAAAAATAAACATTCAGTTGTATGACTGAGACTTCCTTTAACTACATCCTACCAAATAACTGATCTCACTAAGTTTTTGCCTTATGAGTTATTCATTTTACAAAAGGACAGAATTAGGTAGTAAATTGGGCATTATAACAGTACAAGTCACATTCTCTCCTTTCATAAATAATATCTTGAGAAATTGCCTAAGTTACATCAGAATGCATTTTGTTCTGGGGTCTAGTTTTGGCCCATGAGAAGGGATGGAAAAGACCTTATGTTCTTTTCTTTGAAAATAAAAGCATTTGAGTACTTGCATTTCCTGAATGCACCTGACACAGGAGAGTTAAAATCTCTTTGAGTATTTTTAGAACCTTGACTTTTCACTTGGAATTTTCTATCCAAGGAGTCTTTATGCTTAAAATGCAGCTTGGACATGAGTGGGCACCCAAACGGCCCCTTCTGTGATTATTCTTGAAATAAGCTGTTCGTGATTTGCCACTCTACGAGGAAAAAGCTGATGCAAAACGTAATACATCGGAAAAGGCAAATTGCATGTCTAGAAATTTAATTAAAAAGGAAATAACACTCCCTGTATAAAGGTTGGCAGTCTCCTGCACAATCGTCTTCATACTCCTCTTCTTCCTTCTCAATCCAAGTACAAAAAGTCCTTACCAATGATATCCACACATGCATATTAATGAGAAAAGGTAACTTCTCAGGGACCAAGTAACTCGGAGGTTCTTGGTCCCTGAGAAGAGGTGAACAGGTTAACTGGTCTATAACTTACAGTATCTCCTCTCACTGACTTCCACTCTGCATCCTTCAACCTGTTCGTGAACTGGTGATGATTTCAAAACCCACACTAATAATCACAGCATTCCCACATATCTGAATCACATGTTCCAATTTATAAAACTTTTGCATGTATATTTTTTATGTCATCCTCACCATCACCCTCTAATACAAATGAGTAAACACCAATATCTCCTTTATCAGACAAGGGGATTGATGCTAAGTTTGCCAGATAAAACTCAGGATGACCAGTTCAATTTCAATTTCAAATAAACAATGAATACTTTGTAGCATAAGTTATATCCTGATATTTCCTGGACTTTTTTACCCTAAAAATTATTTCTTATTTATCTTGAATTCAAAATTTACCCAGGCACTCTGGATTTTTATCTGCTAAATACTAAGTTTCAATTGAGGTCCAAAGAAGAATTGGACAGTTCATATAAGTAATAGATGTCAGGGTTGCTCCAAGACATTATGAGTTGCAAACTCTAAGATTTGTATATATTGTCTCATTTAATCCTGACAGTGTGAGGGTATTTTCCCCATTTCCCAGATAAGGAAACTGAGATCTCAGGGAATAAGTAACTTACCGAAAGTGGCAGAATAGGGGTGTAGTTCCAGACCCATGTTTTTTTAAGCACTCCACTGTTTTCAATTCTCTGCCACGTTTGGGAGCTGGGATTCTGGCTCTTTCTTGTAGAGTCCTCTTTGGTTGCATGTTTCAGGCAACTGCATTGTGGCTTGCATGCCAGATGCTGTAGAATCCATAAAGGCACTAAGAGAAACTTATCCACGGATGCCCAGTGTGACACTGGAGTGTCAGCCGCCCTTAGTAGAAGTTTCTGCATGAGATTTTTCACTGAGGGCATCCTCAGTGAACTCCTTGACCCTATCCTGAGAAAGACATCAGCATCAAGTGAAGTCTGACTTGCACCAAATAGGAAGGCACAGACCAGGGCTCCTTACCACATGCCACTGGTTCACACTCCTGTGGGGGTCTTGTGGACAAAAAAGAGCTGTGGCAGTGGGCTTACTCTGCAGAGTCAGAAAGCCCGAAAGAGCTTCAGTGTGGGCTTCCCTGATGGCTCGGTGGGTAAAGAATCCACCCACAATGAAGGAGACACAGGTTCGATTCCTGGGTTGGGAAGATACCCTGGAGAAAGAAGTGGTGATCCACTCCATTATTCTTGCCTGAAAAATCTCATGGACAGAGGAGTCTGACTGGCCACTGTCCGTAGGGTCACAAAGAGTCAGGCATGACTGAGCGAATAAACATAGCACAGCAAAACAACTTCATATGTAAAACACAAATGAAACAAAACAAAAAAGCCCCAAATCAATAAATAGGATTGTTGGGTCAGAAATCAAATTACTGCTATACATATTATTTCCAAAAGGGGGAAAAAGGTGAAAAGGGGAATGAGCTTAAAAAGGTTGAAAACATGTTGCAGGTTTTACATCTGTTCAACATCTGCACTCAAAGGTAGACTTCGGAGCTTTTGTTTTTTCCTTTGAAGATTTAGATCCTGTTCCCTGTAAACTGCCAACAATACACAGTATGGGATCTCTGAATACTCAGAGAAGACACATGAATTGTACTCTTACTGAGCGATCCCTGCACTTATTTATCTGTCAGTATGTCACTGCGCGTTTGAAACATCAGCTCTGAGCCAAAGTTTCAGAGGCTCCCGCATGCTTCCCAATGGTTTTATTAAACCATCAGTGCATGTTCTTTCTCTACTTTCTGTGTAGCTCCCTTTTAAAAATGTCACTGTCGTGATTAATTTTCTGTTCCCTTTCACGTTCAGATGACATTTGGAAAACAATTCTCTCTGGAGAACCAACTTCCCCGATTCCTGACCACTCCATGGCACTTGAAGTCAAGATGAAAATTAGACTCCCTTCAGAATCTCCAGACTCAGAAAAGGGTAAGATGCTTTAATTACCGTGTTGTGAGTACCTTGTAATCACATGACTAGCACTATGGTCATGTGTTAACGAAGTGAGAGAACATTGAAAACAACGCTAAATGGTATGTTCGTGGCTCTTTACAAGGAGAATCACTCTCCTCTCCCTATTGTGGGAGCTATAGAATTGAATGCAATTTCTTCTTTGAATGTAAAATAGAATTGTACTGTAAATATGCATATCTGGTGAAATATTTTGGAATTTTCACTGGTTGCCCTTACTCCTACCTCCACCCCTCTCAAGGTTATGATTTAACCCTGAGGCTGGAATCTGAATAGAGGAGAAAATTTCATGAGGGATATTAAAGAAAAGTGTGATCCTGTAAGGCAAGGGAGGGAAGATAGGAGAGATCAGAAGGAAAGGGGATTGGGCATTGATATCCTAATCTTCCTTTTCCTAAAAAAAACAAAAAAAAACAATGGTAAAAGTGTTAGTCAATCAGTCGTGTCCACGTCTGACTCTTTGTGACCCCATGGACTATAGCCTGCCAGACGCCTTTACACTTAAGCCAGAAATGGAAGTTTATATGATAAATTGAGCAGAATATCAAGGATGGAGGTCCTTTTCCCAGCTCAGTGTCTGGACCTGGTGAGAGGTTATTCAGAGCCTTCACACACAGCATCTCAGGGCTGTCATTTCACAGTGAACTCGGTGGTAGCAGAGTTAGAGAGGAGGAGGGCACGGTTTACTTTTCCCACCCTACCTTCCCACACACCTGGAATGGACCTAATCTAGAGAAGCACCCACACGCCCCCGGAGATAAACTGAGGGACAGTCAGCCTGCTGTGCGGTGCTCTGGGACTCCAAGGCCATGCTGCAACTCTGAAGTACAAGCCATCAGGTGCGCAGACCAGACTCAGGGCCAGATGAATGACGTGCTGGCAACTCAGAGGAGCCAGTCACACCGTGAGAAGGATGGTGTGAGGCTGACTGGGGAGCACCAGTGGGCTTGACGAGTCTGCATGAGACAGACTGTAAGTTAGATCAGACACAGGGTGCACACAACACATGTAGCCTTCATGCTGAGCCTCACCTCTTCAGGAAGCAGCCCAGAGCAGCAACGTGGTGAAAGAGGCCGGAGATGCCCTGAGGACGCAGGGAACCCATCTCTCCTTGAACCGTGAGAACAGAAGACATGTTTAGACACCAACTCAGAGAAGAGATAGGAGGAAGGGGTACCTCCAAATGACCGGAAATTTTATCTAAAGGAGATTACATTGTCTAAAAAACTCTTCAAACCATGCTGTTAAATTGAGATCATTTTTGCTGTTAGATTGTTCTCCATTTTTGGACCCTTTCCCCTCCATCAAGCAGAGGAAGAAAGGACTCGTGAGAAAAATCAAAAAATTAGTTCAAAAACTAAAATAAGTAAATGAACTTCCATGAGTGCTTTGTGCTTAGTCTCTCGGTTGTGTCCCACTCTTCGTGACCCCATGGACTGCAGCCCACCAGGCTCCTCTGTCCATGGGGATTCTCCAGGCAAGAATACTGGAGTGGGTTGCCATGCCCTCCTCCAGGGGGTCTTCCCAACCCAGGGATTGAATCCAGGTATCCCGGATTCTTTGCCATCTGAGCCACCAGGAAAGCCCACATGAACTTGCATAGTATTTTGCAAGAAACTTGGTGATACTGTTACACATGTTTATGTAATATGCAAACGTGCATTTCAAAGATCTCAGTGCTTCGCAAACCAAGAGTTGACCTACTCAAGGCACACTTGGGAGAAACCAATAGTCTAATTAGAAATATTAAGTACCTATGTGAACAAAACAATAAATAGAAACTTTAGCAGATAACATAAAACACTATTTAATCAAATGAAAAGTGGAGATGTATGTTACATACAAAAATTCACTATTATGAAGATATATTTTTCTAAGTTTATCTATGGTTTAAATATAATACAAATCAAAATTGCAGTACAATATTTAATAGCACATGTTATGTTGATGCTAAAAGAACTTGTACAAAAATAGTCAAGAAAGTTTAGCAAACAAGAGCATAAATGGAACCTTACTCTATTAGATTTCCAACCATACTGCAAACTTATAATAAAACTGTGGTACTGGATAAGCAATAGATATATCAATGGAATATATCAGTATCAATATAATATATATATATATATCAATATTATATCTATATATATATCAGTGGAAGAGAAAAATATATAAAAAAGGCCCATGTGCATTTGATCATTTATTTATGATGAAGTTTACATTTTATATTCACCTGCTTCCCTAGTGGCTCAGACAATAAATAACCTACCTGCAAACCAGATGACCCTGGTTTGATCCCTGGGTTGGGAAGATCCCCTAGAGAAAGAAATGGCAACCCACTCCAGTATTCTTGCCTGGAAAATTCCATGGGCAGAGGAGACTGGAGAACTACAGCCTATGGGGTCGCAAAGAGTCACACAAAACTCAGTGACTAACACTTCTGCGTATATTTTATATTAATAAGAAAAAGAAAACTGTTTAATTTTTGAATTGAATAATTAATTAGAGCCTTAAGAAAATACAAAATTCAAAGTAAACCTCTATTTCACAGCAGGAAAAAAAAATCTTTGTAGATGTACCAGAGAAGTACATACATTTGAAACCATAAAATATTAAAAATATTAGAATAAAGTTCTGAGCTACTTTCATAGTACATGAAATGTACTCGTTTGGAAGAATTTAATATATTAAACTAATACATTATATTAAGAGAACATATGAACATATAAAGAGTTACCACACATCATTAAGAAGATAATATACCTCTTTAATAAGATTCATAAAGTTGAATTGAAATAACTTATTTTGTCTTTGTTTTTAAATATAAAATATCTAAATAGATTCTATCTTCAAAAGATTGAAATGATCAGGATAAGACCTATGTGAGACTCTCCTTTCTCTTTTCACGGACTCCTTATTAACACCTTCTCCCCTGCCACCAAGAAATATCGCCTTTTCACAGTTTGCTTTGCATCCTCTCAAGTGCTCCTTTGGCACATTTATATATGGTCTTTTTTGCATGTAAGCATACACGCATTACTTGTTGGCTTCTGTCTTTTTTTTCACTTGACATATCTTGGAGATCCTTCCATGCTAGGCATTTTTAAGGTGTGTCTAGAATCTTACGGCACAGACACATCCAGACTTTGTTGCTGTTGTTTAGTTGCTAAGTCATGTCTGACTCTTGTATGAGCCGATAGACCGTAGCCCATCAGGTTCCTCTGTCCATGAGATTTCCCAGGCAAGAACACTGGAGTGGGCTGCCATCTCCTCCTCCAGGGGATCTTTCCAATCCAAGGACTGAACACGCAGCTCCTGCATGGGCAGAAGGATTCTTCACCACCAAACCACTAAGGAAGCCCACTTCAAAACTTGAATAATCACTTACCAACTACATGAACACTGAGACTATTTGTAGTGTTTTACTATTACTAACAAATATACTTTGAAAATACTCATGAACAATGTTTCTGTGACCATGGTAGTACTTTTTTACAGCACATTTCTAGAAGTAAGGTTGCTGGGTCCATTTCCATTTGAGAGTACAAAACTTCCTGTCAATTTCTTTCAACAGTAACGGAGTATGTATCCTTGCCAAACTCTACTTATTAATATCTTGGTAATTATTGTTAAAATGAGAAACAAAAATTGATGTTTCTTTATTTGCTTTTGTCTGGTGACTTGTTTCATAAACATATTGTTCTATAAATTATGTTATTTTACTGTTTCATACATTTATTGTCTTTTTCCTGATAATTCACTCATCATGATTTGCTCATTCTCCTATGGAATTTCTTGCTGATTTGTAAGAACTCTTCATATACTAGAATATTAATATTTTGTCTCAAAGCATTACAAATATTTTCCCACAATGAATTTTCAAAGACAAGTAGGAGTTTATGTTATGAGTTATGGCCAAACTAGACAGCATATTAAAAAGCAGAGACATTACTCTGCCAACAAAAGTCTGTCTAGTCAAGGCTACGGTTTTTCCAGTAGTCATGTATGGATGTGAGAGTTGGACTATAAATAAAGCTGACCACCGAAGCATTGATGCTTTTGAACTGTGGTGTTGGAGAAGACTCTTGAGAGTCCCTTGGACTGCAAGGAGATCCAACCAGTTCATCCTAAAGGAAATCAGTCCTGAATATTAATTGGAAGGACCGATGTTGAAGCTGAAGCTCCAATACTTTGGCTACCTGATGTGAAGAACTGACTCATTGGAAAAGACCCTGATTGAAGGCGGGAGGAGAAGGGGACAACAGAAGATGAGATGGTTGGATGGCATCACTGACTCAATGGACATGAGTTTGAGTAAACTCCGAGAGTTGGTGATGGAGAGGGAAGCCTGGTATGCTGCAATCCACAGGGTCGCAAAGAGTCGGACACAACTGAGTGACTGAACTGAAATGACTGAGGAGTTTATTAGGGGATAAAGAGAACATATTTAGGCATGAAGAAATACTGATTATTTATTTGAATCAAAAGGTTATATAATACACTTAATTTGTATCAATTCAGGTTAAACGTTTTATGTATAGAGACAGTCTTACCAAACTATAAATACAAGAGAGTTCCTTTAGCCATCTCATACTAACCAAGTCTTATAAGGTAGAAGAGCATGGCATATGGTTGCCTACACTACATTGTCCACACTATGAAAGGTCTGAACAATCAGACCTACTCAAAAATAATAGCTATCATCTGTCTGCCATGTTCTGTATAACTTCTTTCAATAAAGTTGTATATGTGTGCTTTGGGAGAGGGAGGTTTGTTGAACTGAAAGTGGGAAGGGAAGATGGGAAGGTGGTTAAAGCAAGGTGTGCGTGGGCATGCTGCTGAAGGGTGTCTGGCATCGCCCATATGTTTCCACACATGTCTTAGCCCTCAAAGATGACATTTTTGAGACGTGTAAGGCCAGTTTGTTCTCTTATATGATATTAAATGACTTGTTCAAACTCAAGAACTGGTGAAGAGGACACTTCTTTCCTTCCCCCTCCCTCTTTTCTACCTCATATGCCTATAAAGGTAACTGCTCATCCAGTAGGACATTTAAAAAAAAGTAGTTGATCAGATTACTGAATTGATAACCATAGTGATCATATAAGCATAAAAAGGTGACACAGATCCTTTTGTTAACCCATTCAAAAGATGCTTTATTTTTTCAGTTCAGTCGCTCAGTCATGTCCAACTCTTTGCAACCCCACAGACTACAGCATGCCAGGCTTCCCTGTCCATCATCAACTCCCAGAGCTTGCTCAAACTCATGTCCATTGAGTCGGTGATGCCATCCAACCATCTCATCCTCTGTCATCCCCTTCTCTTCCTGCCTTCTATCTTTCCTAGCATCAGGGTCATTTCCAATGAGACAGTTCTTCCCATCAGGTGGCCAAAGTAGTGGAGATCCAACTTCAGCATCAGTTCTTCCAATGAGTATTCAGGACTGATTTCCTTTAGGATACACTGGTTTGATCTCCTTGCAGTCCAAAGGACTCTCAAGTCTTCTCACAGTTCGAAAGCATCAATTCTTTGGGTTTTTTTTAACCTTTTTATTTTTTTTAAATTACCCACTATGAGTTAGGCAAGTAGTGAAGAGAGGTGGGAGAAGTAAAGAAATCGTCTGCCTTGCCTTCAAGAAGTTGACCTATAGGGACAGGGGCTCTGTCCTTGGCTCAGTCCTGAGTTTGGTTCCAGCTCAGAACATGGCATCTACCATTTAGCAGGAAGGCTGTAAATATGTGTTTGGTCAGTGGGACTCAGATTTAGGATTTAGTAACTCAGATTTAAGATTTTGTCCAGTAACAAAAAGAAAGACAAAAATAAGTAATAAGGGACACACAATTGATTGTCAATATTCTAATTTAGCAAGTAAGGTTATTTAAGAACTATTAATCAGATAGCAATAATAAATGTATATGGACCCAACATTGGAGCACCTAAATAACTAAAGCAAATATTAACAGAACCAAAAGGAGACACATTCTTGTACTTCTGTCTCTACAATAATAATAGGAGAATGCAATACAATATTACTACAGCAGTAGTAGGGGATTACAATACCCCACTTTCAACTTTGGATAGATCATCCAGACAGAAAATTAATAAGCAAACAAAGTGCTGGAACAATACTATAGACCAAATGTACCTAATAGACATATGCAACTCATTACATCCTAATAGACACATGCAACACATTACATCCAATAGCACCAGAACACACATTCTTCTCAAACTCACACAGAGCATCATCCAGTATAGGTCATATTTTGGAACACAAAACAAGCACTAACAAATTTTAAATGATTGAAATAAAATTAAGGATCTATTCTGACCAAAATAGTAAGAAACTAGAAATAAAAACCAGAAGGAAAACGGAAATATTCATAAATGCATGTAAATTAATCTACACACTTCTTAACAGCCGATGGGTCAATGAAGAAATAAAAAGAAAAATCAGAAAGTCTCTTGACACACATAAAAATGAAAAACATGTGAAAACTTATGTGGTAGAGCAAAACTGTATTTAGGGGAAAGTTTACAGAAATAAATACTTATGTTAAGAAAAAGAAAATTTTCATATAAACACCTTTAAAATTTTCATACAAACTACTTTTATACTTCAAGAAATTAAATAGAGAAATAACTAAGCCCAATATTAGCAACAGGAAAGGTATAAAAAGATAAAAGCACAAATAAAGAAATGAAAACAAGAAAGACAATAGATAAAAATCAAGGAAACTAGTTTTTTTGAAAGGTAAAGAAAATTTCAAAATCACTGCAGATGGTAACTGCAGCCATGAAATTAAAAGACACTTACTCCTTGGAAGGAAAGTTATGACCAACCTAGATAGCATATTGAAAAGCAGAGACATTACTTTGCCAACAAAGGTCCGTCTAGTCAAGGCTATGGTTTTTCCAGTGGTCATGTATGGATGTGAGAGTTGGACTGTGAAGAAAGCTGAGTGCCGAAGAATTGATGCTTTTGAAGTGTGGTGTTGGAGAAGACTCTTGAGAGTCCCTTGGACTGCAAGGAGATCCAACCAGTCCATTCTGAAGGAGATCAGCCCTGGGATTTCTTTGGAAGGAATGATGCTAAAGCTGAAACTCCAGTACTCTGGCCACCTCATGGGAAGAGTTGACTCATTGGAAAAGACTCTGGTTCTGGGAAGGATTGGGGGCAGGAGGAGAAGGGGACGACAGAGGATGAGATGGCTGGATGGCATCACTGACTCAATGGACGTGAGTATGAGTGAACTCCGGGAGTTGGTGATGGACAGGGAGGCCTGGCGTGCTGTGATTCATGGGGTCGTGAAGAGTCGTACATGACTGAGTGACTGAACTGAACTGAACTGAAAGGAAATTGACTAATCTTTAGCTAGACTAACCAAGAAAAAAGAGGGAATGCTCAAATAAAATTATAAATAAAATAAGAGAGAATACAACTGAAGACAGAAATACAAAGCATCAAAAGAGGTTATTATGAACAATGATATGCCAAAAATTGGATAATCTAGAAGAAATTAATAAAGCCCTATAATACACAATCTACCAAGATTGAATCAAGAAGGAACAGAAAATCTGAGAAGACCAATAAAGACCAAGGAGGTGGAGGCAGTAATTAAAATCCTATCAAGAAAGGATCGTCCAGAACCAGACGGTTTCCCTGGTGAATTCTATTCTAAAGAACAGTTAACATCAATACTCCTCAAATCCTAACAAAAAAAATTGAAGATACTGGAACACTTCTGAATTCATTTTATGAGGCCAGCATTACCCTGACAGTAAAGACAGGTAAGCACCATATAAGAAAAAAAAAAAAAAAAAAAAACAACTACAGGCCAAAAATCCCTAAAGAATATAAATGAAAAATATTTTGAACAAAATTCTAGCAAATCAAATTCAACAGCACTTTAAAAGGATCATATGCCATGGTTAAATGAGAATGATCCCTGGGATGCCAGTTTGGTTCAATATTTGCAAATCAATAAAGGTGATATACCACGTTAATAGAATGAAGAACAAAAATCACATGATATTCTCAACAGATGTACAAAAAAACATTTGACAAAACTCAACCCTCTTCTATGATAAAAGCTTTTAAAAATTGTGAACGGGAAAGTTATACATGAATATATATATAAAGGCTATATATGACAAACCCATAACGAACAAAATCAATGGTGGAAAGCTGAAAGCGTCTCCTCTAAAAGTAAGAATAAGATATGGGTGCCTGCTCTTACCATTCCTATTCAACATAGTACTAGAAATTCAAGTCAGAGCACTTAGGCAAGAAAAAAAAATAAAGTCATCCAAATCAGAAAGGAAGAAATAAAATGGTTTCTATTTGTGGATGTTATGATATTACAGATGTGGCAACCCTAAAGAGTTCACCAAATGCTTTTAGAACTAATAAATGATTTCATAGTTGAAAGATACAAAATCAGCATTCAAACATCAGTTGCACTACTACACACTAACAATAAAATATCTGAACACAATTTACAATCATATCAAAAGTGATAAAATACTTAGGAATAAATTTAACTAAAGAGGTGAAAGACCTGTACATGGAAAACTGCAACACTGATGAAAGAAGTTAAAAAAGAAACAAAGGAAAAGATATTTCTCACTGGTGTATAGGCAGAATGTCGTTAAACGGGCTGTACTACGCAAAGCCACCTATAGACTGAATAAAGTTTCTATCAAAACGCCAATGACATTTTTCACAGAAATAGAAAAAACAATCCTAAGATTCATATGGAACCACAGAAGACCCTGAATACTCAAAAACTTTTTGAGGAAAAAAGAGCAAAGTTGGTGGCATCCCTCCCTCTAATTTCAAATATGCCAGAAAACAATAGAAATCAAAAGAATGGTAGTGGCATAAAACACACACATGGAGTATCATAGATAGCACAGAAATAAACTCACAAATACAGGGCCAATTAATATTTGTAAAGGGAGCCAAGAACACTCAAAGGGGAAAAGACAGTCAAGAAGTGATACTGGAAAAAAAACTAGATATTTAGCTGCCAAAGAGTGAAATTGGGTCCCTACCTTATATCACTTTAAAAAAATAATTTGAAATGGATTAAAGCCTATAATATACTACCTGAAACTATAAAAACCCTAAATGAAAATATGGAGACGCTCTTTGACACTGATGCTGGCAATGAGTTTTTAGATATAGTGCCAGAAGAACAAGCAACAGAGGCAAAAACATACACGTGGAACTACATCAGACTGACAAGTTTCTGTACAGCAAAATAAACAATCAACAGAGTGAACAAGCAACCTACTGAATGGCAAAAAAAAAAAAAATCTGCATCTCATATATCAGATAAGAGGTTAATACCCTAAACATGGAAGGAACTCATACAACTCAATAACAAAAAAATTTTAAAAATTGAGAAGAGGACTTGGATAGACGTTTTTCTAAAGAACGCAGGCAAACAGACAAGAGATACATGAAAATACATTGAAAATTCCTAATCATCATGGAAATGTGAATGAGAGCCACAGTGAGATAGCTGCTCACACCTGTGAGAATGGTTAAGTGTCGGTGGGGGTGTGCAGGAAAGGGAAGTTGCTGCACTATTGATGCGAAAGTAAACTGGTCCATCCACTTGGAAAATATATGGAGTTTTCTCACACAATTAGAAACAGAACTATCCTATGATCCCGTCATCCCAATTCTGAGTTTATGTCTTAAGGAAATTAAATTGCTGTCTCAGAGAGAGAGCTGTGGATTTATGTTCATTGCAGCATATTTCACAATACCCAAGACATAAAATTCTAGGGCTTCCCTGTAGCTCAGTTGGTAAAGAATCTACCTGCAGTGCAGGAGACCCGGGTGTGTTTCCTGAGTCGGGAAGTTCCCCTGGAGAACAAATGGCAACCCACTCCAGTATTTTTGCCTCGAGAATCCCATAGAAGGAGGATACAACTTGGCGACTAAACCATCACCACCACCAAGACATAAAATTAATCTAAGTGTTCATCAACAGGTAAATGGATAAAGAAAATGGAATATTATCTGGGCATAAAAAAGAAATCCTGTCACTTAAAATGAACTGAATGGACCTTGAGAGCTTTATGATAAATAAAATAAGTGAGACAGAGAAACACAAGTTCTGTACACTCTTTCTTATATTTAGGATCTAAAATGAAAAGTCAAATTCATAGAAACAGAGTGGAGTACTTGTTGCCAGAGGCTGCAAGTGGTGGGTGGTAGGGAGATGTTGATCAAAGTGAAACATCCAATTGTAAGATAAGTAAATACTGGGGATCAAATGCACAGCATGGCAACTATAGTTATCAATATTGTATTACTGGCTGGGAAGTTACTGAGAGAATAAATCGTATGTGCTCTTATAATACACACACAAAATGTTAATTCTGTGAGAAAATGGATGTGCTGGGTTTCCCTGGTGGCTGAGCAGTAAAGAATCCACTTGCAATGCAGGAAACTTGGGTTCGATCCCTGGGTCAGGAAGATCCCCTGGAGAAGAAAATGGAAACCCACTCCAGTATTCTTGCCTGGGAAATCCTATGACAGAAGAGGCTGGTGGGCTGTGATTAAACAGCAGCAACAGTAATGGATGTGCTAACCTTATTGTGGTAATCATTTTGCAAGATATATATCAAATCACCACACTGTATACCTTAAACTTACACGAAGTTACATGGCCATTTTTTTCTCAATAACAATGGAAAGAAAGATAAAGTACAAGTTCAAAAAATTAAAAAAAAAAACTTGTTCATAGAGCAGGCTAAAAAAAGAAAAAGAAAATCACATGATCATATCAACAGAAGCAGGAAAAACATTGGATAAAATCGAATCCATTTGTGATTTTTAAAAAATCTAAACTAGGAATGGAGAGTAATTTTCTCAACTTGATAAAGGGTATTTGCAAAAAAAAACCTGCAAATATTCCATGTTCCTTTTATTGCACTTTGCAGATGTTGCATCTTTTACAAATTGAAGAGTTGTGACAACCAGTGTCAAAGAATGTATCAGCACCATTTTGCCACCAGCATGTGCTCACTCTGTGTCTCTAGGTCATATTTTGGTAATTCGTGAAACATCTTATATTTTTTAATTAGTATCATATTATTACAGTTACCTGTGGTCAGTCATCTTTAATGTTGCAATTGTAATTGATCTGGGCTGCCACAAATCATGCCCTTATATATAAGACTGGAAACTTATTAGATAAATGTCTGTGTTCTGACTGCTCCAACTCGCTGTTCCTCCATCTTTTCCTCTATCTTTGGGCCTCCCTCTAATCTGAGACACACAAACATTAAAATCAGGCCAATTAATAACCTTATAATGGTATTTAAGTGTTCAAGTGAAAGGAACAGTCACATGTCTTTCATTGTATATCACATGTCGGACTCTTTGCAGCCCCATGGATTGTAGACTTCAGGCTCCTCTGTCCATGGAATTTTCCAGGCAAGAATACTGGAGTAGGTAGCTGTTCCCTTCTCCAGGGGATCTTCTCAACCCAGGGATTGAACCCAGGTCTCCCACACTGCAGGCAGATTCTTTTCTGTCTGAGCCACCAGAAAAGTCCAGAAATGATTGAACTTAGTTAGGAAGGCATATAGAAACCTGAGATAGGCAGAAAGGAAATTAAAATACCTACTCCAGTGAATACATGAATGATAAGAAAGCAAATAGCCTTATTGCTGATATGGATAAAGTTTTAGCTGTCCGGAGAGAATATCAAACCAGCCACAACAGTCCCTTCAGCCAAAGCACAATCCATAGCAAGCCCCTAACTCTCTTCAATTCTATGAACAGTAAGAGAGGTGAAGAAGCTGCAGAACAAAAGTTTGAAGCTAGCAGAGGCTGATTCATCCGGTTTAAGGAAGAAGCTATCTTCATAATGTAAAAAAAACAAGGTTAAGTACCAATTGCTGATATAGAAGTTGTTACAAATTATCCAGATCTAGCTAAGAAAATGAATGAAGATGGCTACACTAAACACAGATTTTCAGTGCAGCCAAAACATCCTTCTACAGGAATAAAATGTCATCTAGAACTTCCATAGCTAGAGAGGATAAATCAATGCTGAATTCAAAGCTTCAAATTATTGTGGTAATCATTTTGCAAGATACATATATATCAAATCATCACACTGTATATCTTGAACTTACACAAAGTTACATGTCAATTTTTTCTCAATGCCATTGGAAAGAAAGATAAAGTGCAGCAGTAAATTTCAAAAAAAAACTTTAAAAAAAACCTATTAATCATACAAGCAGACTAAAAAGAAAAAAAATCACATGATCATATCAGTAGAAGCAGAAAAAACATTGGACAAATATCTGCAGGGTTTTTTGCTGACTCTCCTATTAGGAACTATTGCAGCTGATGACTAAGTTGAGCTCAATGCTCATTTACCATTCTAAAAATTCTAGGGCCCTTAAGTATCATGAAAACTCAGCAGTGGCCACAGGATTGGAAAAGGTCAGTTTTCATTCCAATCCCAAAGAAAGGCAATGCCAAAGAATGCTCAAACTACCACACAATTGCACTCATCTCACATGCTAGTAAAATAATGCTCAAAATTCTCCAAGCCAGGCTTCAGCGGTATGTGAACCATGAACTTCCAGACGTTCAAGCTGGTTTTAGAAAAGGCAGAGGAACCAGAGATCAAATTGCCAACATCTACTGGATCATTGAAAAAGCAAGAGAGTTCCAGAAAAACATCTATTTCTGCTTTATTGACTATGCCAAAGCCTTTGACTGTGTGGATTGCAATAAACTGTGGAAAATTCTAAAAGAGATGGGAATACCAGACCACTTGACCTGCTTCTTGAGAAACCTATATGCAGGTCAGGAAGCAACAGTTAGAACTGGACATAGAACAACAGACTGGTTCCAAATAGGAAAAGGAGTACATCAAGGCTGTATATTGTCACCCTGCTTATTTAACTTATATGCAAAGTACATCATGAGAAACGCTGGGCTGGAAGAAGCACAAGCTGGAATCAAGATTGCCGGGAGAAATATCAGTAACCTCAGATATGCAGATGACACCACCCTTATGGCAGGAAGTGAAGAGGAACTCAAAAGCCTCTTGATGAAAGTGAAAGATGAGAGTGAAAAACTTGGCTTAAAGCTCAACATTCAGAAAACGAAGATCATGGCATCTGGTCCCATCACTTCATGGGAAATAGATGGGGAAACAGTGACATACTTTATTTTTTGGAGCTCCAAAATCACTGCAGATGGTGATTGCAGCCATGAAATTAAAAGATGCTTACTCATTGGAAGGAAAGTTATGACCAACCTAGATAGCATATTGAAAAGCAGAGACATTACTTTGCCAGCAAAGGTCTGTCTAGTCAAGGCTATGGTTTTTCCAGTGGTCATGTATGGATGTGAGAGTTGGACTGTGAAGAAAACTGAGCACCGAAGAATTGATGCTTTTGAACTGTGGTGTTGGAGATCCAACCAGTCCATTCTGAAGGACATCAGCCCTGGGATTTCTTTGGAGGGAATGATGCTGAAGCTGAAACTCCAGTACTTTGGCCACCTTATGCAAAGAGTTGATTCATTGGAAAAGACTCTGATGCTGGGAGGGATTGGGGGCAGGAGGAGAAGGGGACGACAGAGGATGAGATGGCTGGATGGCATCACTGACTCGATGGACCTGAGTCTGAGTGAACTCCGGGAGTTGGTAATGGACAGGGAGGCCTGGCGTGCTGCGATTCATGGGGTCGCAAAGAGTCGGAGACAACTGAGTGACTGAACTGAACTGAACTAATTATCATGTTAAATCTGTCTGCCCACGCTCTATAAATGGAAAAACAAAGCCTGGATGACAGCACATCTGTTTACAACATGGTTTACTGAATATTTGCAGCCCATTATTGAGATCTACTGCTTAGGGGAAAAAAAAAAGAGATTCCTCTCAAAGTATTTCTTCTCATGGACAATGCACTTGCTTGCCCAAGAACTCTGATGGAGATGCACAAAGAGATTAATATTGTTTTCATGCCTGCTATCACAATATCCATTCTGTAGCCTATGGAATCAAGGAGTCACTTTGACTTTAAAGTCTTATTATTTAAGAATATATGTGAGGCTATAGCTGCCTCAGATCCTCTGATGGATCTGAGAAAATTCAATTTAAAACATTCCGGATAGGATTTACCATTCTAGTTGCCATTGAAAACATTTGTCCTTCATGGAAGAGGTCAAAATATCAACATACACAGGCGTATGGAATAAGTTGATGCCCATTTTCATGGATAACTTTGATGTGTTTAAGACTTCAGTGCAGATGTGGTAGAAATCACAAGAGAACCAGAATTAGAGGTGAAGTCTGAAGATGTGACTCAACTGCAATTTCATGCTAAAATTTGAACAGATAAATTGCTTCTTATGGATGAACAAGGGAAATGATCTCTTGCAATAGAGTCTACTTCTGGTGAGAGTGCTACAAAGACTATTGAAATGACAACAAGGAACTTAGAGTATTACATAAGCTTAGGTGATAAAGCAGTAGCAGAGTTTGAAAGGACTGACTCCAACCTTGATGGAAATTCTACTGTAGGTAAAACAGCCCTGCATGTTACAGAGAAATCTTTCATGAAAGGAAGAGTTGATAAATGCAGCAAAATTTATGGTGTCTCATTTTAAAAACTGCAACAGCCACCTCTACTATGATGTCCTTCAGTAGGTGAATGGATATATAAACTGTGATGCATCCAGAGACTGGAACATTATCCAGCACTAAAAAGAAATGACCTATTAAATTAGGAAAAGACACAGAGAATTTTCAATGCATATTACTAAATGAAAGAAGCCAATTTGAAAAGACTACCTACTGTATGACTCCGGGTATGATACAATAATAAAATCAGTGGTCACTAGAGGTGACCATGGGGGGCGCCCCTGGTGGCTCAGCAGTAAAGAATCTGACTGCCAATGCAGGAGACATGGGTTTGATCCTTGGGTAAGGAAGAGCCTCTGGAGAAGAAAATGGTAACCCACTCCAGTATTCTTGCCTGGGAAATCCCATGGACAGAGGAGCCTGACGGGATGCAATCCATAGGGTTGAAAAAGAGTCGGACACAACTTAGTGATTAAACAACAACAAGGGTTGGCCATGGGGGAGAAAGATGAATTGGCAGAGCACAGAGGACTTGAGTGCAGTGAAAATACTTTTATATGATGCTGTAACAATTAATAAGTGTCACCATAGATTAGTCCAAATCCATAAACTGTACATCACCTTGGGTGAATGAACTCAAAGATTGATGATGAACTTTTGGCGATTATGATGTGTCAATATTCAGTAATCCTGGAGGGGGTGGTCGGGGGAGGTGTGGAGAGGGATACTATTCTGGTGAGTAATGTTGATAATGGGGGAAGCCATGTATGTATGAGTAGAGGGGTATCAATCTCTGTTCCTTCTTTACAACCTTCCTAAAACTGTTCCAAAAATTATCTTTAATTTTTTAAAACTATCATCTACTATTACCATTATTTTGAAATCTCCTCCAGAACTTGGGCGGATAGGGCAAGCTGGTCGCACTCCGAGCCAGTGGCCGATTCAGCTTCTCTTCTTGCCTATGTTCCTTCTACAGTGTAAAGACTTGGCCAACACTTCTCTGGACACTGGGGCCGCTCTGCCCATCTCAGCCCACCACCACCCTCAAAGGTGTGCAGACTACTGGAGCTGACATCTGGACCTGAAGTGTTGAAGGGCCAAATTATATAGCTTTTATTTCTACATTACTAAATATAAATGACACTCTTGGTTAGTCTTCACGGACACAGGATCTATGGAAGACATCTGGAATGATTAACCAAGTTATACACGAGAGTGTATACCTTACGATTCAACAAAAGGTGCATTTGTATTATGTGTTTATTATGCATTTTTTTATGTGCTATGCTTAATAATTAATGCAGTTTTTTTGATATTTTTGATATATGATAATTGGATTAGAACATCAAATATATGACTGAGTTCATGGTGGCACTTGAAATGTCCATGGTCACTTTTGGAGACTGCTAGTGAAAATGTCTTTATTCTGAAAACTAGTTTTTAATGAAATGTTTAATAAAGAGTGTTTAATTAAATGTGACCCAAATTTCCTTTTATTTTGTCCCTAATAAGCTTAGACCCATCCTGAAAAAATGAGGTGAACTGGACAGCACTGACAAAGTCAAATCAGCTCATCCATCTCACAACTCGTGCAAGAACTCTAATAGTACCAACAGGAGTGTCCTGGGGTCATGATGGACAGATGGAGCTGCACCCCTTGTCTGGTGGATTTCTCCTTGGCAGCCATGGAGGCAGATCTTAGAAAAGAAAACTGGAGCAGCATAATGAACCGGAAGGCGCAACAGGCTCATCTCTAAATCACACTCATCCAGAGAAAGCTCTAAGCAGTGAGATTTGCAAACTTTTAAGGTGTCCACTCTCAGATGATGAGGGTTCTAAAACAAGCCAAGTGCTAGAAACTCAGACATAGAGAACCAGCTTGATGTGGTTAAAATTACATCATTTCCGGAACTTCATCTCTAGTATCTTTAGCATATAATATCCAAAACCCAGAGCACTGAAATCATAATGCCAGTTGGTAGAAAAGTTAACAATAAAAATATAAGAAAATGATAATAATACAGATGTGAAACCAACAATGAAATCATGAACAGCAACAATGACTTTCGGATTATGAGTGTGCTGCCTCTAAGCCAGGCTCTGTCCTACATACCTCGTTAAATTCTGATAAACACCGTGATTATCCTTATTTCACTTGCGAGGTAACCAGCAACCACAGATAAGTTTAGTAGCTTTCCCATAAGCAGCAGACATGGGATTTGAACCCAGTTGTGTCTGACTCAAATCCTGTGTTAACACTGGAACCCATTCCTTCTGTCGATTACATTCTCAGGAAGAAGCGGCAAATTATGAGAGAAAAAAAAAAAAAAAAAAAACTTGGTATTTTATTTCCAATGATAAAAATTCATTTTTTCAAGGAAAGGGGCCAGCACTTAATCAGGATTTGCCAAATGCCATCAAGCTCATTTTCACAATGGTAATATCTACTTGACAACCAGAGATAAAAGTGATCTTCTTTGAAAACGAGGCCACAATCCAGATAAAATAAAAATGTCTGATACAAGGTAAGCTTTAATTTAATTTAAGTCTTGGTAAACAGCTTGCCTAAAAATGACTTTTGCAAGTCACGTACAGTTTTTCAACTGTCATTTTGTATTGACCTTCACAGGCCTGAAATATATTGCACTGGACTTGTGAAGCTTATGAGAATGATATTAAAGTTGGTAATATTTTTAAAATCTTATTTTATATCCACTCTCACTTTTACTTCACTGTGTACAGTTCTTGGGAGGAATGATTTTATAGAGTGTTCTTAGATATCTGCCAGTTTTCTTGTTAATTAGAATTTATGGAAGCTAATTCAATAAATCACTGTAAAGGTAGAATGTTTATTCAAGTCAAATGCAGCGAATCACATATCAAAAGAATAGTCCCCACAATATTTCAATGCTAGGTAGTATGTTTTAAGGTTTTAAAAAAGTGTGTTGAAGGCCTAGCATTCAGCTTATCAAAATTTGCATATGCAAGTAGGATTTGGAATAACTTACTTTAAATTTTTTCTTATTGAATATAACTCTTTTATAATATAATCTATTTCTTCTATCTCAATTTTCACTTTTCAGAAATCTCATCATAGAAATTAATCTTCTTTAAGGTGTGGTACCTTTTGCTTTGTTGGCCAATGTGGAGCTCAATTCAGCATCATACATTCATATTTCATACATATTTCACTTTATAGTCAGCAATCCTCTACTAATTTGGGGAATAATCAGTTGCTGAGATAATCAATAACATGCTACATAAAAAAATAACATATAAACAATATAAATATGAAAATGATGTTAAGAAAACACTAGGACGTGTGGTATGCACAATTAGAATCTTCTAGAAGTGGAAAATTATACACTATAGTACTGTAGTCTTTCTAAGTAAAAATTTTTTAAAAACTACAAGGTGTTTTATAATCACAAGTAAAATAATAAAACTCTTTTTGGGGGGTGTCATGTCTTTAAATTTCATTTTAATAGACTATATTAATTACCTAATCATTGATTTGTATTTTAAAAAAATGACTTCAAATTGACTTTTTGATAAAGATACCTAGAAAAGTAGAAAGGAAAAGATTTTCTATTCTAGAATTCTAGTCCAAGAAGATTACTAGTTAACAGGGTGGCGAAAACAAGAATACTTTTAGACTGCAAAGCCCCACTCCTTTTTATAGTTAGCCATAGGGGGATGCGTGCCACATATATAAGAGACTAAAGCAAGAAAAACAAAGAGAAGTGATTCAGTAACAGAAGACCCAGCACAGCAGACTGGTGGAGCGTAGTTCTGAAGGGAGAGTCCAGAAGGACAGCAGTGCCCAGATGATAAGGGTTGCTGGTCTAGAAGGAGGTAGAAGTTTCCAGAATGAAAGTCTTGAAAAAGTAACTGACGTATATATAAATGTCTTGAGAGGAGACTGCCAGAGAATTTAATGATGACTTAGTGGAGACTACCTAGAAAGTAAAAGAACAAAAAAATTACACTAAATTAAAAGCAAAGGAATTATTAACTCTATGAAAAACAGAAAATGTGTAAGAAAAGGTGTGTTTATTCCCTAGCACAGTCTTCAGCAAAACTTATTAATAGTATTACACACTGAATATTAATAAAAAAATAACAGTATTAAGAATATTAAAGATGTAAGTATAGCTGGGGGCCGGGGTAGTAAAAAGAGATAAATCTTCTTCTTCTTTTGTGGAAAGTCCATTGATAATGCCCCAAATTCAAATAACTCTAAGAGGGCGGAGAAGAGGAAGAAGTAGTTGTTAAGACATAGCAATACAAACATGTTGCTTACAGATAGGAAAGTGAATTCTGAAGAAATATAACAGAAATGTTGGAGGCAGCTGCAATTATGAAAAGGGAAATGAAGGGTTGAACCAGGAATGGTCATTCTTAACATTTTGGAATCAGATATTTGAAACTACTGCAAGTGTAAGTAACTACACTACATATGGTCGGCCTTGTGTATAAAAGCATTTTATTTAGGAGAGCAAGGTAGAAAGTCCAAAGTTTAGTCTGTGGAGAATCATCAAATTTCAAGACATTCAGAATTTTTAATAAGCTATGTTATCATTCTATCAACAGAATACATGTCCTGTACCAAAATAACATTACATCTACTTGCTATTCATATAGACTATGCATCTGACACAGTACACATTTTTAGGTCTCACGTGCATTTTAGCAGTCATTTAGCCCTGACAACTCAAAAACATGTGAGCCAGGCTCTTCAAACTTGGTTTTACTGGCACAGTGGGATCACAGTTTTCTGAATGAAATATATAAAAACAAACACCTCGAGGTTTCACAAGTAGAAAACCATCCGTATCACAAGGTCGATTTTAATAAAAGTCTCAGTATTATAAAGCTCATAATTTTATTACAGCTGATGTACATTCCAAATGATGTACAATAAACTTTCAACTTCCTTCTTTTATGCATTTAACTCAAAAACTAGACTGGAGCTTGTTCATCAGGTACTCATCAGATGGGGATTTAGAGATGAATAATGTAACCAAGGTGTCTGTCTCATGATTCTGCTCACTCATTAAGTATGATATACTGAAATTCTCAGAGAAATGCTAAAATCCCCTTATTTATGTTTTTATATTCCTCAGCCAAACAATGTTCTCAAATTAAGATCACTAGATTGGTTTCTTTAATTAAAGGTTAAAAACCTGTTTCAATTTAGGTGCAGTCGATTAGAGACAGAATATGAGGAAAATGCATGGCTCCATATCCACGAAAAGACTTCCCCCAAGTACGTTTAATACATCTTACTTGGAACCTAGAATTCCTTTTCCTCTGGGAATAATACCAGAATGAGAGCAGCTAATACATTGAGTGTGTTTGGTGTTCATAGGAACCTATCGCTTATGTATTTTTTATTGGCAATAATCACGTGTGTATATTTGAACATGCAAATGTATTCAAATCATGCTTTGTGTCAAAAAAAATTAATAGTATAGTCAATTAGGGTAGTTTAAGTTTTTCTTACTTATTTCTAAAGGCACATAGAGCACTAAAAATACAGATGTGTGCCCAGAGGTTCCAGGCAGCTTATGTTTCAGCATGAAATTCGATATTTGATGGTATATTATTTTCTCATTCCCATCAACATTTTTTGCATGAACTGCATTATGCATAGCTTAGGATTTGGGGAGGAGGTGTACAAATTAAATCTCATTGCTGTGAACAATTTGCTTCCAGGTACAATGCCAAAAAAAGAAAAAAAAAAAAGGACTTTTGCAGTAAAGTCATTTCAATGTAAATCTATTAAAGTCTATTGTAGTAAAGAGCTTTGAAAAACTAAACTTTTTTAAAACATTATTTTGAATCAAATACAATATTTTAAAATAAACAAATATGGACGAGCTCTGTCTTGGACATATTACTGCATATGTAGGACTTTCTTATTTCAAAAGAATGGGACCTTTTTTGTAAATGCTCTTTTCTAAAATGTGGGAGAACAATGTCCGTTCCAAAGTAGATTTTGCACAGTCTCTGCATTCTCAAAATTATTAACTTGGTGAATCAGTGCATCCCTTCACAGATATTGTGAGGAAGACTGGTCCCACTCCCTGTCCAAAGTTTCACACAAGATTCATTAGTAAATTTTTTATTTTTTAGATGAAATCAATAAACCCAGTCAATGCTCAATTGTCTTATGTAAGATATATGATACAAACAATTATAACCAAAAAAAAAAAAAAAAGTGGTATATTTCATTACAGTTTACACAAAGGAGTTTGGTCCATACTTCTACCACATATACACGATACGCATTTTGTAACTGAACAGTTCCCCTCTCCAAAATCACCATAATAATTTTTTAAATGTATAATTAGAGCACCTGCCTCAAATTCTTTGAAAGGTTTTTAGTTCCTTTCTTGGGAGAAGTGATTCTGGCTGTTTCTTTTTTAATCAAAGCTACTTTGCTAAATTGCTTTCCAACCAGACCTCAGAATATTAGCTGAGGCTGGCCCTGGCCTTGTTGCAATTTGAATATTAACAGTCATAGTTTTACAGCCACTCCATGTTGAGTAATGCACTGCAACTCCCACAATTCAGCCGTCCTTCCTTCCCTTCTCTGGCTGGCCCTGGCCCTTGGAATGTTTGCGGGGTGTCACCGTGAATGTGCTCAGAGCAGAGTTATATGGCATCATTTGGAGAAACATTGCGTTAATAACCAGAGTTCAAGGGCAAAGGATATAAACGGAGCAAATTACAAGTCTGAACAGATATATAGCTTTTGCTAAAAGGGACATGGGCTGCTACTTTATTTACTGGCCACCGGTTCACTTGTGGAAGGTGCCGGAATGCACGAAGGCCTTTTTAAATGATCGCATCACAGTTTAAGAAAACAACACAAATTTTCAGGCTTGAAAGAATGGCAGTGCAAAAATCAACGGGTCTGAGTTTCCTAATCAGAGAATACGACTTGCTATAAAGTACCTCAAGTTTCCGAGGTAATTTCACAGATGATAATATCATTTTATATGCCCCCATGAAGGTACGGTGGAAAAAGCCTGCTGGAAACCTAAATTCAGTAGATCATTTTAAATTGCAACCTGACTCAATGTTGTCCAAGATTTCTTGCTATGATTATTTTAACCTGGGGTTACCACCTTAGTTCAAAATTAACACCATGAAGGAGTGATTTGTAAAAACACTCTTTTATTTTTATATATGGGGGCTTCAGGGCTACCCAAAATAATGAAATAAAAATGAAACCAATAATGAAATAAAAAGGGAACCAAAAAATTCAGAAGAAGGGAAGCCAGAAGAATTTTTTTTTAAAAAGGACAACTTTGTTAATAATCAAAAAAGAAATAATTTTCACCTTCTAATTACCAAATATTTTAAATAATATTCTGAATAATACTGAGTAAACTGTAAAATATGTGGCCTAATATTTTCCTATTGGTAGGATGGAAGGCTACATTTTTTTTTTTTTTCGTAAAATAGCTTGGAAACTATTATGAAACTATCAAAATGTCCATAAATCATGGCTTATTTACTCCATTAAAATTTATTTGAAATCAATAAATTCAAAAATGAAAATTTTGCTTTAAGATGTCCCTTACTGTAGTATCTACTTTACTGAAATCTAGAAGCAACCTGCATATCCAACAATGGGGAAATGGTTAAGGAAATTACATACATATGCCCCATAAAATATATTATTATTAAAACTGATAAATAGGGCTATTCTCTACTACCAATAATTAAAAAAAAAAAAAACTACTTTGACATTATACAAAACAACCCCACAGGATTCAAATGTGCTCTTTTATAAAGTATTTAAGCATCCACAAAAAATATTTTTTTACAAAATGCATGGATTTATGTGTATACTTGTTTCTTTTCTTTTTCGGTATATACTATCAGTGTTAGCCTGATGGGATTATTAGGTTTCCTTTAATTTTTTTTTCTGTTTTCTAAAGTTAGAACATTAAAATATAGCATTTAAAAGAGAAATGCATGCAAGTTATTTTTCGCCCTGATCACTTTTCAACCACAGTGAGATAAAGCACATCTTTGTGACATGGTTCAGTCTCACTTACTGATATTTTAAACGTGGCTTTCATTTTGTTACTGGTGTAGTGGGGAGGCAGAGGGGGTTGGTGACTGCTCTAAAGCACAATTAGAACACTTCCCTCACACACACACACACACACACACACACACACACATATATATATGTATATATGTATGTATCTATGTATAAAGCCACTATATTCTCTAAACTCTTTTGCTCTCAGAGGTGACTGCATCAGCGTTCAGCCAGGACTGCATTATTCCTGGACACGAGATGTATTACCGTCAGCTGGCCGCTTGTACAGGACGAAATGCTCACGGTGAACCGACCTGTCCTTCAGTTGCCAAAGAGCCCAGATGATACAATAGCTCTCTACCAGTCCCATCTCCATGATGCTTCACGATATATTTTTTCCTGTTAACCCGTCTGTCTGCTTCAACCCTCGCTCTCAAACTAATGAGTTTTAAAAAGGACACTTCTTAAATCGAATTGCCTAAAACCACTCGTTGTCATCTTTTTGCAAGGATAAACAAACATATTCAAATTGCTCGTGACTTTTAAACACGTAAGAGCCAGACAAATTATGAAAATTTTACACATTCTAATCTGCAGAGGATATCTCTAGAACACGTCTATCTCATTTTATTCTTTTTTGAAATTAAGTTCTGTTAAACATTTAATATCCAATTGTCTTATCCTGCACAGACCATCTAAAATGCATCCCCCTCCACAATTTTTTTAAACGTATTTTCAATGATTTGCTATTTCCTGAGATGAAAGGATGCAACTGTTCAGGTCTGATTTCATACTGCTTCTCAGATCCTGATAGAGCATCATTCACAGACAAGACAAACAGGAGTTAGAAGCTGTTTGGGAAGGGGAGGCTTAGGGGTTGTTCGGATGGCAAAATGATTTGTCAAACGTCAATCCAAAATTCTGCGAGGTCCTAGGCACTCCACTTTCCCAGAGCGCGTTTTGCTTTCTCCCACAGAGATGGACTAGAAACTCATCTTCAAAATCTAAACGTTCCCAGCCCGGTTCTTTTGTGCCTGCGTCTCGCTCTCCCGGCTCCGGCCGGCAAGCTCCGAGCTTGCGCGTTTTTACCTTCCGCTCGCCCAGCCGTTCGGACCCCGGCGGGAGACAGGCCATCCATCACCCACCCGGCTCCCGCCCGGCTCGCCGCCGTGGCCAGTCGGGCGGCAGGTAGGGCCACACCTGCGGCCGCCCGCCCCATCCCTGCTCTACCCTCCGCTCGCCTCCGGGGCTGGCAGTGCCCTGGGGAAGCCCCGCTTTCTCCGAGGCCAGGACTGGACAGGTGCGCTCAGGTGACCAGGCGGAGTGCGCTCGGAGCCCGCCGCTGGCGGCTAGGGGTCCGCAGGATCGCGGGGCGATTCGTTTTCGCAGACACCTGCTTTGGATCGTGTGTGTGGACCCACGGGCCCTCACTGTGTTTATAGTCTCCCCAAACCGGAAGAATTCTGATGCTTACCTTTGGGAGGGAAGAGTCAGTGAGAACACATGCAAGTCACAGAGTTCTTTGCCTCTATGAACCAGGGATGGAGTTTGCCAGCCGAGTGTGAATTCGGCATGTCCTCTTGCACACTTCAGACAGTATCTCCCCAAGATTTAACTGAGCAATATTAACACTGCACTAATAGCTAGTCTCCATACGGCGCCCAGACAAAACCTAACCCATATCTTAAGGGTCATGAGAACAGATTGCAACAATACAGAGAAAGAGCTGAATCTCAAATCACAGAAGTCTTCCTTTTCCAAATAGGCAAAATAATTGTATCGCAAGCACCTTGCTTTTGGAATTCTGAGTTTCTAGGCTGCTCTGTGCTCGAGGCAGCTACAATTAGCTTTGTTAATGTGGTACAGACTTTGTAACTGGAATCCGTAACTCTTTCTGGTATGAAGGATCCAAAACTTCTACTTTATCATGTAATTTGAGAACAATTGAGGACGATGAGAATCGGACACCCTCCCCTCAGCAGTGTCTATATAGTTGTCAATTACATCCAGACAAGGCTTTGGAACAGAACAGACTGTGCTGCTGGTGGCATCAACGCTTCACGGTTTCTCAAAGAAAGCATATCTTTTAAAAACAAACCAAAAAAAAACAACCACAGCAGCAAGTATCACCCCAACCCTGTACCCGTGTCTTGCTTCTGAATCATAAATCATGAAATAAGAGTGAACAGTGACTCCAGCCTTCCTGCCTTTAGCAACCGGAACTGATAATGCCGAAAAGGAAGAGAAACAAACATTTGAGCTATATGGCTGTTGGGGGAGGGTGCCTGTGGGAAGTTCCAGGTTCACCATTTGTTAGAGACCTCCCAGGGTTAGGAAGTGTCTTTCTTCAAAGTAGTTCAGTTCAGTTCAGTTCAGTCGCTTGGTCGTGTCCGACTCTTTGCGACCTCATGAATCGCAGCAAGGCAGGCTTCCCTGTCCATCACCAACTCCCAGAGTTCACTCAGACTCATGTCCATCTAGTCAGTGATGCCACCCAGCCATCTCATCCTCTGTCGTCCCCTTCTCCTCCTGCCCCTAATCCCTCCCAGCATCAGAGTCTTTTCCAATGAGTCAACTCTTCGCATGAGGTGGCCAAAGTACTGGAGTTTCAGTTTTAGCATCATTCCTTCCAAAGAAATCCCAGGGCTGATCTAAGTGTTTCTCAAACCCAGCTTCACAAGAGACTAACCTTGGAGTTTTTAAGAAAATACAGGTGCTTCCAGTGTCTCCTAGTTTATAATCTATGGGAACTTGAATTTGTATCCTACTGCTGTGTGGAAATTGTATAAATCTTAATTATGTTGAATTGGCTCAAAATAAAAAGATGCAAGCTTTCAGTTACAAGATAATTAAATACTAGTGATGTATAGTATATGCATGATGACTATAGTTAACACTGCCCTATGATGGATATGAAAGTTTAGAGAATAAATCCTGAGTTCTCATTACAAGGAAAAAAAAATATTTTTTTTGTATCTATGTGAGATGATGGATGCTCACTAAACTTACCATGGTAATCATTTCATGATGTATATAAGTGAAGTCATTATGCTGTGTACCTTAAACTTGTACAGTGATGTATGTCAATTTTATCTTAATAAAACTGGTGGGAAAAAGAAAATACCAGTGCCCAGAGCAACATTCTGATTCTCTTGGTCTTGGGTGTGGTCTGAATAGAAGTACTCTGGAAAACCTTTCCTGTCATTGCAATGCGCAGTCCTCCAGCTGCACATTCCAATTTTGTTCTGTTTTATAGGATATATGAATGGGATTCGTGGGGTATTATTCTGTTTCATGGGATACAAGTGTCCCTTCTCCTTCATTCTTTCTCTTCCCTCCAAACACAGCACAGAACCCACAGTAGATAAACAAAGTCTCTTCTCTTTGTGAATTAGAAAAGAATAGTGAAATACAGTTGGTTTATAATACTATGTTAATTTCAGATATACAGTAAAGCTGTTCAGTTATACACCATATATATTCTTTCTTTACATTCTCTTCCTTTATAGGTTATTACAATTTATTGAGTGTAGTTTTTCCTTATCCTTCATTTGCTCCTATTCGCATTCTGGTCTATTCATTCTAGATACTAAAAGTGTATCATTGTGTTGTGAGTGTTTACTCACCGAGTCATGTCTGACTCCTTGCGACCCCATGGACTGCAGCATGCCAGTCTTCCTTGTCCTTCACCACCTCCCAGAGTTTGCTCAAATTCATGTCCATTGAGTCGGTGATGCTGTCTGGCCATTTCACCCTCTGCCTCCCTCTTCTCCTTTTGCCTTCAATGTATCATTACCCATTTTCATACCGTGATATTAATAGAAGTTGTTTTTGCTATTGATAGTTTCATGTTTTCATTATTTAAAGTATTGACTGGAGTGGGGGGATTCTTACTGAGGGATTCTGAACTCTAAAATATTTTTCTTAGAAAGTTCCACCTTGAGCTTGTGGCTTTTTATTCATCGGATTCAGGCCCACTTTAAGCTTCCCCAGATCACACTCCGATGTCTGGATCCACATTTTGTAAGATCAGAGCATCCTGCCTGTTCACCAAAGTGGAACTGGTGTTACTCTTTCCCTGGATTTTCCGTGCTCTCTGTGGCCAGCAGTGCCACATTGCTGGATTATGTTGTACACTTTTCCTTGAGAGATAGATGATCTGTTCTTTGATTAGACACCCTGACCTTTTACGGGTGTTGATCATTGATCTTGATCTGGGCTGGAGAGAAAGCTCTTGACTCTGAAAAGTTCCTCTGCTGCCAACACCAGAGGGAAATTCAGTTTCTGCATCCACATACCCACGGCAGCAGGATTTCTCTTCAATTAGGACTTTTCTCGTTATTATTTTACTTTTATTAAGCAAGCTGCAGCCTCCATTTTCCAGCTCTGGCTTTTAGTTACAGTAATCAATTTTTCAGTGTAACTGGCTGTAATTGTTGGCTTGGATATTGAGCTTTCATGGGGCTTAGACAGAGTGCGTTCCCATGAAGGGGCTTCTCCATACCTCGTAGACAGATGGGTAATAATACCATACATTAATACCTCCACATTGGCTTATGTGTGTTTGACCACAGTGCAAGCATAATTATTTTTGCCCAGTAAAAGCTATTAGAGATCTATTTGGTAGGTTTTACGATCAATAGCTCCTGTGATATTTGTGTTGCAGCCACAGAATAATCAATTGAAGGTCATATAAAGTAAATTACCATCCTCCTATAATGATTCTTTTTTCTAGATGAGAATTGGGTTTTATTATTTCATCAGGAGCCTCTCTCGATGCATGCTCTGTCTGTTTGAGAAAGAGAGAGATAAAAGTTGTGAGCGTGTTTTGAACACAGTATTAATATCCATTACTCGAATTTATGTTATCGGATTATTGAATTAGTGGATTCACACTGGAATTCCTTCCAAACCCTTTCTTATGGACTCAGTGCCACAGTTAATAATAGGCGGGAGCACACAGATGTCTTTTGATACACGGTGGAGTGAGTCACTTTGCAAAAGTCAATCTTTGTAGCTGTCTCTTTAAAGCAAATTTAGAGTTGGTTAAGTGTGTTCTATTGACAGGGTGCCTGAATTTTTCTCTTCAAACCCTTTTGGAGAGTGACTGGTCAACTAACCAGGGGATGGAGGCCAGAAGGCTGAATATCCTAGTTCACTGCCCACTGGTACCTCAAGGTACAACCAAGATCAAAGTAGAGTGGGGCAAGGATGCTGTACGTGCTTTCCCGGGGGCGGGGGCGGGGGGGCTTCTCCCTTGGCTGAGATGCCTAAGCTGGATTTCCTACTCATGTTGTGAGCCAGAGTGATGGCCGTGCCTCTAGGAAAGATTGCAGTTTGCCAACCTGAGGCGTACAATCCCCCAGCTGTCTTAAAGGGACCCATTTTCGGAGTTCAGCCTTTCTTTTTGTGGGTGCAATCAGTTGTGCACTGAAAAACTGCAGCCACAGTTGGATAACTGCAGGCACAACAGGCCACCAGAGGCCTCTTTGCTCCAAATTTTGTACCTGCAACTAATTGCACTTACAGAAAATGGGAGTCTGGTAGGAGATTTTTTAAAAATTTGGGCCAGTAAATTCTCCATGGAGGGACTAGGCGAGGAGAGAGACAATTACTCACTTTCTTAAAGACAAAGGCAAATAGAGGCATCCTTTTCTTTACACACTCCATCCAGCCTGGAGTGCAGGGCTTGGGAACCAAATACCAGGTAGCACAAGTACCCTGATCGTTTGGGACACGGCCCATCTGTGACATTTCACAAACGTACCAGAAATCATTTGTTGAAAAGTACAGTGGAAAAGACACTGGTGAGTTTAAGGCTATGTGCTTCATGCTAGGTTGCTTCAATCGTGTCCAATTCTTTGCGACCCTATGGATTGTAGCCCACCAGGCTCCTCAGTCCATGGGATTCTCCAGGCAAGAATACTGGAGTGGGTTGCTATGCCCCCTCCAGGGAAATCTTCCCAACTAGTGGGTTCTTTACCACTAGCACCACCTGAGAAGCCTGTTAAGACAACAACTTTTGTGATAATTTAATGTGTTTTTAAAAAATGGGAAAAGACTCCTTTGAAGAAATGTTTATTAGGGATATTACTTTTCATTTGCTTTGGGGACAATTAATGCAGAAATTAAGATTAAGTGCCTCTAGATTTTAATCAAATGATAAATTAACAGATATTTTCAATTTATGTGAAATAATATATATTTATGTACATACATATATTCATGTTCAGTTCAGTCTCTCAGTGTCTCAGTCATGTCTGACTCTTTGTGACCCCATGGATTGCAGCATGCCAGGCTTCCCTGTCCATCATCAACTCCCAGAGGTTGCTCACACTCATGTCCATCAAGTCGGTGATACCATCCAACCATCTCATCCTCTGTCGTCCCTTCTCCTCCCGCCTTCAATCTTTCCCAGCATCAGGGTCTTTTCAAATGAGTCAGTTGTTTGCATCAGGTGGCCAAAGTATTGGAGTTTCAGCTTCAGCATCAGTCCTTCCAATCAATATTCAGGACTGATTTCCTTTAGGAGGGACTAGTTGGATCTCCTTGCTGTCCAAGGGCATTGGAGAAGGAAATGGCAACCCACTCCAGTGTTCTTGCCTGGAGAATCCCAGGGATGGGGGAGCCTGGGGGGCTGCCATCTATGGGGTCGCACAGAGTCAGACATGACTGAAGCGACTTAAGCAGCAGCAACAGCAGCTGTCCAAGGGACTCTCAAGAGTCTTTTCCAACACCACAGTTCAAAAGTATCAATTCTTCGACACTCAGCTTTCTTTATAGTCTGACTCTCACATCCGTATATGGCTAGTGGAAAAACCATAGCTTTGATGAGGCGGACCTTTGTTGGCAAAGTATACATATATTCATGTATACAAATATACATATATTCATGTACTTATATTCATCTTCTGTGCTGTGCTAAGTCACTAAGTCATGTCCGACTCTTTGTGACCCTATGGACTGTAGCCCACCTGTCTCCTCTGTCCATGGAATTCTCCAGGTAAGAATACTGGAGTGGGTTGCTATGCCCTCCTCCAGGGGCTCTTCCTGCTCCAGGGATCAAACCTGAATCTCCTGGGTCTCCTGCATTGCAGGCAGATTCTTTACTGCTGAGTCATTGGAGCGTGTACTTATATATATCATATATTCATGTATTTGTGTATTAATGTATTAGTTTATTTATATATGTATTAATGTCTTTATATATGCATTTATACAAGTTATACCTGAATGTCTCTATACGCATATGTATACACAGGCATACATACAAACAAACATATTTCAAATACACATACGTATTTTATTTACCTTTTCTTATGAGCCCCAGGAAAGGGGGGCTCATATTCTGCAGTCTGAGTCACTTCCATATCCCAGTGACTTTGTGTGGAGGGGCTGTGGGGCTGTGTCACATGGACCTCGTCCTACCATCTCTTCTGTATAAAGTAGCAACAATCAAGCTGAACTTGAAATCAAGAACTGATTTTCCACCTTTTGCAGTTGACCATAAATTAAACAGATATTCTGGAAACCAGAAATCAAATATAAAATCTTCTTGGAAATTTGACATACTCTTCCAACAGAAATAGTTTAAAATATAATTTTATCCCAATGACAGATTTAATAGCAAACAAATCAGGAGCAGGTCTCAGTAGTTCTTACAGTTCCCAGGAAATTGATGAGGAATAGTATAGTAGTTGCTGTTCAGTTGCTAAGTCGTGTCCCACTCTGTTACTCCATGGAATGCAGCACGCCAGGCTTTCCTGTCCTTCACTTTCTCCCTGAGTTTGCTCAGATTCGGTCCATTGAGTTGATGATGCTATCTAACCATTTCATCCTCTGCTGCCCACTTCTTTTGCTTCCATCTTTCCCAGCATCAGGGTCTTTTTCAGTGAGTCAGTTCTTCACATCAGATGGCCAAAGTATTGAAGCTTCAGCTTCAGCATCAGTCCTTCCAATGAATCTTCAGGGTTGGTTGGTTTCCTTTAGGATTGACTGGCTTGATCTCCTTGCAGTCCAAGGGATTCTCAAGAGTCTTCTCCATCACCAGTATGGTACCAGTATAGTCGTAGCAGTAGTTAAAAAGTAAGGAAGCCCAAGATACCATGGCAGACTACTCTTGGAATGAGACGATTAAAGGCCAGGAATTGTCCCTTGTCCCTTTCAGTTTATTTACTGTCTTCATATTACAATTTGAGAATAAATCATATTTTGATGTTTTTTTCTTATAGATTAATGTCAAAAGGAATTGCTAGCTTCTCCCAGAAGTTTACTTTGCAAATTGGCTTTTAATGTAAATCTAAAATCCGACAACACAGTGCTGAGCGTATCTTGGTAGCAAGAATGGCATTTGTTTTCAGCTAGGTGTGATGGCCTGGGGATTTGGTCTCCTAGCAAAATGCCTTCAAGAGCCGAGTTGCCACTGAAAACACAAATTAACCCTCAAGCAGCTTGTTAAGGGCCACCCAGTCTGCACCAGGACTGGAACTTTCCAGATCTCAGAGTGGTCTTTTCATCTTTCTGCATCTTTTCATGGCACCTTATAAAATGAAGCCTCAACCATGGCCCTTTGGAGAGTTGAACCTCTCCATTTGCCCTTAGTCCTACTTCTAAAGGGGATGGAGAAGTTGGAGAGGATTCAGATAAGAGGAACCCAAACAGTTTTTGTGATGAAACATTGAGACACATTTAGAGAATCCTTTGTTTTACAGAGGAGGAAGGTCAAAATGAGAGTCTGAAATGATCTATGAGGAAATTGCAGGACTGTTTCACTTCAGGGGTAATATAATATTATTCCTGTATTACTTCAGGGGTAATATAATAGCAATTTGGGAAATGGGTTTAAATTAGGGACAATTCCATACATACCGAAAAACATCTTCTGAACGGTTGATAGTTTAAAAAAATAGTTTTAATGAACAACACAGATGCTACAAAATATCAATCCTTATAATTAAAAGTGCTCATGCAAATGAGGCATTAAATAAATAAGAAGCTGTTATTGGAACTGATTGATGATGATAATGCTGGTGATCATTAGAATCACTTCCTTCCAAGTTTCTGTAACAACTTCCCACTCTCATAGTCACTTAGTACTTGCCTTGCCAAACCCCAACCTTGGATTAAATCAACATCTGCCTTCTCCACAGTTGTGCCAGCAGCTTCATTTAGCTAGTGTGGTCTGCCCCTGCCTGGATCACCTTGGTTTGACTCTTAAGTATAAAATCCTGAGCCTCAGATGAGCTCTTAATGCTGCCCTGAGGTTCTCTTGAGTCTACCTGCTAAGTTGGATCTCCAAGACAAAAAAAAATTCCATGCCTTCTTCTTTCTCCTGAAACTTCTAGTTTAAGCTGACCTTGGTTCAAAAGGCATCTGGAAAATAGATGCCATCAGTTAAGAATTTCTCATCTTTTACATAACTTTCAGTAGTAAAACTCACCCACATCTACACTGTCTTATCTTTTCCCTTTAAAATTCCAACCGAAGACAGGTGCCTTGTGTTTTCAAAGTCCCTTGACCTGAGTTCTGAATCCTAACCCCTCATCCCTTTCAAGGATATTGTGGCCTTTGGTCCACCAATCTCCTTCATCCAGCACTCCTTTACTGGATCAGCTTACAAACTCAGCAGTTGTTGAACTGAAACAAATAGTCCACTAGATATTTCTCCAGCGAAGATTGGGTTTATTCGGGTTCAGTGGAGAATTGCAGTTCAGACTCTGCAACCATAGTGAGCTGCCTCCCCTGCAGAGTAAGAGAAGGAGAAGGTATTCATAGAGAGGAGAAGGAAGTTGAGAGGATTATGATGAATGGAGAATCCATGATTTTTTTAATCCATGAAGCCCTTGCCAAAAAGAAGTCTTTCTTTTTGTGTGTGTTCATTCTAAGTCGCTTCAGTCATGTCTGACTCTGCAACCCTATGGACTGTAGTCTGCCAGGCTCCTCTGTCCATGGGATTCTCTGGGCAAGAATACTGCCATGCCCTCTTCCAGAGGATCTTCCCAATTCAGGGATCGACCCCACATCTCTTACGTCTCCTGTACTGGCAAGTGAGTTCTTTACCACTAGTGCCACCTGGGAAAGCCCATACTTTGCAGAGTAGTATCTGACTCATTTGGAAAGCTAGTATGATTCTAACGTCTCATTAATTATCACCTGGCAATTGTTCTGGCTTCTGAGAAGCACACATGCTGCTTCCAAGAGTCTCCTCTGTTCTTTCCTTTCTTCATCCTCCTAATATAGTCTGTACACCTTGTCAAGAAAAGTTTACAGTAAAAGAGTCTTTTGCATAAAACTGTTTTGATAATAGTAGTCATATTTCACAAAATACTCAATTTCTTTCACTTAGCTTGTTTAAAACTGAAACAGGTCTGAAAAGGTGGCCGAGGTATAAAGCAAAGTCATTCCGGGTGTCCATAAGCTTCCCAACTTTTCTTTGAGAAGAGGGAAGGGGGTGAAACAAGAAAGGGAGGTGATCACAAGAGAATCACTAGGAGGAAAGTGACGAGCGCACACCTGAAATAACAACCGTTGGCAAGTCATGGTCTTCCTAAGAGCGGGCTCACCTGTGTGTCTCCCAACTCAGTGCCACAGAGCATGAGAGCTCCCCCTTCTGGTCTCCAACTCTAACTGATTTCTCAATTTAACTAAGGTTTCTGTTTATTTCTGGGCTTTCCAGGTAGCTCAGATGGTAAAGAATCTGCCTGCAATGTAGGAGATCCAAGTTTGATCCCTGGGTCAGAAAGATCCTCTAGAGAAGGAAATGGCTACTCACTCCAGTATTCTTGCCTAGAGAATTCCACAGAGAGTACAGTCCATGGGGTTGCAAAAAGTTGAACACAACTGAGTAACTAACACTTACTGTACATTAACTTTTTACACAATTATAACTGTGTAACACCTAAATAAAACAAAACAAACAAGCAAAAAAGCTAACAAAAGTCAAACAGTATCTCTGGTAAAGGATGATAGTTGGTCTTCAATACCCTTTGTCGCCTTCTGCTTTGATTAAAGAACCTATGCTTTTAGTTGAGCCCATAAACACCTGGAATAGGCAACATCTCCCAGACTCTTGCATTTAGGTGTGGCCATGCAAACAAGTAAACAGATGGAAGAAGCATTGTCCAAATGAGAAGACCTGAGCACTTCATCACTTCCTCCCATGCTCATGTTAGCTTAGCTATACAATAGCAGGATTTGGGCCCCTGGGCATAGGTTCTTTAACCAAAGGAAAAGGGGGCAATGAATACTGAAGACCAACTATTATCCTTTAATAGAGATACTGTTTGATTTTTGTTAGTTTCTTGCTTTTTTTGTTTGTATGTTTGTTTTATTTTATTTAGGATTTGGACCTCTGATGTGATGTTTGGGGAGACACCATAGCAGCCCCAAACTTCTTAATGCCTAAACTAAGAAGGGAATTACAGAAGAAGAGATGGTTGGATGGCATCACCAACTCAATGGACATAAATTTGAGCAAACTCCAGGAGATAGTGAAGGACAGGGAAGCCTGGTGTGCTGCAGTCTATGGGGTTGCAAAGAATAGGACATGACTTAGTGACTGAACCACCACCACCACCACAACAACAAAGAAATGAAGGAGAAAAATATACATCTATCTTGTTCAAGTTGTTATTGTGGGGCTTTTTAACATTTGAAGCCAAAACTAAACTTAAATGATATGCTTATATTCTTATATTTCCTTAAAACGAATGCCATTCATTTTATGCTTAGAAGAAAGCTTATCTTCCATTCAAGTCCAAGTATTTTGAATTATCTATATATATGGCCTCCTTACCCTCACTCTTTGATTCTAGAATGGCTTTCACCTTCATCTCTACAGAGACTGCTCTTGTTAGGCTCATGGAGCTTCACTTTGCTCATCCTCATGGTACCCAGCATCACTGTCCACTCTCACATTCACAAAAGTCTCTCTTTCCTAAGATTCTATGATGTCACACTCTGTTGAGTTTTCTTTGGCCTCTTTGGTCACTATTTCTCAGCCGCCTTTGCAAACCTCTATTTTTGTGCCTTTTCCACCGCTTCTCCTTAGTCAGGCCTCTTAAATGCAATGTGTCCAAAATGAAACTCTTGATTCTCAACTGCCCAAATGTGTTCCTACCTCAGTCTCTCATCTTACTAAATCAATAGTAAATTCTCTAACTAGAATGCGGAATTCATTTTGATTCCTCTCTCCTCCTTGCTCTTCAAAACCCATATATCAAAGTACCTGTGTTTAGATCTACCTCAGGAATTCAAATCACACACATATATTTCTATCCATCTTTTCTTCAAGCATCCTCTCATCCAAGACAGGATCCTACACTCCTGGGCTGTGGAAGAGCAACTGATCTGATTTTCCTACTTTCTCTCTTACTTTGTTCAGTCTCAGTCAGTTCAGTTCAGTTCAGTCGCTCAGTCGTGTCCAACTCTTTGCAACTCCATGAATTGCAGCACGCCAGGCCTCCCTGTCCATCACCAACTCCTGGAGTTCACTCAAACTCATGTCCATCAAGTCGGTGATGCCATCCAGCCATCTCATCCTCTGTCGTCCCCTTCTCCTCCTGCCCCCAATCCCTAACAGCATCAGGGTCTTTTCCAATGAGTCAACTCTTTGCATGAGGTGGCCAAAGTACTGGAGTTTCAGCTTTAGCATCAGTCTTTCCAAAGAACACCCAGGACTGATCTCCTTTAGAATGGATTGGCTGGGTCTTCTTGCAGTCCAAGGGACTCTCAAGAGTCTTCTCCAACACCACAGTTCAAAAGCATCAATTCTCCAGCGCTCAGCTTTCTTCACAATCCAGCTCTCACATCCATACATGACCACTGGAAAAATCATAGCCTTGATTAGACGAACCTTTGTTGGCAAAGTAATGTCTCTGCTTTTCAATATGCTATCTAGGTCAGTCATAACTTTCCTTCCAAGGAGTAAGCGTCTTTTAATTTCATGGCTGCAGTCACCATCAGCAGTGATTTTGGAGCCCCCCAAAATACAGTCTGACACTGTTTCCACTGTTTCCCCATCTATTCCCCATGAAGTGATGGGACCAGATGCCATGATCTTCGTTTTCTGAATGTTGAGCTTTAAGCCAACTTTTTCACTCTCCTCTTTCACTTTCATCAAGAGACTTTTTAGTTCCTCTTCACTTTCTGCCATAAGAGTTGTGTCATCTGCATATCTGAGATTATTGATATTTCTCCTGGCAATCTTGATTCCAGCTTGTGCTTCTTCCAGCCCGGCGTTTCTCATGATGTACTTTGCATATAAGTTAAATAAGCAGAGTGACAATATACAACCTTGATGAACTCCTTTTCCTATTTGGAACCAGTCTGCTGTTCCATGTCCAGTTCTAACTGTTGCTTCCTGACCTGCGTACAGGTTTCTCAATAGGCAGGTCAGGTGATCTGTTTATTCCCATCTCTTTTAGAATTTTCCACAGTTTATTGTGATCTACACAGTCAAAGGCTTTGGCATAGTCAGTAAAGCAGAAGTAGATGTTTTTCTGGAACTCTCTTGCTTTTTCCATCCAGAAGATGTTGGCAATTTGACCTCTGGTTCCTCTGTTTTTTCTAAAACCAGCTTGCACATCTGGAAGTTCACGGTTCACATATTGCTGAAGCCTGGCTTGGAGAATTTTGAGCATTACTTTACTAGCATGTGAGATGAGTGCAATTGTGCGGTAGTTTGAGCATTCTTTGGCATTGCCTTTCTTTGGGATTGGAATGAAAACTGACCTTTTCCAGTCCTGTGGCCACTGCTGAGTTTTCCAAATTTGCTGGCATATTGAGTACAGCACTTTCACAGCATCATCTTTCAGGATTTGAAATAGCTCAACTGGAATTCCATCACCTCCACTAGCTTTGTTCATAGTGATGCTTTCTAAGGCCCACTTGACTTCACACTCCAGGATGTCTGGCTCTAGGCCAGTGATCACACCATCGTGATTATCTGGGTCTTAACAATCTTTTTTGTACAGTTCTTCTGTGTATTCTTGCCACCTCTTCTTAATATCTTCTGCTTCTATTAGGTCCATACCATTTCTGTCCTTTATTGTGCCCATGTTTGGATGAAGTACTCCCTTGGTATCTCTAATTTTCTTGAAGAGATCTCTAGTCTTTCCCATTCTATTGTTTTCCTCTATTTCTTTGCATTGATCACTGAGAAATGCTTTCTTATCTCTCCTTGCTATTCTTTGGAACTCTGCATTCAGATGCTTATATCTTTCCTTTTCTCCTTTGCTTTTTGCTTCTTTTCTTTTCACAGCCATTTGTAAGGCCTCCTCAGACAGCCATTTTGCTTTTTTGTATTTCTTTTTCTCAGGGATGGTCTCGATCCCTGTCTCCTGTACGATATCACGAACCTCAGTCCATAGTTCATCAGGCACTCTGTCTATCAGATCTAGTCCCTTAAATTTATTTCTCACTTCCATTGTATAATCGTAAAGGATTTGATTTAGGTCATACCAGAATGGTCTTGTGGTTTTCCCTACTTTCTTCAATTTAAGTCTGAATTTGGCAATAAGGAGTTCATGATCTGAGCCACAGTCAGCTCCCAGTCTTGTTTTTGCTTACTGTATAAAGCTTCTCAATTTTTGGCTGCAAAGAATATAATCAGTGTGATTTCGGTGTTGACTATCTGGTGATGTCCACGTGTAGAATCTTCTCTTGTGTTGTTGGAAGAGGGTGCTTGCTATGACCAGTGCGTTCTCTTGGCAAAACTCTATTAGCCTTTGCCCTGCTTCATTCTGTACTCCAAGGCCAAATTTGCCTGTTACTCCAGGTGTTTCTTGACTTCCTACTTTTGCATTCCAGTCCCCTATAATGAAAAGGACATCTTTTTTGGGTGTTAGCTCTAAAAGTCTTGTAGGTCTTCATAGAACCATTCAACTTCAGCTTCTATGATATTAGATTACTGTGATATTGAATGGTTTGCCTTGGAAACAGAGATCATTCTGTCATTTTTTGAGATAGCAGCCAAGTACGGCATTTTGGACTCTTTTGTTGACCATGATGGCTACTCCATTTCTCCTAAGGGATTGCTGCCCACAGTAGTAGACATAATGGTCATCTGAGTTAAATTCACCCATTCCAGTCCATTTTAGTTCACTGATTCCTAGAATGTCGACATTCACTCTTGCCATCTCCTGTTTGACCACTTCCAATTTGCCTTGATTCATGGACCTAACATTCCAGGTTCCTATACAATATTGCTCTTTACATCATCAGACCTTGCTTCTATCACCAGTCACATCCACAACTGGGTATTGTTTTTGCTTTGGCTCCATCCTTCGTTCTTTCTGGACTTATTTCTCCACTGATCTCCAGTAGCATATTGGGCACCTACTGACCTGGGGAATTCCTCTTTCAGTATCCTATCTTTTTGCCTTTTCATAGTGTTCAATGGGAAAGACTAGGGATCTCTTCAAGAAAATCAGAGATACCAAAGGAACATTTCATGCAAAGATGGGCTCGATAAAGGACAGAAATGGTATGGACCTAACAGAAACAGAAGATATTAAGAAGAGATGGCAAGAATACACAGAAGAACTGTACAAAAAAGATCTTCATGACCCAGATAATCACGATGGTATGATCACTGACCTAGAGCCAGACATCCTGGAATGTGAAGTCAAGTGGGCCTTAGAAAGCATCACTACGAACAAAGCTAGTGGAGGTGATGGAATTCCAGTTGAGCTATTCCAAATCCTGAAAGATGATGCTGTGAAAGTGCTGCATTCAATATGCCAGCAAATTTGGAAAACTCAGCAGTGGCCACAGGACTGGAAAAGGTCAGTTTTCATTCCAATCCCAAAGAAAGGCAATGCCAAAGAATGCTCAAACTACCGCACAATTGCACTCATCTCACACGCTAGTAAAGTAATGCTCAAAATTCTCCAAGCCAGGCTTCAGCAATATGTGAACCGTGAACTTCCTGATGTTCAAGCTGGTTTTAGAAAAGGCAGAGGAACCAGAGATCAAATTGCCAACATCTACTGGATCTAGAAAAAGCAAGAGAGTTCCAGAAAAAACATCTATTTCTGCTTTATTGACTATGCCAAAGCCTTTGACTGTGTGGATCACAATAAACTGTGGAAAATTCTAAAAGAGATGGGAATACCAGACCACCTGATCTGCCTCTTGAGAAATTTGTATGCAGGTCAGGAAGCAACAGTTAGAACTGGACATGGAACAACAGACTGGTTCCAAATAGGAAAAGGAGTTCATCAAGGCTGTATATTGTCACCCTGTTTATTTAACTTATATGCAGAGTACACCATGAGAAACACTGGGCTGGAAGAAGCACAAGCTGGAATCAAGATTGCCAGGAGAAATATCAATACCCTCAGATATGTAGATGACACCGCCCTTATGGCAGAAAGTGAAGAGGAACTCAAAACCTCTTGATGAAAGTGAAAGAGGAGACTGAAAAAGTTGGCTTAAAGCTCAACATTCAGAAAACGAAGATCATGGCATCTGGTCCCACCACTTCATGGGAAATAGATGGGGAAACAGTATCAGACTTTATTTTTCTGGGCTCCAAAATCACTACAGATGGTGACTGCAGCCATGAAATTAAAAAGACGCTTACTCCTTGGAAGGAAAGTTATGACCAACCTAGATAGCATATTGAAAAGCAGAGACATTACTTTGCCAACAAAGGTTCGTCTAGTCAGTTCAGTTCAGTCGCTCAGTCGTGTCCAACTCTTTGCAACTCCATGAATTGCAGCACGCCAGGCCTCGATGGACGTGAGCTGAGTGAACTCCAGGAGTTGGTGATGGACAGGGAGGCCTGGTGTGCTGCGATTCATGAGGTCGCAAAGAGTCGGACATGATTGAGCGACTGATCTGATCTGATCTGATGGGGTTCTCAAGGCAAGAATACTAAAGTGGTTTGCCATTCCCTTCTCCAGTGGACCACATTCTGTCAGACCTCTCCACGACCCTCCCATCTTGGATGGCCCCATATGGCATGGCTTAATTTTATTGAGTTAGACAAGGCTATGGTCCGTGTGATCAGATTGACTAGTTTTTTTGTGACTACGGTTTCAGTCTCCTGCATTGCTGGCGGATTCTTTATCAACTGAGCTTTGAGGGAAGCCTGAGTTTAACTATAGGAGGTTGATTAACGGGTTTCCCAGGTGGCACTAGTAGTAAAGAACCCACTTGCAAATGCAGGAGACTCAAGAGACAGGGTTCGATCCCTGGGTCAGGAAGATACCCTGGAAGAGGGCGTGGCAACCTACTCAAGTACTGTTGCCTGGAGAACCCCATGGACAGAGAAGCCTGGTGGGCTATGGTCCATGGGGTCACAAAGAGTTGAACACAACTGAAGCAACATGGCCCACATGCAGGCTGAATAATAGTTCTCCAAAGATGTCCATGTCCTAACTTTACAAGCTCATGGACATGGTCTTTTACATGAGAAAGGTTAACTTTGGAGATGTGATTAAGGTCCTTGAGATGGGGAGATTATTCTGAATTATCCAATGTAATGACAAAGGATAAGAGAGACAGGAGGGTCAGAGTTAGAGAAAGAGATGCAGCTGAGGCAGAGGCTAGAGTGACGTGGGGCCTCAAGCACAGGGAGCAGGTGCTTCTAGAAGCTGCAGAAGGCAAGGGAGCAGATTGTCCCCTCGTCTTCAGAAAGAACACAGCCCTGCTAACCTGCTTTAGGCTTATGACCTTCTGAGCTATAAGGTATATGTTTGTTGCTGTGTGGTCACTAAGTCATGCCTGATCCTTTTGAGACCCCCCTGGACTATAGCCTGCCCGGTTCTTCTGACCACGGGATTTCCAAGGCAAGAGTACTGGAGTAGGTTGCCATTTCCTTTTCATATATATATATATATATATATATATATATATATATCTTAAGGAGTATTATTGAAAGTAATAACATATATTTTGGGATCTGTGAAAGTGGTGGCTGTTAGAGAAATTAAATGAACTTAATAAGATTAAGAAATTTCAAATTTTGAGCCTTTGCATAATATCTAGCCAAGATGTATCATACCAGTTAAACAAACCAAGTAAAACTGGAATTGCAGAATTAAAGTCATAATTGATAGCAGTAAAGGGTAGATATCATATTGAAAATAAGTAAACACAGAAAACTCTACTAGTGATATCAGGAACAAATTTAAGTACTCAAAAGAAAAGCATATTTGTGAAAATACAGTAGTGTTGATCACAGAATGGAGATGGAATCTAAGAAGGTATAGATTCTTCCTGGAGGAAGAAGCCAGGACAGTTGGAATGGAAACAAAACTCAAAGGCAACATTAAAGAAAATTTACTGTGTTAGAAAAACTAGTCTATGTATATCAAATGGCTCCATACCAGTATAAGCAACCTCAGTGGGAAATTAACAGACTGGAAAGATAATTAAATTATTAAAGTAAATATCATATAAGCACAGCAGACTGTTATGGAAACAAAAAAAAATACCTAAAAAATAACACAAACTGGGATGACAGACATTTTTTTTTGTTGAAAATGCCGAATATAATAAAAAGCATCTCCTCACTTATAGGGGAAACAGACTGTGATTCATTTCTGTTGTCACTAATCAAGTTTCTTCTGGTATGGAAAAGCTTCATAGGTACATTTTCAAATATTTTGAAAATTGATCATGTGTGAATTATGATTTTTGAAAGTAAATTCACACTTATATACTGGCCAACAGAGAAATGAATCAAAGTGAATAAATTGCGAAAGGGAATTTCATGGCTTTACACAGCCCCATCTTCACTTTTTCAAACTGTATTCCAGTTTTAGAAATGCAAATTAGGAAACCAGTTAGAAGGATGATCTGTGTTGAGAAGTGTGTCCTGCTACCAGGCAAGTATGGTTCTGCATTGCTCTCGTCAGCCTCTCCTTTCTAAGACACCTTCCTGGAACTGGGAAATGAGTTCTGTGTGTGGCTTGGTTACTTGTGTTTGAGTACTCCTCAAAATAATAACCGATGGAGTTCTGTTTCAGCACTTGGTAGAGATAACACCACGATTTACATTTTTAGAGCATGATGCTGAGCTATGAAGTATCCCCTCCTCAGTACCTCTGCTTCCTATGGAACAGCAAAATGATAGCCATTTCATGCCAAATGAATTATCTGCATCATCAGAACTCATATTGAATGCTCTAAGTCACTGGTTTTAGGCTGTAACTGAGCAAAGTATAATAATAATCCCAAGAGCAGCAGGCAGTATCTCTCATGAAGCCTCATTTTTTCCTCCAGATTTTTAGTTATAAAAGGTACTGTAATTCGGTTTTATGTTTTAATATAAATTTATTTATATGTATACTGACATATGGCTTCCCTGGCGGCTCAGTGGTAAAGAATCTGCCTGCTGATGCAGGAGACCCAAGTTTGTTTCCTGGGTCTGGAAGATCCGCTGGAGAAGGGAATAGCTACCCACTCCAGTATTTTTGCCTGGAGAAATCCATGGACAGAGAAGTTTGGTGGGCAACAGTCCAGAGGGTCACAAAGAGTCGGACATGAGTAAGCGACTAAGGTTTTCACTTTACATAGTGACTTATGGCTTCTCTTGTGGTTCGGTGGTAAAGAATCAGCCTACCAATGCCGGAGGCGTGGGTTCAATTCCTGGGTTGGGAATATCTCCTGGAGAAGGAAACCCACTCCAGTGGCAACCCACTCCAGTGTTCTTGCCTGGGAAATCCCATGGACAGAAGAGCCTGGCGGGCTACAGTCCATTGTGTCTCAATGAGTCAGACGTGACTTAGCAGCTCAACAAAAGCAACAATATTGGCATATAGAAGAAAAGCAATGCAAAAGATGCATTTCCATTTTTTATTCCATTTTTTTGTTTTTCCTTTTTTTTTCAGCTTATAAACTCACTTTCCCCTCTTCTCTCTCTACACACATCAGCCTACTCCTCCACAGGGAAACAATGTGAATTACCTAGAAAGAATCCTCCCATATGTCTTAAGGAATGTACACTCTTATCCATTATATATCCTATGATCCTCTGTGGGTGATACAAAAGATAAGTGTATGCAAGTTTGGAGTGTGTGTGTGTGTGTATGTGTGTGATTACTTGTTTTTTTCCAAAATGGGCTACACCCAAAGATTTTCCTATTCAGCAATTCTTCACGGAATTTCATCTGAGTCATTTGATGTACCTCTAATTTTTTTTCTTTTTAGTGATTGAATCATTGTCCACGGCATGAATGTACTGAACTTATTTTTTTTTGTCACTATGTAGCAAACATTCACACATATGAATGTTTATATGTATTTATATGTATATATAACCTTCGATATTCCACATACTGACTAAAACAGAAAGAGAGGGTTTCATTCATTTCATTTCTTCATTTCTTGGGGGACCTTTAAGGATGGGACTATTGAGTAGAAAAATATATGTACTTTTAAAATATGCTCTCAGATTGCATTTCTAAAATGCAAAAAGTCTTTGAAGCATGAACTGGAATCAAGATTGCCAGGAGAAATATCAATAACTTCAGATATGCAGATGACACCACACTTATGGCAGAAAGCAAAGAAGAACTAAAGAGCCTCTTGATGAAAGTGAAAGAGGAGAGTGAAAAAGTTGGCTTGAAACTCAACATTTAGAAAAATAAGATCATGGCATCTGGTGCCATCACTTCATGGCAAATAGATGGGGAAACAATGGAAACAGTGACAGACTTTATTTTGGGGGGCTCCAAAATCACTGCAGATGGTGACTGCAACCATGAAATTAAAAGACACTTGCTCCTTGGAAGAAAAGTTATGACCAATCTAGAATGCATATTAAAAAGCAGAGACATTACTTTGCCAACAAAGTTCAGTCTATTCAAAGCTATGGCTTTTCCTGTAGTCATGTATGAATGTGAGAGTTGGACTATCAAGAAAGCTGAGCGCCGAAGAACTGATGCTTTTGAATTGTGATGTTGGAGAAGACTCTTGAGAGTCCCTTGGACAGCAAGGAGATCCAACCAGTCCCTCGTAAAGGAAATCAGTCCTGAATATTCATTGGAAGGACTGATGCTGAAGCTGAAACGCCAGTATTTGGTCACCTGATGCAAAGAACTGACTCATTTGAAAAGACCCTGATGCTGGGAAAGATGGAAGGAAGAAGGAGAAGGGGATGACAGAGGTTGAGATGGTTGGATGTCATCACCAATTAGATGGACATGAGTTTGAGTAAACTCTAGGAGTTGATGATGGACAGGGAAGTCTGGCGTGCTGCCGTCCATGGGGTTACAAAGAGTCAGACATGACTGAGTGACTGAACTGAACTGAACTGATCAGACTGCTTCCCTAAAATTCAAAAAGTCTTCACATTTTTACAAACGGTGTATGAATGTACCCTTTCCACATATTCCTGTCCTCAGTGGGTGATGTAGCATTAAAACAGTACCAGTTTGATGAATTAAAGTGATACTTTGCAATTTTGTTATTTTCATTTTCCTGCTGCTTAGTGCTTTGACCATCTTTTTCTTTGTTTGGGGACCACCTAGATTGGCTCTGCCTTCTTCTCACAGCCTCTGCCCATTCTTCTGTTGGACTGTCTCCATCTTGACAGTTTGCAAGTGTGTTTGGTGTGTATTCCTATTAACCCTTTTTCTCTATTATTTTTGTAATTAAAAGAAGCTTTGTTTTAGAAAAAGAGACAGAAGATAAAAGGATCTGAATTTCATTCAAAGATGAAAATGCTTAAAACATTCTCTCTTGGAAAGATTTGCATTTTAATTGGTATCAAGCCTGAAAAGAATGAAGATCCTAGAGATACTTGTGATCGTCGGGGAAAGGGTATAAATCAAACCTCTTTGATGGCTTGATTCGCATTTCTCCCGCCAACATTTAGTCTGTACACACTATAGTATCTGGATACTCGATCGTGCTGAAAAGCCGAGTATGTGTTGTGTTCAGACTTACAGTGGAGGAGGGGCCAGGGCACAGTGGCAGGGAAAGCAGTTTTTAGAGACTTAAACTTTGGGTCTTAGGTGATTGTAATGGACCGTTCGTTTTGCTTTGCTTTGTTCTTATTTTTTATTGCGGTAAACTACATATAACATGAAATTTTCAGCACAGAGTTCAGTTCGGTGGTGTTCTGTGCATTCATATTGTTGTGCAGTCATCACCGTCATATATCTCCGGAACTTTTTCATCTTCCCAAACTGAAACTCTGTATCCATTAAACACCAGCTCCCCCTCCCTCCTCTCTCCGCCCCTGCGACCATCATTCTGCTGTCTGCTTCTTGAAGTTTGACTACTCTAAGAATGTAATATAAATGGGATCATATGGTATTTGTTTTCTGTGACTGGCTTATTTCACTTAGAATAATGTCCTCAAAGTTCATTCATGTTGTAGCATATGTTAGAAATTCCCTCCTTTTTAAATTCTGGAATATATGTGTGTGTGTGTGTATATATATATATATACACACACACACACCACATCCTATTCATCCTTTCCTGCATGCATTTATGGACACTCACACTGCTTTTACATTTTAGCTATTGTGAATAATGCTGCCACGAACATAGGCATACAGTTATCTTTCTAATATTGTTTTCAATTTTCTTGATACTATTCCTAGAAGTGGAATTTCTGGATCATGTGATAATTCTGTTTTTGATTTTTTTTGAGAAACCACCATACTGTTTCCCATAAAAGCTACACCATTTTACATTCTTACCAGCAGTGCAAAAGGGTCCCAGTTTCTCCACATCCTTGTCAATGCTTGTCACTCTGTAAAAATCTATGTTAACTATCTTAATGGTTGTGAGTTAGCACCACTATCGTAGGTTTGAGTTGTGTTTCTCTGATGATTAAAGATGTTGCGTATCTTTGCACGCACTTATTGGCTATTTGTATCTCTTCTTTGGAAGGACCTTTTGTTTTGAGGCTGCCACAGGCTTGATTCCATAAAGGGGGCTGATATGCAGACCTCCTGGGCACATAGAGAACTAATTCTTCAGTATTTCCAGAGCACCTAGAAAGACTGGAAGTAGAAGGTTGATGTTTGCCTTCACAATTTGGAGGCAACAGAGGCAGACGGACATAGTGCAGCACCCTCTCACCCTCCCATCCATCAGATAAAAATGACAAAGACAACAACAGTGGCCCCTGAGCAAACACTCTTCTCAGTCTGTGTCTCGTGGCCATAGATTCCCATAGATTCTTGTGGGTACTAGTATGAGCTCCACTGCTTACTTCTCGTATAAACTTGGACTACTTAGATACGCTACTTACCTTATAGGATGAACCTTGACTTGCTTTTGTGTCAAATTAGGAAAGCATCTCCAGGAGCTGTTCAGGCATTAGTGGATCAAGAGTTGAATGTGTATGTAGTTGCTCTGAAATTGATTTAAAACATTCTAGAAATGGGACTGCTTTGGCTACTTTTCAGGGAAAGGCTAATCTCATTCTGTGAGCTGTAAACCCTGGAGAGTCATCGTTAAATATCTCCTTAGAGTGAGAATAAGATGGCCATTTAAGTTTGGTTCTTTATAAATGTTTATTGTTAAAGCCTCCTCTTCAGTAAGGATACCAGAGGGGAGAGACTCCACCACGGTAGGACGTCCCACTCAAAGGTGTGATTTGTAACAGAAGGTTCTGGGCAATGGAATCTGCTTCCTCCTTCCCCCATTCAAAATTTCCAGAAGCACAGATGAGCTACTGGCCAGTAAATGCTTGCCTACATGGATGAAGATGGGCTGTTTATAGCTGAGAACTGAGGTCCCGGGGGCGTGGACCGGCAGGCTGAGCCCACGCCAGCCCTGCTAAACAGCACCCACGCTGTTCTCTTTACCTCCTCCTCACGGAAGCCAGGTGCTTTGCGAACCCAGAAACATTATTTCTGCCATTTACATCATGTTTTTTTAAAGTTTGGAAAATATAAGTAGAAATAAAATCTGTCGGTAGGCAAAATGTGTTATGAATCACAGCATCTCTCTGAAAGAACTTGAGCCAAGAGGATATTTTGATTTGAACAAGTCATATAATTCAGGCCAAAATGGCTTCAGATTTGAACTTCCCCAAAATAGTGAGGGTTTGCCACGTCACTCGGCTGACATAGATAGGGTGATCCCCACTTTTAGGATGAAATGAAACTTCTAGGAAAATTCGAAATTGGCTAGTACCTTTTTGCCTCTGGAGGGTATGGGAGGAAGAGAGACAAACCAGGGAGCAATACTACATTGTAATCTGTTAGGCATCAAAGAAACCTTTCTCTAGGTTTTATAAATCCAGCTGCATAAACTGCACTAGACTCGAGCCTACACACACGCACAGACACACACACACACACCGGCACAAAGAATAGAACTAGGGACCACTTTAACAGCAAAGTGGCCGTAAATCAGTGTGTTGGAATTTCATCAATATGACATCATTCCCAATGTGACATGGGAGAGCCCACCCTCCATTTCCTCTCCCTCTCTCCCTCACACTCGCCCCCTTTCCTCTTAAAGAGATGATGAAGCTGCCCGTGCAGCACAGAAGGATAATAAAAACCTGTATCCCTTAAGCTGAATTCAGCCCATTGAACTGCACAAACAGCAATAACCAAAACAAAGCTAGCAGGAAACGTTTGCACACAGCATCTGTTATGATCACATAACCACGAGACAGCTGTTTAATCCCAACTGTTAACATAAGATCATTTGTGTGTTTGAAGAGCAATCCCATTTGGATTTCCCCCTTTATTTATTTATTTTCTAGCTTTTCCAAGAGAGAGGCTTTCTCAGCTGTAGGATGCGATTTGTGTTGCTGTCTTTTTCCACTTTCACCCTCAGCTTCTGAAGGAGAGGGGTGTTGTGGTTTTTCTAACTCTAAATACTCAGAAGGGAGAGGGGATGGCTGTGTGGTCTCCTAACCGAGCAGGGCATGGCCCTTTCGCAGCCTGTGGGACCTGCTTTTTGCTCTCCAGAACATTTATAAACCATTCTGGTCAGATTATGGGAAAAGGCCCTCACATGAAACGCGTCTGGTGGTCTCAGCCAAATTCTGGTGAGACTGGAGTTTTCTCAGCACCACCCAGGATTGGAACCAATTCCTGTGAAGCTCAGTTCCAAAACCCAATCATTAGGCTCACAGCTACTTTGAAAGGGTCAAGGAAGGATGTCAGCAGTTTGGGTGGCCTGTCTGAGTGCCCACTTTGGAACAGTGAGCAGGACACCTACAAGCCTTCTGATGGTGAGTTTTAGGGTCATACTTTTTTTCTGTTTTTCCATTTACATCATATGTCACTGCCTGCAATCTCCCTAAATGCTCAGCAGAGAAAATGCACGCTTCACTGTTGAATTGCAGCCAGCATATCACAGAAGGAGTTGATGCCAGTGGCAAGCAGGCCAGAGCTGATCATGTGGGCTTGGGGTGAGGAGAGCTGGCCATGCAAATGTGGACAAGCATTAACCTTGAAAACTGCCTGAAATTAGCATTACATAAATCTTTCCTCACCTCTTGCTTTAAATATTTAATTCCAGCAAACCCTCCATGTTGATCCCAACATGGTGATGATAATATTTATGATATTAAGTTTATCTTTCTGGGAAAATAGAAAGTCTATGGCTTCTAATATATGTCTTAAACCTGATTCTTGGGACAAGTTCATTTCTAGGTCATATAAACCTTGGGAATGGAAGGGACTTTTACTCCTCTCTCATTTTTTTCTTTTTTTAATGTATTCCTGATGTTTAATTTAATTTTCAGTGTTTTTTTTGAATTATTGACAAATAAAAGTTGTATACATTTAACATATTTCACTACATATTTGATATATGTTTCCATTGTGATCATGCTAATTAAATTAATTAACATTTTTAAAGATCTTTTTATGTGGACCATTTTTAAAATCTTTATTGAATTTGTTATAATATTTCTTCTGTTTTATGTTTTTTTTTTTTTGACCCCCAAGGCATATGGGATCTTAGTTCCCCGACCAGGGATCAAACCCATACCCTTTGCATTGGAAGTTGAAGTCCTAACCACTGGACTGCCAGGGAAGTCCCGATTAACATTTTTGACTTTAACTTTTGAAAAATGTAAGTTGTTTAAGAGGAATTTACATCTCTTTGAAATGAAAAATATCACAAGGACAATTTTTGAATGACCACTGAATTTCTCCTGATGAAAGCGGCCTCAATTCTCTCTTGTGGCTTCACATTCTCACAACTATTGCTTCATTCTCTCTCCCTGACCCTTCAAAGAATAGGTACTGAGCTTCTACAGAGGTCAGTTTTCTGTGATTTAGTAGGAAAAGCAAAAATAGTCAGTGATGGAAGCAGTCAAAAGAGAGTAACTATCAATGTTGGAAAAAATTAAACATGTAGGTCACTCTAGGTGGTGATTTATTACCATACTTAGATAAAATGCATTTAACTTTAGCTTGACATTCTTTATCACACACACAAAAGTTTGCATCCAGCTGCAGGGGGTGGGGGAGTAACTGCGATCTCTATAGATTTTGAACATTCATCTTAATGGTCCACTTCCCCTCCATGGGACAAAATCGCCAACATCGTTAATAGGAGAAAATCCTTTATCGACTGATTCATTTCCATGTTTTGTTTCTGCAGCGAGACGGGATATCCTGTAAGGTGGCGAAAAGGGAGGGAAAATTAGTACTATCCGTTTTTGATTTGCCATTATTATATTGTTATTTCTGCTCTCAAGATGGTATTTTATTTATCTACTGGTTTTCATATATAACAAGTATTTTTGGTGATGTTTTTCTCCTCTCCCTTCCCAGTTTACCCCGGTTAAAAAATTGCTCTTGGCAGGATTTGGAAGGGAGTTTACTTTTGTCACATAAAGAAGTCATTATCATTTAATATTTGCTTCTTTTATTAAAACTAACTAATGGGATAGTTATTAGGTACCCCCATTTACTGAATAAAAGCCTTGGTTTATTTTGTTTGTTTTGCCTAAGTATGGGAAATACTTTTGATTGATTTTAGAAGAAGAATTACCAGACTGAAGAGAGACATTCCACTGCCTGAGCAAGCACACACAAGTTACAAGTATCTTTCAGATGCTCATTAGTCAGCTAAAACCAGGAAATAAATATTCTACTGTTTTGTGATCACTTCCAGTTACTGCTGTCACAGGAAACATAAACGAGAGGGAGATGATCTGAGAAAAACTGGGTCCCAGTTGGACCCCGACCAATTCACATACCACACACACCTCGCCAGGACATTCAGCCCTGGTGAAAAGAAGCAGATGAGTCTGCTGCTACCCTAGAAATATTTGAAACTGGCCACATTTATTTCTGAAACTTCAAACACTCAAAGCTTTAGAAAAGTATTTTTTTCTGGATTATTAAGCTTTGTTGCATTTTTGTCAAGTACGAAATGCTACATTTCAAAGCAGTATATATCTCTAGAACAAAGCTTGAAGATTTTCCCATTGAATAGACTTTTCTTCCCTGGTTCCCCAGACGGTAAAGAATCTGACTGCAATGCAGGAGACCTGGGGTTCAGTCTCTGGGTAGGGAAGATCCCCTTGAGACGGGAATGGCAACCCACTCCAGTATTCTTACCTGGAGAATTCCATGCACATAGAAGCCTGGTGGGCTACAGTCCATGGGGTCAAAAAGAGTCAGACATGACTGAACGACAAACACTTTCACTTTCACTAGTAAGAATTAATAAAACGTTTCTCTGAATTTTGAATATACTTTATTGTTCTATGAAACATAGGACAGATCTTGGCAAACAACTATTCATAAGGTCATGATTTTACAAATAAGCACCTTTGAAATGAGGACAGGAAGGCAGTATATTGCTTGACATCAGAGGATAGAAAACAGAAATAAACCAATTCTAAATTATCGAGAGACTTCATTTTGTAAGATGGATCTTTCTTGTGTTATATCTTCTTCATTTTTTACAGAATGTGACTCCTGAAGTGGCAGCCTTTTCTCAAGATGTTCATCTTGAATATAAGAAACAAATTAATCAAAAAATGAGTAAACAGACAATGGAGGTGAAGTGTTAGGAATGTGGACAGTATGTGAGTAGGAAGTTGTCCTCCGGAGTCCAGTGCATCATTTCCTGCAGCTTCTGTTTCCACCTCACCTTCCTCTTGTCCATTCATCCCCCTGTTTTTCCATGGTCTATGTCCTGTGGCCTGTAAGGCTGTTTCATGCTGAGTTCCAGATTTGCTTTTTCTAATCTACATTTCCCTTCAAGATTAGACCAGAGGTCAAAGAGAATTTCTGCTTACCCACTATCTCCTCCTCTGATTATTTCTATTACATCAATCTTCCTTGTCGTTCTTAATAATGAGTTCTAGCTTAGAATGTGTTTGATATCAGTTAATATAAGACACTGGGGAAAAATTAGAAGGACCCCAAAATTTACCTGCCACATATCCTTTGGAAAGTGTGTACCTCAGTTAAATTGTGAGAGGAAAAATGTTCGCATTTTCTTCTAAATTGCTGGACGTTAGCCACTCTTTACTCCCTCTTCAAATCACCTCCTATGTCCTTCCCAACAATCTGCACATACGGTGGAGGAAATGGAAACTCTGTCCAAGACAGTCACTCCATTGTCCTTGTAAATCTGATGGGACGTAACTCAGCACAACACAAACCGTAGATTACAATTTACTTGTTAGAAATATCCCAGGGAACATTTTACACTTTAAAATATGTGCTTTCAATTTGTTAACTAGCTTGTTTGTTTCTGTTTGGTTTTCTTTAAAAAAAAAAATAAATTTATAGAATTGATTGGTAATTTGGACATTGGTAACAGAAAGATTCTTTTGACAAATGAGTCAAAGAATGTTTTATATAAAAGAGGATTTTCACTGAGCAAAAAATATTTTGAGATAAACAGTCCGATTAAGCATTGTATACAATCAGAAAAGAAAACTATGCCAACCAGTTCTGGGTACTTCATTCCCTCAAACAACCAAAGGGTAAATTGAGGCAATTATCCCAAACACTTTTTCTTAATTACAGGGACTTTAGCAGGTAAGCAGGTTCTGGGCCTAAATTTTTGCAATAATTATCTTAATTTACACTTTGTTTTGCATGTGAAGACACTGCCTGAGCATCATGGTCACTTATAATTGTGTTTTTGAACTCTGTAACTAAACACATTTGAAAACAGTAATTGGTCCAAAAAGGTATTTTAATACCACTGCTAACTTTATTTTTTTTTAATCTTACATTCTTGAGCATGCATTCCATTTATAATTTAAAACAAATGAGCATTTCAAAAATTATATTAAAATAAAATACCTTGAATGAATTTGCAGAGTTTCTCAATGTGTGGTCTCGGAGGAGACTGTGGCAGCCATCTTTGGAAAATACAAACTGTCACAGAGCCCTTCTGGTTATATGTGGTACCCGACCACTTCCTCTCTTAAAAAACCACATGCTGGATATTAGGAACCTTTTCTAGTTCAATGCATTCAATGATCTCATTCAAACATGTAGGGTTGGTTTCTCTGAACCGGATGTTCACTTAAGGTGAGCTCCCGTCCCAAGTCTGCCCCATGAGATATGTCCTCTCCATCTGTGAGGCCACCCTAGGTCTCTTTCCTTTGTTCTGTCTCACATCTCTTTAATGACACAGGAAAATAAAAGCAAGAAGAGCAGATACTTCAAACCATTGTTATTTAGACAGGTCTTCAACACCATCTAGCTCTGGGTGAGGCATTATCTTACAGTCCAAAATCATGACTCTCATTTTGCCAATGAGCAAAACTAAGGCTTGAATAAGGTATTTTATGCCCAAGGTCACATAGTCCAAGGTCACGAAGCCAAGAAAGGCAGATATGATATTTGAGTGTAGGTGTGCCTGACTCTCAAACCTTCCCATTTCCTGTTCATAAAATGGCCAATGCCATTGGAATTTCAATCAGAAAGATTCCACTCGGACCTAAACTTTTCTGCAGTCCCTCAAACCTGTAAGACTGAAGTCCAACAGATTCTATCTGGTATTTATTATTTAAACAAACAACAAAACTTGGACACAGGGACAGGCCAGAAAAAAATATAATCACTTCAAAAATTATTTTCTGTTAGACCTCACTTTGAGGTGGACTCTAGGATTTGTTGTTGGGAGAAGGGAAGGGAAACTTAGTTATGGAACTGCTTTCTGGCCAGATAGTTTACATATACTCTTTCTTTTTTTTTTAATTTTATTTTATTTTTAAACTTTACAAATTGTATTAGTTTTGCCAAATATCAAAATGAATCCGCCACAGGTATACATGTGTTCCTACTTCTCACACCAGACCTCGGAGGCCAGTTCCCGCTTCAAAGATAAGGATCAGACAGGTTAAGTAACTTATTCCAGGTCACATGCTAAGAAGCTACAGGCTGAATTCCAGCCCAAGTCCTCTGACACCACAACCCAGGCCTTCACTGTCTTCGGCAGAGTTTTCTTATTTAGCACCAT